>NC_056755.1:41653750-41988125 GCF_018687715.1 Carya illinoinensis
CGAGTGAGATTAAAATCTCCACCAAAACACCAAGGTAAATTCCATCAATCACATACACCCGACATTTCATCCCATAATCAACTCATTCACTATCTACAATAGGGTCATACACTCCAGCAAACACCCATTCAAACTCATCCTCAATATTCTTAAAATGACATGCCACCAACAATTTCCCCAAAAAATGATCCCTCAACTCGACCACCCTCCTATTCTACATTATTATAATTCCACCCAAAACCTCATTTGACACCAACTCAACCCAATCCATAGTACTACAATTCCACAAACTCTGAAAAATAGCTAGATTCATAATGGATGAATCCTTGTAATCTTTAATTTATTTGAATCCAATAATCTGCTTATGTAATGTCCACTCACTATCAATAAAGTGAGCTGTGATACACATGTAACTAAAATTCTGTATGGACATCCATGTATTAGTCATAAATGACACTCTTTGGGTAGTGGTATTAAACATCTCATTCATCTCGGTCTTTTCCTTGGCATGCTTTTTTAAATAATCTCGCATTATCATATACCGTGAAGGCATGAAAAATCGGGGCTCAAGACACCACACAAATGTATAAAAGCATTTTCCACAGTGAGAAAATGCATCTCATACATAATGATCATTTATGCAAGCAAATCCCTCAGCATCTTCTCATTGTATTGAGTGATTGATAATTTCTTACTCTGCGTACCATTAGTGGCTGTAGAAGTTTCGTAACTGAGCTTCGCTTGATCATCGGCCACCAACCCCATGTCTGTATTATACCACTGGGAATCTGTAATATGTGTTATTAACACAGAAGTGCCTTGCTTCTTTAAATGAGAACCACAAAATTGCTAATAGCAATGACATCTTGCTTGTGGGTTCTCACAATCACTGGGAGTTTTGTTAAAGTGTTCTCATATCCACAACCATTTTTTATTAGGTCATGGTGGTCAACCAACATCAATATCAAACTCCTCCTTATTAAGAATATCCACATCTTCTATAGCTATAAGCACTCGACTACTTGCACAAGAAGTAACTACTCTAAATGTGGGTCTAGGGGTGAAAGTACCTGTCAATGTAGGAATTGTAGCATCCCCTTGTGGGCGATCTTCTTGAGTAGATACAGCATCCATATCCATATCAAATGCACTTAAAAATAAAGAAACAACCAATAAAGACATGCTACGAAAAGAAAAAAAAAAACAAGAAATTTAAGAAGCAAACAAACAAGAAATTCAAGACCCCTAATTCAGAGAAAAACTTTAAAAGTTTTCAAACCCTAAAAATCAAAATTCCACATAAAGTAACAAAATTAGGCAGCCCCCAAACAACATAATGGACTGAATCATTAAATTAAATTTATAGTGAAATTATGACAACAATGATTAAAAACAAATCCTAAAAATTTTGGAACCCTAAAAATTGAAATCAACATAAATCAATCAACAATTGCAAATCAAATTAGGAGACCAAGATATACTTACGACATTGCGACTGTTAATGAGAAGTAGTCTACGGTAGGGTTTAGCTTGTGACGTCATCACGGCAATGGCAATAAGGTGTGGCATGGCTGACGGGCAGAGAGAAATAAAGATGGGAGAATATTCACAAAAGAGTGAAAGGGAGAAGGGGGATCCTGCGTTTTGGAAACATGATGTACACAAAATGATGTTGTTCCACTTGAACGTGTGAAATGGAACGATGTTGTTTAGTTAACTTAGTTTCAAGCTATCAGATGCAAAAAGATGTTGTTTTACATCTGATATTTTTTTAAAATTGGAGTTTGGAGTTGGCGTTCGGAGCCCATATGGACTCTGACTCTAACATAAAATTTTGGAGTAAGTCTAATTCTGATTCCAAATTCTGACTACTCCAACTCAGAAGAAGTTAAAGCTGGAGTGTGCATCGGCCAGACATGGAGCCGATGAAGGTTTTGCATAGCCCTAGAGCAAGTTAGGGGATGGGTTAAATACATTTTCAACTTATTATTTTTAGAGTCTATGTTTTCACGGGACCAAAGATGTCACGCGGTTAGCTCAAATTTTCAACTATTATTTTATTTTTGTTAAGCTAAAAATTATGTGCTATTTATTATTAGAGATGTAGATTAGATGATGCTCCTTTTGTATCATATTTTTAAAATAATTATTATTATTTAATGATGAAAAATGATTTATACAATTTTAGGATATGCAAACCTTGTGCAGTCCCATTAAAAGAAGTAGACAAATTTGAGATCTATATAAAAAAAAATATAGGTGGGCTTCACTATTTTTAAGGTGAGTGTACAGAACTTGCACACCTTCAAATGTATCTTGCATTACTTGTAGTAATATAACCATCAATTAAAATTCTCACCCCCATTTTAATAATTTTGTAGTTGATAGTTGGGCACTTTGGAGTGCAGAATGCCTACTTACCATGGTCATTAAACGAAGTGATAAAATGCATAGAAAAATGATAGGTACAACGACAAATTATACCTATCATTTGTACCGAATTGTGTGTGTTTTTTTTTTCTATTTTTCTATTTTATTTTTATTTTGTAGTATTCTTTCTCTAAATACACAAAAAATTTCTTTAAGAAAACACAATGCACTTGTCGTACCCAATTCGGTACCAACTTTCTCGGTGTGAGTAGCACTCCCCAAATGCATAACGTACAAGAGACTCAATGGCTAAGTGTGTGTTTGGAAGAGAGTATTTTTAGTTTACAATAAAGTAATCTTTAATTTACATTAAAAGTTTTTCTCCTATTTTCATAAACATAAGTTAAGTGTGATATCTCATGATTACGTAGATCCACATCAGGGGTAGCACTCTCTTGAACTTCAGAAAATATAGGAATTCAAGAGGAGTAGGGCAGAGGGTTTTAGTTGCCAAAATTAGTTAGATGACAGGTATGAAAAAAAGCATCTACAATAAACTGATTAGCTAAGAATCCAAGCAAGAAATGTGTTAAATTTAATTAAGTAAACAAATGCTAAAAAACTATAATATGCATGTCTATAATAGTCAAACAATAACTCATGTCAAAGTGAAAACCAAAGTCTAGTAGGAGACAATTGAACAATAAAAATAGTTAACACGTGCAAGCAAGGAAAATAGTTCGAGAGCATACACCACATAAATGTTTTAGTCCAACCTTTTGAGGGTGTAAAAGGACCCACTAAAACTGTAAATAGTACTACTCGATCTTGTACTTGGCAACTGACACGTGAAATATGAAAAGACGAAATGGGAAGTAGGATGCTCGCAAGAGAAGCAAAGTGCTCGAGACTTCATCGAGTAGCAATGGTGGAAAGTGCTTGCAACTCGGTGAGTGCAACAGAAGATTAAGGGCATGTTTGGATTTATTTTTAAATATTATTCAAATACAAAATATTTTATAATTTTAAATTTGCCATATTTTCATCTAATACCTAATCATTATTTAAATATAAAAGTTTCTATGATAAATGGGCACAATATATTTTATTCCCAATCTTACGTACGAGTAAACGACAAAATCACACAGTCATGTGCCTTGAAAGTTAGGTAACCAAAGTCAGCAAACAGGTTCAAAGAGTCGTGAGGAATTGTGCGTAACATGCAACTTCATCAGCTAGAATGTTGATTGGAGGAGCCAAAGTTGTGATCATCTCATTTTTATCAGAGAATTCAATCAACTTTTATGCAGCTAATATTAATAAAAGATGATGAATTCATATTTCGATCCAAATCCAAGACTTAGTACATATTGAAATATAATATAAATAATAAAATTTATTTCATTTCATTAGCTTAAAATTTTGAGATAAATTGTAATTTTACGTGTGATTTTATATAATATTAGCGTAGAAACATGACTATCTTTCATTCTATTAATTGAATATTTCTAAAATACATGTAATAAATTATATAACAAATGATGATTTGAACGACGATTAAGCCACCACGGGTAACAGCAACTGCAACTACAACATCAACCTTACTTCCAGGAAGCCACCAGCTTGGAAAAGGCAGTGAAGGACGACCCACCTTTGGTCCAAGCCGCCGTAGCCATCACTCTCATATCTAGACTTCGCTCTCTTAGAACTTTCCCTTCCTCCAATTCCATCACTTGTCTCACCTTCTTTTCCACCTCCTCTGCACTCACCAATAACACTTCTTCTTTATCTCCTTCCTTGGAATTATATGTCGCCGTATTAATGGGTATTGCCAACTTCATTTCCTCCACCAAAACCACAGCATTCAAATGCTGCTCGGCGTACAATGGCCACGCCACCATTGGCACGCCATAGCTCACTGCTTCTAGCACCGAGTTCCACCCACAGTGCGTCACGAACGCACCTACCGATTCGTGTCTCAGAATCGCATTCTGTGGAGCCCAAGACTTCACCACAAAAGCCCTTTCTTTCTTCCTTTCCAGAAACCCTTTTGGCAATAGGACCTCCAAGTCTGGTTCAGTAATTGAACCCTGATCAGGACTCTTGACTACCCACAAGAATCTCTGATTGCTCATCTCCAACCCATAAGCCATCCTTTCAAGTTGTGCTTCAGAAAATTTCCCTCTACTACCAAAGCACAGGAACACAACGCTTCTTATCGACTGTCCATCTAACCATGCCAAACATTCGGATGATGCATCGTAGGAGGTCCCAGCTCGATCTTTGGCATCCGTGATCAATGGCCCAATACAGTGTAGCGGCGCCAGAACTACGTCTTTTGGGAAACAAGCACCATCGGCAATGGCTTTGATTGCATGCGGCTCAAGTGAATCAAAGGTGTTTACTATGATCCCTTTCAACTTGGGTAGGCGAGAGCCAAGATCAAGGAAGTAATGGTAACCGGGGTCCTCCCTGTGGAGCATAGGTTGAGGCATCTGTGAGGCTTTGATGGGAGGTAACCCAGGAATGTCCAGGAGGGTTTCATTGAGTTCCTTGAAGCTTTTGGAGGTTTGGTTGTGGATGGTGGGCAAGTGGAGAAGGAAACTAAGAGCAGAGGCACAAGAGGTGAAGTAGAAGTAAATTGGGATGTGAATTAGGTCGTAATCAGAGAAGGGGTTCAAAGAGGTTACGATAGCAAGGACGGAAGAGGAGAGAGATATGGTGCGGAGGGCATCGAGGACGGGAGGAACGTTGAGGCGGATGGACTGGAATGCCAAGGCTGCTCTTTGTTGGGTTTCATGGAGGTCTTGGTTGGGTGGTGGTGGTGGTGCGGGAGGGTGGATTGAGGGGAGGGAGAAGAAGGAGATGGAAAGATTTGTGTTGGAGATGAGATCGATGTAGGAAGAAGTGGTGGATGTTTCTGAAGGTGTGGATGCAACTAGGATTGTTATGGAGAAGTCTGGGTGGTGTTGTATGATTTGCTTCCCCAGTTCTACCAAGGAGACCATGTGGGGGAAGCCAGGAGCAGGATACAATACTAGAGTTTCCTTCATTTTTCTGTCTGAGAGAGAGAGGGAGAGTCGACGAGAGAGAAGAATCGATTTCTAAAGAAGTAGAGAGGTATCGAGTGGCATTTTTTAACATATCATGACACGTACTTATCTACTTATAAATTTATAAAGATAATTTTAGATGAGATATAGAAGTAGAATAAAATATTATTTAAATATTATTTATTAATATTATTATTATTTTAAAATTTTAAAAAATTAAATTATTTATTAAATTTTATATAAAAATTTAAAAAAATTATAATAATTAAATGAGATTAAATACTCATACTATCCAAATAAGGCCTAACATTTTTGCTTCATAGCCTTCCTACATCTACCGAGGATGTAGCATGAGAGTCGTCAAAAGAGTAAACAATTTTTTTTATATTTTTTTCATTCGTTTTTTATATTCTTAAATATTTAAAAAAAAAAATCACACCACTAAAACATATTTATTTAATTATTAAGTAAAAATAATAATAATAATTTATCGAGACCCAAATGCCATTAGGCCTCATTTTTCTTTCATTATGGGACAAATAAAACCATTTTTTATTGTTTCTACCTACAAAAACTGCTTCAATATAAAAAAAAAAGTCTCTCTCTCTCTCTCTCTCTCTCTCTCTCTCTCTCTCTCTCTCTCTCTCTCTCTCTCTCTCTCTCTCTCTCTCTCTCTCTCTCTCTCTCTCGTTTTTGTGGACCTTTGACCCAATCAAAAGCACCTAATCCTAGCTAGAAACCGAGATTGAAGATGCGTATCTTGCTCTTAGCTGATTGTGGATAGGTGGCTGATAATCGACTCTGGCTACATCGTCGTGATTTCTTTAGTTGGTAGATGCGTGTTGATTTGTGATCATTTTTATATGATAGCAACTATCGTTTCATTTAGTTTGTGATATTAATAGGCTCACAATTCCTACAGCACCCCTAGTTGGTTTGCAGGAAATTCGGACAGGGGTGTAGGAGAAAGGGGGGCTGTAGGCTCCATCTTCTTGGGGGCGAGTGCCCAGAGTCACTCGAGAAGTGGGGTTGTAACCTCCTCTTATGCAATCCAGTCCGACTTACTTACCATTCAAACAGGGGAATGCAAAGGATTCATAATTCTGCTCTAGTGAAAAGAAGACCAAAAGCTTTCTATTTATAGTGCCAAAAATAAACATGGGACATAAGAAGTCATAATGCATAGTCTTTAAGTTCTTTTAAAATGCAATAAAATTTACGAATCTATTGATTATAAAATTAAAAATGCACAAGTTGAAGATAAGAAAGCAAAACTAAAAGATCATTAGTTTTACATAAGAACTACCAATTTAAATCAATAATTTAGTTTGATGTATTATTTACTTTATTGTTTAATAAGAACATAATTTGAGACTTAAAGAGTAGATGATGTGACTTCACAAGAACAAAACTCTGTACTCTAGTTATATAGTATATAGTAGGGGTGGGTTGCGGGGCGGATCACCTCGTCTGGCAACACGAGGGCGGGGTTTTCCCCGCTCATATATGGGGTGGTCCCCTACCCCGCCCCGTATATATATATTAAAAAAAAACTCAAGTGACCATGACACTTCAGTTTTTTTTTTGTTTTTTTTTTTTTTTTTTTAAGGAAAGTAAACCCTTACTTTTAACCTAAAACTAAACCCCCCCTCCCCCGGGATCAGATACAACCAGCACAGACCCCCCCCCACCCAACTGTGTAAACTTCCCCCCCCCCCCCCCCCCCCCCCCGGGGCCGTCGAACAGATCTGGCCAGCTACCCAGTGCACCACCTCTTCGCTGTTCCTCCCATCGCCACTGTAGCTACCTCCTCGAGTCTCGCTGACCAGTAAGTTTGTCTCTCTCTTTTTTTTCTTTTTTTTTTTAAATTTAAATTTTTATGGAATTAAGTGGAGGATGGGATTAATAGAGATGGAGGATGGGATTGTGAATTGTGTGCTGTAGAGAATTGAATGTGCATGTGTGTGATGAGTGATCAGATTGAATGTGTGAATTGGATCCGATTGAATGTGTTTTGATTTTGTGTAAATTTGTTTTTATAAAATCCTTTTGGTTTGATTTTTATGGTTGGATTTTACTATAAATTTAATTTAATTATTGAGTTCATTTTGTTATTTGAGGGTTGTCTAATTTTTTTTACCCTATTAATTGCATTTTTAGGTAAAAAAATTATTGTAAATTTAAATTATTCATGTTTGCATGTATGAAGCTGCGAAAGTTATTTTACAAACTTCAAACACAAGTGATTATGAATTTATATATATAATTATTTATATATATTCCTCACGCCGGTTGTTTGTATATTTAAATTAATTAATTCTTGGTATTATTTGTTTATTACATATAAAAATTAGTGGAGAGGTGGGAGTGAGGAAGATATATATATATATATATATATATATATATGTATATATACTTTAATTTTTCCAGCTAGTATTGCACAAAAAAATTTGGAAGACAACAAAGAAGGACGTGGAAAGTGAAAGCAACCTACTCCAACTACATTTCTTTTATTAAGTAATTTGGATTTCTTTGCTTGTTCTTCTTTTTGTAGATTTGATTCCACGACCTGTTCCGGATTTATTCAACAAAATCCAAATTCAATACGTTTATTAAATTACTGTTCTTCATTACAAAATAAGGTCGGTTATTTAATGTGTCTATCTTTATGCCCAAGAGTTATTGTCTGAATTGTAAGAAATGTAAATACTCATATTTACATATATTTTATAGTAGTACTCGGTACTTTCATATATAATATTTCCATTTAAGAATTAACATAAGTGTTGACATGCCTATCTCATAATTTTTCAGTTTCTTCTGTGTTATTAATTTTTTTTTATTATTCATTTTGTTTCTTTACTTGTTAAATTTATAGATGTTTTTCCGTTTTGAAGTCTTATTTGTTTTTTTATGTTTTTATATATATATTTTTTGTTTATTTACAGCTTTTCCTTTTACTTTTTTTTAATAATATTTTTACTATTTAGTTTAGTTTCATGACTTTTATAATCTAAAGATTTTAAAGCTTATTGCATTTATTCAATCATTTATATTTTATTTCTATTTTTCTATTAGAACATTCTCATCCGAGAGCTGAGTATATGAGTTCTTTGGCTAAAATTAAAAATTTTACTTTTGACAAAATGGCTCTACTTTTTGCTAAAATTTAAACATTTGAACAATATATCAAACAATATTCGTTCTTTGGTTGGATGTTAATACTTTTCATGTTTGCTATAATTTCAGATTTATTGTTTGCTTGAGTTAATGGAAATGCTAACAGATTCTAGTGCGAACTCCCCTATTGAGGGTACCCCTGCCTCTACTGTGTCTACCCCTACCCCTATTGAGGATACCCCTACCTCTACCCCTACCCCTACCCCTTGCCCCACCCCCAAGCCTAACAAAAAACCTGCTTCCATAGTTTAGTCTCACTCCACCAAACTAAAGGGTGGTGATTCTAATAACCCTCAAGTCAAATGTAATCATTGCGGTAAAATTTATGGATGCAACTATAGGAGACATGGTACCTTGCAATTAAAGGTGCACTTAAAAGAGCAATGTAAAAAAAGTCCAATTCTAAAATCTTTGAAAGAGAAGAGTCAATCTAGACTAAAAATTGGATTTAAAAAAATGGAGGATGGGAGTATTTGGGATATTGAGTTGAAGGGGTACACGGCGTGGAATCCTAAGGAGTGTAGGATACACCTAGCCTGTATGGTCATCATGGATGAGCTACCTTTTCAAATTGTGGATGAGGAAGGGTTCCAAGCATTTTGTCACTATATGGAACCAAGGTTTTAACTTCCTTCTCGTCATACAGTGGCAAAAGATGTAAAAAAATATTATCGATCTGAAAAAGAGAAGTTGAGGGGTTTCTTGGCGGGTCAGTTTGTTTGCCTCACCACTGATTGTTAGACGTCGGTCCATAATTTTAATTATATGTCTTTGACTTGTCATTTTGTTGATGACAATTGGACATTGCATAAGAAAATTCTCAAATTGTTTCAAATTACCGATCACAAGGGTGAGACGATTGGAGGGCCTTGGAGGCTGCTATAAAAGAGTGGGGGTTGACACGCGTTGTGACATGCACAGTTGATAATGCATCGTCTAACGATACCGCATTGGGATATCTTAAGACTTTTCTTAGAGAGGCAAATAAGATAATCTTGGATGGTGAGTATTTGCATGTGAGATGTGCGGCACATATTCTTAATCTTATTGTCAGTAACGGTATAGAAAAATCTTCATGACTCTATTGCTCGGGCCAGGACTCCTGTGAGATGGGTGAGATCTTCTCTTGCAAGATTAGAGAAATTCAAAGTTGTTGCGCGGTCTGCAGGCATAACATCAAAAAAGGGGTTTTGTACTGATTTGACTACGCGACATTTTTTATGTTGAAGGAACCCAAGAGTATAAGTTGGCATTTGCCTTATTGGGTGAGGAAGACGTCCAATATGTAAAATATTTTGAAGATCAAGCGGGATTGGGGAAGCCTATGATTGAGGACTGGGATGTTGTATCTACTTTCGTAGATTTTCTAAGGCTTTTCTACGAGATTACCACAATTTTATCTGGTTCTTTGTATCCTACATCCCATCATTTTGTCAACAAATATGTAAGGTAAAAGAAGAATTAGATGAGATTATTGCGAGCGATCACACTAGGTTGCGGGAGATGGCATTGTTCATGAGGGCGAAGTACGACAAGTATTGGGGGGAGATTTCGATAAGGCTAATATGTTGTTATATGTAGCTGTTGCCATTGACTCACAGTTTAAGGTGGATGGCATGGTATATGGATTGGGTATTGCCTACAGGCAAGTATGGGCGAAGCATATTGCATCAAGTGTTAGGAAAACCCTTGATAGATTATTTGATGAGTTTACCATCTTGCGGGGTGGTAATATTACAGCACCTACTCCTATCCCCCCACCAGTTCCAGATGCCAGGGTTGAGAAAAAACGTAGAATGGACTGAGGTGATAGGATGGAAGGGAACCCATTAATGAGGAGTACTACAGAGGCTAAGTCAGAGATAGACAGATATTTTGGTCTAAATCTTAAACCATATGTACAAGACTTTGATATCTTAGCTTGGTGGAAGGTACATGCCCCCAAGTATCCCGTCCTTGCACAAATAGCCCGCAGTATTTTGACCATTCATATTAGCACCGTAGCCTTGGAGTCAGCCTTTAACACTGGAAGGGTCGTATTGAATCCATTCCGGAGCTCATTAGATCTTGTCACTGTTGAGGCTTTGATTTGCACCTCAAATTGGATCACAGGGAATCCAATTCAAGTTTCGGATGTTATTAATTATGATCATGTCAATGCCAAGGAGGAGGGTGATGATGCACCTGGATCTGGTAATGTCACATGTATTCAATTATCTTATTTTTATTTATTTATTTAAAATTAATTGGTATTAATTTCAAATTTAATTGTTGTAGTGATACTTGGGACTGTGTCTACAGCTACCTCCGTTGCAATATGACTTCTTTTATATTAGACTCTAGACCCACCATTGCTCATGGTTTGCAAAATTAATCCCTTAATTTATAAGTTAAAACTTTATATTAATAGTTCTAATTCGTTTTATTTTTAACTTATTATTATTGCAGGATTTATGATCTTGACTTTGTCTGCCCATATCTCGACACAATGGAACGTCTCAGTGAACTCATCGCCACCCAAAATTGATCAAACTTCCTAATGTTATGATTTTGTTAATTTATAATTAGTTTCAATGTTAATCATTAATGGTACAATTTGTAGTATTTATTATTTTTATGTCTTTATAATTTTGTAATTGTTTATTAGTTGACATGATTTTGTAATTTCTATCATTGTAATTTTGTAATAGCTTAATGCATGCCTTAGTTACTTAGTAATTAATAGGCTAATAGTATTAGGTTGACCGTTGAAGTTTTTGAAGTTGGAATTTAGTAATTAGTATTTGTATTCCTAATTTTTTTTTTCAGTTTTTTTTTTAATATATAAATATAGTTGTAGTTAAAATTTTAGTCTAAAAACAGGCTTGGATTGTGTTTCTAGGTCATTCTGAGCCCAAAAAACTTATTTGGGTTCAAAATGGCCCAAATAATCTCAATGGGCCAAGGGCCCAATTACAAAGCCGGGGGGCGGACGGGGGCAAGTCCACCCCCACACCCCCGTTACCGGATGGGGTACCCTGCCCCGTCTATGCAGGGGGTGGCGGTTAGCACCCCTACTATATAGATAGATGTTACCAAAGTTAGTTTTAGTTGTTCTTTGAATGATCATGTCATGTGCTATCGTTTCCTTGCTTTTCTAGGTTTCAGCTCCAATCTCTCCCTCTCTCTCTCTACCAATTCATCAATTCTTGCAATCCAGAAGAAGCAGGCAAAAGGACCGAAAAATAAGTACACAACAGTGAGTAACCATGATTTAGTAACATTCGCCACTTCAAAATTTGTGGGTCAAGCATAATCACGTGCTTGTCTACAAAAAGGAATGAGTTAAGAAAAACTTCTCCATCCATTTTCATTCTCATGACCCTACGCCAACACTCACTGGACCCCAACAAACAAATTCTCGCTGAAGAAATTTATGAGCAGGCGGTCTGATTCATCCAAAATAAATCCTATCCTACAATGAGCTATAATTTTGAGTATAAGACCTACACTAAATGAATGTAACATAATCCCCAATACAGAACACTAGCCCAATTAGTCTTCCTTCCACTTGTTGACATACCTGAGGAAAGATTTAGCAGGATTTTGCCTAGGCGGAGCTCGTACACGAGTAGATCTTCGAAGCACAGCCTCCTCCAATGCAATCTTGTGAGCCATGTCCTTTGATCTCTTTTGGAGCTCCGCACTATAAAAAATAGTTGCATCATTTCAACAATCAGAGCATCAAGGGATAAGTCCTGGAAGTATAACAGTGTAACATCTAGACCCAAATTTCATAGGCTTTATAAGTTTGGACCATGGGTAGAATTTTGTTAAGGCTGGAAGGAAGATTATTTTATTGGGTCCATTAGCCCATTCGTATTATTTGAGGATCGAATACTGAGGAGATATGATTGGATATGAAATTATGGACCTAGATGCAAAATGGAGTACGTTTGGCCCATTAGGTCCATATATGGATGGATAAGCCCAAGTATTTTCTAGCCAAAGCCCATATGATTTTTGGCTGTTGAATTCGTAACAATTGGAAATCAACCCCCTTTATGACTCCTAAAAAATAGCAACATATTTACCCGAGAACTCCTAGGCATTAGGATTCTTAGAAACCCTTTTCAAAACAAACTAAGTTAATTCGTATAGCCCTATTATTAGGTTTTTCAGGTCTCATTAAAATGACTATGGCTTGAAAACTACAAAAAACAGAGGCTGCTGTGAGTCTAGAAAGTTTTTTTTATTTTTTTTTAATGTCGGGGAACCTCTCCAAGGTAGGGCCCTTTGGACCCACCCCTGTAGAGTGAACCCCGGTCCCATGCACCGCACCTTTGGAAGAATAAAATGCCAAAATAGCTCATGCCTACACCAGTCATTGCAGAAAATACTTTATTCTTGAAGAAGACCAATCCCTAACCTAAGATAACTGCTGTAATTTCAGGAGATTAAAACAAATAACCAGCCTCACCCTATCAAGTCCAACCCTTTTCCAATGTGATTATCGACGCATTTGCGATCAATAAAAGAAAAGAAGTAAGTAATATGATCATACCCTTACATGAACGGTAAACAATAATTTTTTTAAAGTACTATATAAGTATGATCTTTTATTGAAAGCTCATTTTTACTAACCCAAGTATGATATGATGAAATGATGAAATTGGGTTTCAATGTTGTTTATTATATGTTTTACATGCATCGTGATATGTTTACATTTATGATTACAATAAACTATGTCATTATGTGTTCTACGTGCATCATGATAAGAAAGATAAAAGACAAGTTATGAAAGAAGCTTTAAGGCCCCATTTGGTTTCACAGATGGTCTCAACCCATCACATCTTATCTCATCTCAACATCCAAACACCATTCAAACACAAACACTTTTCAATTTCAAATTTTCAACTTTTTCATCTAATCATTACCTAATCATTACAACTATTCCAAACAAAACAAAAATAACAATTCAACTTTTTCAAATCTAAAAAAGAAAATTCTATTAAAAAATTATATTCTAACAATATTAACTTTTTAATATTTTTATTTAACTTTTTCTCTCTCATTTCCCAAAATCTCATAAAACATCTTAACTCAAACCATTTCACTGCTATTCACATATTTTTCATCTCATCTCTTCTTATCTGTGTAACCAAACGAGGACTTAGGAATGATAATAAGAGATGTATGGTACCAATGCAATTATGGGTGGATACGCAAACCATAGACATGTGCTTGGTCCACCATAGTATATTATGATAAGTTAAACGGTTCCCCTTGTGGCCACAGGCAATGGAATTGGTGCACAACCCTGCACACAGGGGTTAAGGTGTGTTGGCCATTAAAGAAAGGGAAAGATAAGTTTGTGTTGAAGTATATGGCTCATACGCTGAAAGTATGGGGGGTATTTTTTGTAATTTTCTTAAATACGTCCATACATCTAGAGTTAGTATAAATACACATTATATAACCCTAATTGACTGATAGTGAATTCCGTGCTGCTCACTCCCTGTGGATGTAGGCATATTGCCGAACCACGTTAAACCTCTATGTCGATTTCTATTTTTCTCTTTTGATCATTCTGTACAATTCATTGGCAATTGCCGCAAATTTCACAACAGTTTGCATGGTACATTTTACTTGTTTATGTTAGTATAAGTATTAAGTATGCATGCTTTGAAAAAAACCCTATGCTTTATTATGTTTACTATATAATGTACTAGTTATTAAGTATTCAACTCATTTTAGTTGGTTGTTTTTTTTTTATGTTTTTAAAATGTCTAAGTAAAGATTACAAGCTAATAGCCAAGCATAGGTCATGTGTGAAGGGAATTTCAGACTTAGTTAAAAAGTGTCTTCTTGTCTTCTTTTCATTAAAAGATATTTTTGTAATTTTTTTGGGAATTTATTTTTGATAAATTAGGTATATTTATTATGTTGGATCTCTTTACCAGGCACAATTACAAAAGCACGTAACAATCCTAACCTACAGGAAGGAGGTGTTACAAACTGACTACCATGTAAACCTCCCCATGAAAACATGAAACCGAAATTGTAGCTTTATATTAATAACTACTGCAAAAAGTTCACCCACCCTCCGTGGAAACAAAGTTTTGAATTCAGCAGAAGGTTCTTTTTATTTTCATTGAGATTAATACCAGCTGGCTAGTGTTACTTCAGCCATAATAAAAAGGTAGGGGGTCCCTGAATGTCTTTAGATATGATAAGCCCAGAAATTGAGGAACATGCTACATGCACAGACATGCATATAGATGTACAGGCCAACATGCACAAATCACGTGTGTAGTTGTATGCACACCACAATTGGCCATATAACTACAGCTTATGCAAAAGAGAGAAACAACAAAGAGCAGAGGTGATCTTTAATAAGCAGAAAAAAGAAATGATGATTCCAATGAAGTATAGAAGATAAGAAAATGGTGAAGGATTAACTCACCATATTCTGCTAAAGAATTTTTCCAGATGCTTCTTCAGTTCCCTCTCCCTCTCACCCTTGATATTCAGTGAACCCATCAAGGCATCCAGCTGATCAAGAATGTCAAATCGAATAAAAAAAATTGTGATTCTAATAAAATTTAATTTCTTGTCCTTTTTTTCTTCAGCCCCTTGACATATATATAAACTAGCTAAGCAGACTTATTACCTCTTCCTTGCTACTGTAGTATCCCCACTCCTTGGAGTCAGAACTCTCAAAAAATATCCTCCCATCACGTCGAAACCACCAATACCTGTTATAAAATCTGTCTCTGCCCAAGGGGTTGGTGCGTATCACTCGTTTCTCCATCTCCCGTTCATAATACTCTTTCTGAGTTAGGATCAATGACAAGAAAACATGAATAAAAAAACACAATAAATGAACACAGACAAGCACAAAGAAAAACATGACATGAGAGGAGAGTAAGGAGATTGATTTTAACCCTCTGTTCTTTACTCCTTTTCTTAGTTGCTTCCCTTTTATCATCCTTCAAAATTTCCAAACCTTCCTTCCTAGATGAATCTTTGCCCTTATCTGATGGGAGGTCCATATCAGAATTCTGCCTTTTGGCCTTCTTCTTTGATGTGGTGATCATGAGCTTGCTCTCACTGAAAAGATCAGTAAATAAATAATGAGCCACACATAAAAGAAAAAATTATGAAATGTACTTTAATTAGTAAAAGAAAGAATCAAGACCAATTCCTTGATGCCTTGCCCTGGTGAGAAGAAAGGACCTCCCCATTTCTTCTCTTTTCCATGTGACCATTCTGTTTACTGTGCTTATCATTTGCTGTTACACCTTCTCTGCTCTCCACACACTGTTGATCAGTTGCCCCATTGGCATCAAACTCAGCCTTCAACTGTTCCTTCTCCTCTCTTTTCCTTCTGGCTTCTTCTAATGCTTCCCCCCTTCTTGTGGCGCCAAGTTCCTGCCGCTGTTCGATAACCTCATCCAACTTCTCCTTAAAAATATCTGTTTGAAGCACTTGATCAACCAATTCTCGTAAGATTCCCAATTTAGCATGAGCATCCAAAAGACCATAATGACCCCTCTTAACAGTTGCCATGCAAGTGCATAACTCAGGAAGTTTTGTCATTTCCAAAAAATCGCATAAATATTCTGTCCAATTGATCATTGTGATCTGAAATGGAAAGGATAAATCAGAATGGAAAGGATAAATCAGGACATGCCAAGCATCAAAATGCGGCAAAAGCAACAGCAGTTACATACATGATGCAGATGGAACAAAAACTCTAGCTTGGTTAAACACACCATGCCCCATAAAAGAAACAAAAGATAGAAAAATAAAGTACAACTTGCATGAAAACCTTTAATTTTCGATTTCTTTTCTGTACAGCCAATAGATATTCGCCATTGTCTTCTATGAGCAATCGAAGAAGAGCTGCATGAGATTCCACAAGGAGAACTGGACTGCCATCCTTGTGGCAGATAGCATTTCCAAAATCTTCTAGGGAGAATGGCCACAAGTGCAACAGCCCACTAAATGATGAACAAAAATCCCAAACCATTAGAAGATTCCCAACACAATCCATTGGAACATTGAAGTCCCTTGACGGAGAAGGATGGTCAGTGAAAACTGGATCTTCTGGACCAGGCTGCACTAACAGGTCATCAATTGGATATTTGATAGGCTCTTCCAACGGTTGATCGTCTTCTATAAATTCAAGAAAGCAATAAATACAAGATGAAATAAAAATTATCAGACTTGTGACCACACAAGTTACATGGTATGAAAAATCTCATGCACAAGAATAGAATTTTCCTGGATGGTACAATTGCGATACACTGATACTGTATTCTGCCACAAGCAACAATGTAACCAACCATATGCAAGCTTAAAAAGAGAAAAATAGACCCACGATAAGGCAACTTCAATGCTTGCTTATACCTTTCTTAGTCTTCATTACTGTTCCATCAAATAGCCTCTTTTTATTTTCTCCAGATTCTTTTTTCATTTCCTGAATATGGTAAATATGAGATAAACAATGACATCATGACTATTACGAGAGAGAGAGAGAGAGAGAGAGAGAGAGAGAGAGAGAGAGAGAGAGAGAGAGAGAGAGCTATAAATAACTACCATGCCACTCTTTCTATCTTCCTCATTTTTCCTTCGTTTCTTATAGCAGACTACTTGTCCATCCTTAAAGAAAACTTGGCTCCTTAACTCTTCTGGAAGATCAGTTGAAATTCCATGATGTCGTGCCAGTTTATCATGAAGGACCCAAGGAGAACTTCGGCATGTAGATTCCCGAATAAAAGACTTCAAAACAGCTCTACTAAAGGGCAACTTCCTCTGTAATAAATCTTTTCCCTTTACTGAAGAACTTTCCATAACTTTCTTATTTTTGTCAAGCCATGCCACCTCATATAGGATTCTTTCAGGAACTTCCTCCAGAACTTTTAATATTTTGCAAGGAAATAAACCATTTTCCTTCCTTCCATACACTTCAGCACCAACAAACAAGCGTTTCTGCAACTTTTCAGCTATCGTATCGGCAAGATCTTTCAGTGAAAGCATACCTGCAAAAATAAAAGATCTGGAGACTTTCAACTGCCTCAGAATGGACACCCTGGGGCAAATAACAACTTGAAAGGAACGACTGTTTTTTTTTTAAAAGTACTCATAGAGGTTATCATCAAAGAATGCAAAAAGCATAGCCCAAGTACACAGAAGGTATAACAAGGAACACCAAACAAGAAATAGGAAAAAAATGTCATGAAAACTAGAGTGCATTATATTGTTCTTTCAACTTTTCCTTGTACCTTTCAAGTTTTTTGCCAAAATTGAAAGAACAACTGTTGATCAGCGAAAACGACACTTAAAATGTTAAATCAATTCGTGATGAGCATGTCTCTAGATTCTCTTTCTTTCTTAATGTACTGTTTTTCCAATAACAATCTTAGTATTTTCCTTTTCCCAAAATATTCAGTGCATAGTTACAGCTTGAGAATTTTGATTTATGTAGTCAACATATTCACGTCTTAAGCTTGTCACTGCACGCCCAGTCACCATAAACCCCCCATTAGTGTCACATGGATTACAACAAAAGTTATGCGATAACTCTCTTTTTTTCCCCTTTTCTTTAAGCGAAAAAAATTATTATTTTTTGATAAGTAAGAAGATATTTTATTGATATAAGCGAAAAAAATTATTAGAACAAGGAAACCTTCAGTGCAAAGGAAGTACTCAATGGTTCCCTTAAATTATTACAACCTACAAATTTTGATCATTATAAAATCCAAATTCTTGTGTACTTGGGCTATGCCTAATTACATGGTTTATAATAAATTTCTTACTTATCAAAAATAAAAACCCAAAGATGCACCTGTCTGTCAGTGTGCGCGGGGGACACAAACTATAACTTCATAGCGTTCATGAACATTAGATGCCACATATAATATAGAGACACATGTCTAATCTTAAAATGTGAAGGCTCGTGAATCACTCTATTAGAGAAAAATTGAAAGTCATTAAATGCTACATTGACTGTAAAAAGTGGTGCAACTAGCAACTAATGCTAAAGTAAAAGGAAAGCTGGATAGCATGTCAACTTTTTTTGAAATAGGGGTTAGCAACTTACTGTACTGAATGACATGCAATGCAGGAGCCATAAGCTCTTTGGGGAACTGTTGGACCTTTTCTACTGCCTTCTTTTCTGACACCAAAGCCTCCTCATAAGTCAAGCTAGTTTTCCCAGTGACTTTACAAACCCAAACTCTTTGGCGATACAGGTTTATACGGTTCAAATAGTCCCTGATCTAGGTTAAGAAAAGACGACAAATGAATCTAACAGAACCATAAGACTCTATCGAGTTAAGTTTTTCATGTAATCAATGCCGAAAACAAAGAACTTAACAAGATCTTAACGAACTTGATAGGGTAGGAAATCACCCAAAAACAAAGAACTAAACAAGATCTACAAAAAAGGATACTGATAATCCCTAAATATCTCTTTCGTAAAACGAACTTGATAAACGAGCTCATTAGGCTCCAAATCCTTAGGCGGTTCTGCCAAGGAAAAAGGCTTTCTTTTCAGTAAAGGCATTGTGATAACTTAGTCCACCACCAGTAAGAACCCACCCCGCACGAGGACCCTCACGTCCTGTATCAAATGCAATGACATGGACAGTTTTAGAACAAGCTCTTAAAAAACACAATTCTCACACTTCTTACATGACAATCAGAATTACTAGAAATGCAGAAATATAGAAATTAGGCATTGTATTTGGTAACAGCATACAAAATGCACTGACTCAAATGGTACTTATACCCACTTAAGAAGAGGCTTGAAGATAAGGGCATAAGTTCAATACAGACAGGATGCATGTGTAACTTGCCAACATAAAAGAGTTTGGCGAGCATTTCTCTCCCTACTTCTAGATTACAAAAACAGCATTAACTGACATGATTCGAATTTCCTATTCCATTTTCGTTCTAAAAATTTTCATCAATCACAAAGCATAAGAACAAGAGAGAGCAACGAACCAGACACCAAGATAGGATATATTCATCTCCTACATGACACAACAAATATAATTCCAATTTGAATCATTAAGCAATCCTCTGTCATGTAAATTGGATTAAAAAACAATATGTATAATACAAAAACCCTAAATCCAAAAATGAATGACCAAATTACTTCCAGAAACACAAACTAAGAAAGAGTATCACGACATACTCCAAAAATCATGATTGTACTCAATTTCTACGATTAGAAATGTACATAGCTATAAAGATATCATAGAAAAAAAAAAACAGAAACCCTTTAGAAAAATGTTAACTTCAGCACAACAACATGATAAGAATATGCTCAATCGCACAAATTTTTTAAATGGAAACAAAAAGCAATAAGTATCTGCGTTGGCCAATTTTCAATGCTACCCAACGAAGAAAAAAGAGACCCATATCTAAGAGAACAGTCAGAAACCCTAGAACGTTCTGTGTTGTGGGATCCAATCGGAAAAGGCCGCACATCAATACAAGAGCAAAACCAATACAACAGTCAGCACCAATACCCAACAATAAGTAAAATGCCCGCTAAACTGGACAAGTACTCGAACCCATTGACAAGAAAAGCAAGCAAAAGATGGGGAGAAAACGAAAGCAACCGACAACCGTGCAAAACCTCCATTCCCGCCAGAACCAAAAAGAACGTATAGAAGTTAAAAGCAGATAGACAATATAATAATAGAGAAAAAAACCAGCGAGAGTGTGCGTGGTGTTCTTACAGTGAAAGAGCTTAGTGCTGAACGTGGGGAAGCCAAAATGCGTGTAGTTTTGGGGAGAGACGAAGGGAGAGCTCTTCTTTCGGTTGTGTATAAAATGTATTCGAGTTTTAAAGAGAGGGGAATGAAGTTTCTAACGCTTTCTTTCTCTCACTTGCTCCCTCTCTCTCTCCGCATCGTTGTGCGAGGCCCGGCATTTATAGGTACGCTGGACGCGATATTCAATTTATTACAATTGTGACCTTTGTGAAATAGCTAATTACTAAAATCAGCATAATCGTTTAAAACTTCAAGGTGATTTAAAGAGTTACATCTTAAATTATTTTATTCATCGTTTTATATTATAAACTTAAAAAAATAAAATAAAAATAAGTTTGTAGTATAAAAATGATGAGTAAACTATTTTTTACATCTATTCATAAATTTCATAAAAATAGATTTATAAATTAATATTAGAATAGATTAATAATGAAAGAGTTTTATAATCCGACAACGTTAAGTCAGGATAATTTATATTATAAGAAAAATAAGAGAAGGAAAATAGTGTAATTTAATTACTTTCTAAGCAACAATAGGTCATTACTCATATTCAACTTTAAATAGTAACTATTTAAGATAGATTACGTGACATGTATGATTAAGGATGACAATATATAAAATAAAAAGTAACGTATCTTTATTTTTTTTCTTATACAAAACCAATCAAAACCAAAACATATATAAAAATCAAAATGTGCATATATAGAAACTAGACAACTAGCAAATTCCCAAATTACATGTCCCTCTAATTCATGTTTGGCATTGTCTTGCAAAAGAGAATGGTTTTCATTTTTATTTATGCGAATAAAGAAGTTTTCCTTCAAATTGAGTTGGCCTTTTAATTTTGTTGAAAAATATTCCGAGAATATGCTTATGGCTCCTTAATTTCTATGTCCGTTTTGATATTTTCATATCAAGTAAGAATTTAACTTCAATCAGGAAGTGGTGTAAAACTGTGACGCTCACAACATCCGTTTAGAATTTAATGGAGATTGAAATGTTGGGATATGCAATACAAAGTTACACATCCTTGTTCATGATAGATAATATATAATGTACCTAGCATGCATCTAGCAATATACAATAATAGTAGTGGAAAAACTCTTTCAACTTGTAACATGTACCAGAATAACTAAAATCTCAAATCATTTTCACCACTTTAAAACACGCATACTTGTTCGTTATCTATCAAGAAAGGCATAATCTGAATCATGTCTTGGATTAGAGTAGTAACTTCTTATTTAAATTTCACATTTTCTCTCCATAACACAGGCTTAGCTTAATAAACCATAAGCGACTGATAACATATATACAACAGCACTCCTTGATCCAAGCAAGGATTCTTGTCAATCAACTCCATCCAATCATGTGGTCTCTTCTTGTTTAAGACCTGACTCTTTCTAACCTGCCACAAATTCTACCATTTCAAGTGAGAATGATAGTTAGGACTACCACATTGAGATTTATTCAAATCTAAGTAAGTTGGGCTAAAAAAGGGCTCATAATAGCATGGTTAATAATAAACATGATATCTATGCATGAATGATGTAAACTTGCTTTTACAAGAGCATCATCATCAACAAAACTTCAAACTTTCAAGACATGCTTATTTTATAGAACATCATCATCATCATCAGAACATCATACCTTCATGACATGTTTGCTTTCATAAAATATTTCATTCATTCTTGTTCTTGTTCTTATAGAGGATGAACATCTCATGGTTTCCCATAAAGTGTGTACTTCTTCTAGTTACCGCATCACATCACAAATCCTTTGATCAGCTGTGAATATGTCATACAAAGAAAAAATACTTAGGCAAATGGTAACGCCTTCACCATGAGTATCATTTAGCTTTTGGTAGATCAAATCATCTTCACCAAAAAGCATCTTATTTCGCACCCATCAACATTAGGTGCTATGACTTAGCAACGAAAACCTTTCAGTCCTAGAGGGAATATTCTCATCCCCACCTTTGGGTTTGGCCTGATCGAAATACTAAATCACATCCCAACCTGAGTTGCGCCCCTCCAGTATGCCCAAGAACCATCAACAAAGCCGGTCCACGAGCCATACAAGACCCACCAGCCCCTAAGCCAGCAAGCCCATGTCGGCGTGGACAAACTAGACCCATCAACTCTAACACTCTTCTACAAGAACACCTCGCATTTAAGGATCGTATCCCAACAAATAAATGGGAATATGATGACACCTCTGTCTTGAACAGAGTGCACAGGAAGTGACCGCTCCACTCGCCAGTCATCAAAGCACAACCCAAGGTGCAACGTCGCATTAAAGACTACAGTCTGGCACTTATGCTTGAGATGCTAACCCCTGACACAGGATACGGATTGTCCCCCTGATATCTAGTATAAAAGTCAGACATCAGACAACAATGGGCTCTCTCTGATTTTAGAAGAAAATATTCTAAGAAATAAATATTAACTTTGGCATCGGAGGTTCCCCGGAACAACCTCAAGCCCATCATTTCTTTTGTGTTGCAGGTGACTGGACCCAGTACTCGGAGTGTGAAACAAATCATCAATAGTGGTGCCATCTATGAAATCTTCATAAACACAACATGTCATTCGTATGCTAACTACAATGCATTCAAAACAACACACCGTTAGGAAGCTACATTGACGAACATGAAGGGACGGTTGGAAGAGCGCATGAGAAAGATGGCGGAAGAAGTGGAAAATCTTCGTCGGGAAAATGAAGCCTTAAGGAGCAACAAAACTAAGTTGCAACATGATGTGGGGTCAAGTCGAAACAAACAAGAAGAATCCCAAAGCGCAGGTGGGGTAGACGCCAACAAAGAAGAAAGAAAGAAGATGCACCAAGAGCTACGTCACCTCATGGACAAATATGAGGAGATGAATGGGAGCTTCGTCGTCGATCAACCAGTTGCTTACCAACACAGATTTTCCCAACAGTGTGGAAGTGATGGCTGCACCGTTATCGCCAAAGTTTAAAGTCGCCTAGATGGACATGTATGACAGGTCCAAAGACCCCTTCGAGCACTTGGAAACCTTCAAGGCTCATATGACCTAAGGGTGACAAATCGTGTTAACAAGTCGTGTTTGTATTATGTATATTATACAATATGGGTTAACCCGAACACGACTTGTGAAGCTTAACAGGTCAAAATTCTAAACCCCAACACGACTTATTAAAATAACGGGTTGACATGACACGACCCCGTTTTGACCAATCATGAATTAATTAAAAATATATCAACTGGTTAGGTTGAATTGATGACACTACATGAAGCAACGTGGAAGAGGAGTCGTTGCATGCAACCCAAGAGTGGGAAGTCAGATGACACACTCAAGAGCATGTCAATCAAATAATTATGTGCCACCAAAACGTCCTAAAAAATGGAAGAATTCCTACCATATAGTACGAATTTGTGGAAAAACTAGAGGAGATATTCTCATCCCCCCACTGAGTTGGGCCTAACCGAGATACTAAAGCCCATCCCAACCCAAGTTGCACCCAGGAACCATTAACACAACCAACCCACGAGTTGTACAAGACCACCAGCCCATGAGCCCTTTAGCTAGCAAGCCCATGTTGATATGGACAAACAAGACCCACCAACTGTGACACTATTTTGCAGGAACACCTCGCATTTAAGGATCATATCCGGCAAACAAATGGGGATTGTGGACAACACCCCTCCCTCTAACAGAGTGCACAAGAAGTGACTACTCTACCTGCTTGCCATCAAATCACAACCTAGAATGCCATGCCACATTAAAGATTTAGGCCTATCACTTGTGCTCAAGACAGCGACCTCTGACACATAGTACGAGTTGTCCCTCTAATATTTAGTATAAAAGCCAAACACCAGGTAACAATGAGCGCAATATGATTTTAGAAGAAAATACTCTAAGGAAGAAATACTAACTTTGACTAGAGTTGTAATCAGTCTGGTTCAGAGGGAGTCACGGATCGAAAATTTCAGTCCATCATTTTCTCTAGACTGGATCATTAGCTATCGGTCTGATTCAGTCCATGAACATTTTTTTCTTCTTTTTTCTTTTTTTGACAAAAAAATTAATTAAATTAGTAAAATTAAAATTAAGTGATCTCTTGAACATGTTATAGATGATTAATGAATAATAATAATTTCATTGTATATATGGTCAATGATGATCCCTTAGATGAAAATAGGGCTGAGCAGAAATCTGAAAATCTGACTCCGACTCCGCTCCGACTCGACAAGTCAGAGTCGGAGTTTTTTCCCACTGAAAAGTCGGAGTCGGAGGTGGAGGTGTTTCGACTCTGACTCCGCTCCGATCCGACTCCAACACACCGAATCCGACTCCGACTCATCCTCCGACTCCGATTCCAACTCTAACTTCCCATCCGACTCCGACTTTTATATTAACATCTAATAAATAATAATGTATAAACATTATAATGAATAATATAAGTTAATATAGTTACTATAAGTTAATTTACATTACTAATTTACTATAAGTTACTATAAGTTAATATAGTTACTATATAAGTTACTATACCTTATATAGTTAATTTATATTACTAATTTGCTATAAGTTACTATATAATAATATAGTTACTATATAAGTTACTATACCTTATATAGTTAATTTACATTACTAATTTACTATAAGTTACTATATAAGCTACTATAAGTTACTATATAAGTTACTATAGCTTATTTTATATTTTACATTACTAATTTACTATAAGTTAATATATTTACAATATAAGTTACTATACCTTATTTTATATTTTACGTTACTAATTTACTATAAGTCAATATATAATATATAGTTATATTATATATAATTATAGATTCTATGTATACTATATATATTGAGGGCTTATATAATATATAGTTACTATACTATGTATTTTTTATGCATTAATCATATATATTTATATATTTTATATACCTATACCTTATATAGTTAATTTACATTACTAATTTACTATAAGTTACTATATAAGTTACTATATAAGTTACTATAGCTTATTTTATATTTTACATTACTAGTTTACTATAAGTTAATATAGTTACTATATAAGTTACTATACCTTATTTTATATTTTACATTACTAATTTACTATAAGTCAATATATAATATATAGTTATATTATATATAATTATAGATTATATATATACTATATATATTGAGGGCTTATATAATATATAGTTACTACAGTATGTATTTTTTATGCATTAATCATATATATTTATATATTTTATATAATTATACCTTATATAGTTAATTTACATTACTAATTTACTATAAGTTACTATATAAGTTACAATATAAGTTACTATAGCTTATTTTATATTTTACATTACTAGTTTACTATAAGTTAATATATAATATATAGTTATATTATATATAATTATAGATTATATATATACTATATATATTAAGGGCTTATATAATATATAGTTACTATACCTTATTTTAATATCAAATATCTTATTTTATTTTATATATTATAATATTATATATATAGTATAGTTTATATATATATATATATATATAATATACTATATAACTATATATATATACTGTATAGTATTAGAGTCATTAGACTATATATATTTATACTTATATAATATATAGTTATATTATATATAATAGTATAGTTAATATATATAGTATTAAAACAAAATTAATATTTGATTTAGGGTTTAAAAAAAATGGCTGAAAATACAAAAACAGAGCCCAAACGGCGTCGTTGGACTCTGTTTTGGTCACAAAAACAGAGTTCATTACTCCAAAACGGCGCCGTTTACTTCAGGCCAAACAAGATTTAATTTCCCACCGAGTCCAGTCCCTCACTCTCAGCTTTGCTTTATGGTTTACTACTTTACTTCAGTCACTTATTCGGCCATTTGACTCCTAGCTCAGCCCCCACGATTTGGCCATGAAACGGCGCCATGATCTCAACCGCAGCCCAGCCTCAACTTCCGACGCATTGTTTCTTCTCCGGTATCTCCTCTCTCTCTCTCTCTCTCTCTCTCTCTCTCTCTCTCTCTCTCTCTCTCTCTCTCTCTCTCTCTCTCTCTCTCTCTCTCTCTCTCTCTCTGTGTGTAACAGAAATAGTTCAATTCGTTCTTGGGTTTGAAATCTGTTTTAGTTGTTTTGAATCTTTGATTTCTCTTTTATCTGTTATGGTTTTGGTTGTTAATTTTTTTTTTTTTGGTTTTTTTGAAGCTCTATTTTCAAGTGCCCCAGTCGGCACTCGGCAGTCCCAGTCGACCGTCGCCCCGAGTCCCCACGCCATCACAGATCTAGGTCATCGCACAGTGCCCAATACCCTCCCACGGTCTCACCGATTCCATCCCGACTCCGTTCTGACAAGTTAGAGTCGGAGCCGGAGTGGAGCATATAGCCTTTGGAGCCGGAGTCTGAGGTCGGACTCGGCCTCCGACAAATTCAGAGTCGGTATCGGAGGAGTCGGAGTCGGAGGACCCAGATACCAACTCCGATCTGTCGGTGCTCAACCCTAGATGAAAATGACATAATTAACTTATACAACTACTATATAAAATAATATTATATATATACTAAAAATATATATATATACACTGGATCAATCATGGTCCAATCTAGTACAAAAAAAATCACATCCCAAGGCTGACCAATAAGATTATTGGTCCGGTCCAGTCGGTTTTTTCAGTCCAAACCAATAGTCTTCAGGCCCTAACTTTGGCATCAGATGTTCCCTGAAACAACCCCAAGCCCACTGTTCCCTCTGTGTTGCAGGTGACTGGATCCAGAACCTGGTGTGCGAAACACGTCATCAACAAGTCTCATTAGAAACCCATTGATTGTTCTTCATCAATGTAGGGGTTTGATTCTATCTTTAATCACTCTAGAGTGGACAAGAGAGTTCTACTAGAATAATCCTCCATCCTAGTAGGGTTGAAAATTGAAGATATCGACAAAGAGAAAATGTACAATTCTTGACCGAAATCGGTCAATAAGGAGAAGGAGAACAGGCCAAAATCCGATGGTTGGTACAGATTGATTTAGTGGTTTGGGAATCCGTTTTCCATCACCAAACACCAAAAATGGACAAGCTCGATTTTCCATAACCACCGATTCGCCAGTTGACCTCATGGATGAGAAAGAACTCAAAGATACTTTCTTGACATAACCATTCATGGTGAGCATCAATAAAAACTAATCTTCAGCAAAATCACTCATAGGAATAACATATGTTATTCTCTCACCATCAGCTAGAGATAAGATTTGCAACCCAGAATGGGGAAAAAATTGAAATTATATTATAAAACTAAAAAATAGAAAACTTTAGTGATTACCAAAAAGAATCACTAATAAATGAAGGAGAGGGAATGGAAAGGAGGAGAGCAGCGGCAAGAGAGAGGGCGAGATGGATGGTGTCAATTGTTGAAGGGAGAGGTTGCATGGCGTGAGAAAGGAGAGGCTCGTACCGGTGAAGACTATGAGTGAGAGCTAAAGCCAAATGGCGTGAGGGAGAAGAAGGAGAGGGGGGGGGGAGCAAGGGTATTAAACCCTAAAGCCAAACGACAACGTCGTTTCATTTTAATTTTCTTTTGTAAACGACAATTGTAAAACGACGTCTTTTTACTTACTTAAGTGAAACAAGGTCATTTTACATAAGAAATACATAATATATATATATATATATATATATAATCACCCGCTTCGACGGTTTGAACCAAGTTCTAACCAAGACTGAACCAAACGATGTCAATTTCATCAAATTCCCACCGCTTGCCGACCTGTTCTCCACTGGTTCCTGACTCTGGCAGCCAGTTCCTATCGGTTCTGGTCAGTTCAATCAATTCTTGTACACCCCTACATCCTAGTATTGGGTTCGTGACAAAAATTAATTACATGCTTAACTCATGCTTCATGACAGATGGTAATATAATTTGACATGAATATTTTAGATATTAATGAAAACTCAGAATAATAACATGGATTCCTGACATGAAATTTATCATTTAATATACTAGCATAAACCGGAAGTAAGTTAGAAGCTCATTTACAGACTGATACTAGCATGCATTTCGCATTCACGTATCTGGATAATCGTAAGTTATAATTAGAGTTCAACTTAAGGAATTTTTATTAAGAACTAATAAAATTAACCTTTCCAATATCCTTAAAGACTTTGCGTTGAACAATTATTGAACTTTTTACTAGTTGAAAGTTGACCCCAACTACATCCATTTTCATAATCTCCATTCTTCTCTTGCTAAACATAAACTTTCACCAACATTAGTCACATCATGCACTACTTGCCTTTCACCAACATTAGTCACATTATGCACTACTTGCATAACCATCAATATAACTCATTACAAGCTTAGAACATAACCTAGACCTATCATTTTCTCATAAATTGGACACCCAAAAATCAATGACACAAAGCACACATACTCTATTCATCATTCACTTGAGCCTGTCATGAAACCATAATTTCCAATCTTTCTCTACCCAAGCATTTTTTTTTTTTTATTAAGGGGATGGGGTTTCAAACCCAAGTTCTCCATTTGGATAACCGAGTTATATGCTATCAAGCCATTAGATTCTTGACATTCTACCCAAGCATTTAAATACACCACTTAATCTTATAAACAAATATGTTTGTATATCACTCAAATCATTACACCACAAATTAGTACAATCAGTTGGCATCAAATTCATAAATCTATCCATACCATAAAATCTTACATACTTAACTCAACATACACTAAACTACCATAATCACATAGGCCTACAAGCTAAAACTATGACTTTCCTTGAT
Source organism: Carya illinoinensis (assembly GCF_018687715.1). NCBI lineage: Eukaryota > Viridiplantae > Streptophyta > Magnoliopsida > Fagales > Juglandaceae > Carya > Carya illinoinensis. The sequence continues at coordinate 41,682,924 of NC_056755.1, forward strand.
TCATAAAATTCAACACCACACCGTCAATACACAAGTCTATCCATACCATCCATGCTCTAACACAACCACAAACAAAAATACAAACCCGAAATTGAAACTGTATAAATTTCTTTCATGGCTCCATAAAAATCTCAACCGTAATGTCACTTTAATAATTAGTACTAATTCACATTATTCCACTTCATTACCCTTCCATATACACAACTCAACTTTATAAAACACACTAACTTGTTGCTCATGTAAATCAATCCAACACAATTACATAACTTCATGATTTCCATTCATTCACCCCTCACCCAATACATAAACTCTCTTATGGGCTTGACTTGCCTTGCACACAAACTCTCTTACAAGGTTTGTACTTGTTTTGACATGTGTAAAATGAAGATAAAATGGATGGTGAGGATTTCACCGCAACAAAATTGATCTCTCCCAAGTGTTTTCCAATTCAATTCTTCTACAGGCAAGCAAACGGCGGACGAATTTGGGCACCATTACTGATGTGGCAGGCAAAATTATTATTTAAAAAAATAAAAAACGAGGGAAACAAAATCTTCTTGCCCACAGCTTCTTTCTGCCATTTTTCTCTCCTAGCTCCTCTGCAACTTGCTACGTGCTACCAGCTCCTCAACTCCTCAGCACGACCAGCTCATCTTCACCACCTCCTTCGAAGGACCACCTCCCCTTGTGACCACTTCCCAAAAAGGTATTCTGGAACACATTTTTAGTTTTATTTAATTGCATCTTTTGAGATCAGTTTCCACTTGCTTTGCATCAAAGGGATGTGGCTTTGCCTTTTCTCCACATAGTGATGGAGTATAAATGATGGACATAAAATAATATTTTTTATGGAATGGTGAACTATTTGTTTGGTTTAATAATGCAATAACTTAATATTTCAAGAGAATGAGAACAAAATGGTATAAATAATATATGAATGCTTAAATGAGAAGAGATATATTCTCCATCCAAAGGAAGGTGAGGAGGGTGTGAATGGAAATGAATTTGACTTTGGGGGAGAGAAGTGAATGCAGTTTGACTGAAGTACATCATACATAGATATGGTTTGAAATTTGTTTTACAAGTTTTTAGAGCAGATGAAACCTTTGGGGTCTAAGAAATAGGTAGCACTATTCAAATTTGAATCCTAGCATTTGAGTCTACACGAGAATTTATGGCTTTGGGAATCACTTCAGGACAAGAACATGGGTGTATATGTATAGCTGGCACGTCTGGGTTGAGTTTTAAACATTACATTACACATATTGAAGTCTGGTAGTTGGCCCATAGCTCATTGGCTCACTATCTGGTAGTTATTTTTAGTTAAGAGTGAGTTCAATAGGAACATATTGAAGTCTTTCCAAATGACATGGTGATTTCCACAAGCTGAGGATCGAGCAATACATTGATGGGTTTTCCTTCATAAGTTTCACTTAGTAGCTAATCCTTAGTGTTTGTTGAGCAGTTGTGAAGTGATATATCTGTTTTACCGATATACTTGACCAACATTTTGGATCATTTAGATAATCTTGCATATCTTTGCACATGATCCTTCTAAAATTTGAGACCCAAAACCTACAGGTGAAAAAAAGAAATGTTGCTAGCCCCAATGGTTGATGAATGTTGGTGTAAATATATTGTGTATTTGCTCAATGTTGGTGGAAATGTAGTTTTTATGGTTTAATGTGTATTTGTAAACATATTATGTATCTGCTAAATGTTGGTGTAATATATTGTGTATTTGCAGAATATTTAAAAAAAAATTATTATTAAAATATATAATACTATATTATTATTTTGACTTTAAGATAGCTAGTCGAATGTCGATCTCTACCTCTATTAGTTTAGACATTAGCCAAAAGCTCTAGTTTTAGCCAAAATTTGGACTTGGCAATGGCTAGACCATTGCCAATGCTCTAAAGCACCCTAGTGACTTTCAGCTGCTCATTATTTACTTTCCAACGTGGGAGAGATTCTCAAAGAGATACCTAAAACTCATTACACCTACTTTAGAATTAATATTATTCTGAGTACCCCAACATAGAGTTCACCTTGTTATTTTGACAAGTGTAATTCAAGAAATTTTAAACATGTCATGGTAGTGATTCAAAGTTACGGGTAATAATAGTGTTTAGAAATTAATCAAACTAGAATTGATAAGAAATGTCTATTACGTTATCCTTCACATATAGCTAGTAGTTCTGACGGTTTGCTAGAATAGGCCATGTTTGAACCAAGTTTGGACATAACATGATCCCATAAAGTACTTGACAGCCAATCCACACCCCATTATAACCCTATTGATTGGACTTGAGCAGGTCAGAAGTTCTGGCAGACTAAGGCAATCTACAACATTAGCTCTTTATAAATTTCCCTTTGACCATTAGTAGTTTTATCTGCAAAACTATGTCTAATGTAAAATGGTTTGAGAATTCTTTGAGTAAATAAAGTGACTTCACAGGTATACAATCTTATATGGATGTGCATTGTATGGAATTTAAAATACGAACATAGTTTAGTGTTAACAAGTGCATTAAATGCTATGTGATTGATGTGCATGCTTGAGGTACCAGAATTCTTTTCAGGGTATAGGCATGTCATTTGATTCATCAACTTTCTTAGATATACATGTAAATGAAATATATTCTAGGAACATTTTCGAAGCATACTAGCATTTTTCTTTCAGGTTTACACAATCTAAATAAAGATATATTTTTTTAATATATCTTATTTATAATTACAACAAAGGACGGAGGATTCAATGAAATTTGATAAACAGAGAAAAAGTCACTAGATTTATGATTATCTGTAATTACTTTATCGCCTTTGAATAAATTTATATAAGATGATTTTTAATAGTCTAAAATATTCTCTAGATGGAGAAAGGAAAGGATCATGCATCTCCTATAATACATTCTACCACAAAGTCAGAAACAAATCCATCTACAAATCCTCCCTCCTAGGTACTCATTGATCAAATTTAAAATTCAATTTTTGTGACTTTATCATGACTAGTTTTGTTCCACTAATGATACCAAGACCATTCTATCCACTTAGATCAACATCTCCTACTGCAAATCCATCAACCAATCTACAAATCCAGGTGAAGTGAATATTAAATCAAGTTCATTTGATTTATCTAATAATGTCTATACTCTACATTGCTTGTTTTCTATGTACTAATTTTTCTGCTTTCGCGTGTAATTCAGGAACAAATAACTAAATCACATGACGTGAGGCTATATTAGTACATCTTTGTTTCATAACCCTTACTGTTTTATATTTTAGGTGACACCAATACCATGTTATCCGGATTTCTCAAGCTATATACATGGTTGCCATCCACCAATGCCAAATGCATGGTTGCCCCCAATTTTCGAGCGTCCTAAAACTAGCGCATTTACACGAACTAGTCAAGTGATAAATTCGTTCATTAAGTAGTACGCTTATTTTTAACCATATTTGAAATCAATTTAATTCATTTTGTGGGTGTAAACTGTAGGGAAATCTGCTTCCCCTGTTTCTCTCATCATTTGACCCTTCGATTGGTTTACACTCCGCAAGTCAAGCCATGTCGATGAAACCCAAAATCTCACACCTGACTCTACTGGAAAAAGTATGTCTACGCCCTCTGTTCATGATACTGTTGAATCCAAACATGACGATTTGTCTGGGGCACAAAATTGGGGATGGTGTTTAAATCTAAAGAGGAATTACTTTCTTATTCTAAAACATATGGGCAATAATTCGGTTTTGGGATAACGATACAAAGGAGCCATAGGTTTGAGGATAAGAGCCTTAGATATGTCACATTGGGTTGTGCTTGGGGTGAGAAGGCACAAAACCATACGTCAAATGTTGCGAGGCCACATCCAACATCAAAGACAAATTGTAAGGTATGTTAGAAAAATGGGTGTTGAAGGTGTCAAGTGTAAACAATTCTCATAATCACGGCTTAAGTCTACAAAAGTCGAGGTTCTTTTGCTGCAATAAAGAAGTGAGCGAGTCTATTAAAAGAGTGTTAGATATAAATGATCAGGTTGGGATAAGAATAAACAAGAGTTTCGCCTCTCTTGTGCAAGAAGCGAGTAGGTTTGAGAACTTGTCATTCAATGAAAAAGACTATCGTAATTATATTGACAAGGTACGACACATTCAACTTGGGAAAGGTGGTGTTGGAACCCTCCGTGAGTATTTTTCTAGGATGCAGTACAAAAAAGACGAATTATTTTCACTAATGGATATGGATGATGACGGATGGTTGAGGAATGTATTATGGGCGCATGCACAAAGTAAGGCAGCCTGCAAATATTTTGGTGATATTGTGACCTTCGACACGACATATTTGACAAACAGATATAGGATGTCATTTGCACCGTTTGTTGGTGTAAAAACCATGACCAATGAGGATACAGAAACATTTACATAGTTATTTTAGACTTGGTTGAATTGTATAGATGGTGAAGCTCCTAAGGCTATTATCACAAATTAAGATGGAGTCATGAAAAATGCAATAAGTCTTGTCTTTCCAAATAACCGACATATTTTGCTTATGGTATATATTGAAAAAATCGCCTGAGAAGTTAGGTTCACATGATGCATACAAAAGTAGGTTGAAAAATCAGTTACTAAATTGTGTATATGACTCTCACACAATAAAGGAGTTTGAGGGGTCTTGAGAAGTGTTAGTTACAAAGTACAACTTGCAGGAGAATGTTTGGTTGAAGAGTTTATACGCTGAGCGTACATATTGGATACTTGTATTCATAAGTAGTTTTCTAGGCTGAAATGAGCACGGTCCAATGAAGCGAGAGCATGAATGCTTTTTTCGACGGGTATGTTCATACTAAGACAAACTTAAAAGAGTTTGTCGATCAGTTCGATAATGTATTGAGGAAGAAGATTGAGAATGAAAGTGCAGTGGACTTCCATTCATTCAACGTCACAATTCCTGTCATCTCTCCCTCTCCACTTGAGAAGATTTTTCAAGACATATACACTTACAATAAATTTAGAGAAGTTCAAAAAGACATAATAGGGATACTTACAACTCTTCCAACTCTACACCGGAATGATGTTGTAATTGCAACATACCATATAGAAGATGAAGTAAATGTTGATGATTTCATCAAGGAGGTGACCCACACGGTGTACTTTAATGAGGTCGAATGCGAGGTGAAGTGTTCATGTGCCTTGTTTGAGATGAGAGGGATATTGTGTAGACATATATTAGGCATTATGAGAGTTAACAAAGTCCATTCGGTGCTAAAAAAGTACATACTAGATCAAAAGAGGAAAAACATAGAAAATGACATATACTCTTATACGAAATAGTTATGACATAGTTGATGAGAGGCCTGAAGTTAGCAGATATTCACGTATCATCAAGAAATGCTATGAAGTAGCCACAAATGCATCTTCATGCCATGAAGACACTGAGGATATGCTAGCTAAGTTAGATGCAATGAACTTAGGCTACCGCACTAACAAGCCGCCCTTGAAGGTTGTAGTTACAACTACAGATACAATGACAGCTACGAGTTTTAAGAAAGTACTGAGTCTCCATGTAGTGAGAGGAAAAAGTAAACCACCATCTCTCAGATTAAAAAAAAAAAAAAAAGATCAATGATTGAGAGAGTGAAACCCACGACAAAGAAGGCTAGTAAGAAAGGAAAATGTAAACAAGTTAACTCAATGCACCATTCTGAATATTTTATCTTCATATTGTGTATTTTACTGTTAAGAGTAATGATATATAAATTTATATAATTTTTTTTTCTCCTTTGTAACTACATGGAATAAAAGGCGAAGTTGTTGGAATGTGTAGGAATTTGTTTTGCCAAACAGATGTTGGGACACAACAAAGTGTCCCATTTCAGGTTACATACGGGTTTTTAATGTTAGGACAAATTATATTGTGTTGTTAATGTTAGGAAAAATTCTATGCTATACCGGTTACTATGATCTAATATTTTGCTTATGCATTGTCAGCCGCCTCAAAACACTACCAAAGCGTTGGAATTTAGTGTCACCGAGTTAGGCTTTGCAGTTAATGAGACTCAAGAAAGTGTAAATGGTCTTCATTATTTTTTGTCATACTGTGTAAATGTTCCATATTTTGTTAGTATGTTTGTTTGATTTTTAACTGTTATATTTGTTCACAGATGAAACTTGGATTGGATGGAACCTAGTCGGATAGCATGCCTAGGACACAACCGTGGCAATAAGTCACTTTATGGGGTTTGTATCTCGAATGCTTATGCACTAATATTATTTCTAAATTTGCTTGCTTATGAAAAAAAATAAATCTAACTTTATGGGGTGTGTACATGCACGTTAATCTAGTTGATTAGAATTATTAATCATGATGATCAATAAATTTCTAAAGGAACTTTCTTTGGCCTGCTGGTTGGGTGGAGTATTAATATATATGTGGGTGTGAAGGAAGTTTGCTTTATGGATTTTCAGCTAGCTTGGAATTGGGTACTAATAATTGTTCTAGTTTTTTGCTCTAAAATCAAGTTTGATCTTAATTTACGATATTGATTAAGCATATATAGTTGATTTGGTGTGCTCTAATTTCAGTTCAAGAATGTTCATGAGTCATGGTATTTTGTATAAAAATAGGAAGAGTGAGGGGAAGAACGATGGGGAGTCGAGCAGCTCGGTGTAAACCACCATGGTGCTAGGGTTATTGTCCAAATTAGTGAAGCCAGACTTGAAAAATTGAACTTTAGATGTTGTAATTATTTTTTGATGGGTGGATTTTAGTTGTTGTAATTATTTTTTTATGGGTGGGGCTGTTGTAAATATTTTTTAATGGGTAACTCGAGCTGTTATAATTATTTTTTGATGAGTGAAGCTATTGTAAATATTTTTCGATGGGTGGACTTTAGTTATTGTAATTAGTTTTTGATTATACAAGAGCTGCTTTGTCTTCCATCCATGGTCCTTTGATGGATTTTCCATCTCAAGCTTTAGAGCTTGGTTCTCTTCAAGGGCTGCTAGCTTTTCAAGTTGAAGACTTTTTATTTGGAGTTTGAGATGATTTTCTTTCTCTTTGAATACATCCACAGATGCTTTCTTGGCATTGGAGTTTATTTTCTACATGCTTTTAGATTTTGATTGGAAATTAGGGAAGAGCTGGCTACAAATATCATAAGCATTGGCCTCAGATAGCCAATTATTACCAAACAAAGACAGATTCTCCAAAAGATCGTTAAACAGGCAATATCCCCAGTGAGTGAAAAAACAAAAGTTATTTATTTGGCCAATGCTTTAAAATTCTACCTACTTAGGAGGAGTACGTGGTAAAAATTAGCTTGTTTTAGATTCAATTTCATTAAATGCTTATGTTTAAACCAAATAGTCCAATCGACATACAAATAGATCAATTGTTATTAAGCCAGATAACTTAATAAATGCTAACTAATAATGTTAGACCTGCACTACCAAACCAAATTAGAATTTTTTTCTCAATTTCTATTCTCGATCAAGTGGATTTATGCAATTCGGACAAATTTATCTCTAAAACAACAAGAATGCACCATTTCCTATCCTTGCAAAATAGCTAACTTGCATAATTTTAAGCTAATAAAAGCCTGATAAAACCCTAATAGAATCAACAGTCACATTCAGCTATACAAATTGCAACACTTTTTCAAAAGTGTTGTCCCATAAGTTCCAAAATACTAAACATATATTTCTTATAATATTCTAGGTATTTCCATAACTACTACTCTAAAGCACAGATTCGCAAGTATCCAGATTTATACACTAAATTTTCATTCAATAGATATTCAATGTGATCGTATCAAGTACAAATAAAGTAATATAGAAATTTCTCAATATATACAAATATGTGTGTGTTGACGCTGGACTTCCAACTTCCTCTTGACAATTTTGCCATCTCTTAGGCGAACCTCTTCCATCCAATGTCTAATAAATTCCATAGTTTTTTGAACCTCTTCCTCTCTTTTTCAAAACACTTGCAATAATTTTCAAAGCTCTTCCTGTGCTTTTTGAAACTCTTCATGTGTTTTCTAAAGCTCTTCCTATGTTTTTTGAAACTCTTCATGTGTTTTCTGAAACTCTTCATTCTTCCTTAAAATCTCAATTTCTATTTTCATAAGTTTGTTATCTCTTTCCTGACTGCTATCTGCTCATATGAAATAGTTGCAATGTGGTAACCCATGTATAAACAAACAAACGATTGAGAATGTAACAATATCAAAAATTTTAGTCAAACCCAAATCGGTACTATCAAAGTATTAAATGATTATTTTTTGTACCTTCGTATTGTACTTTGAATACCCAAATAATGATCGGCCCGGATTTCTTAGCGTGTTCGATGTTCTAAGTGAAGCAGGTGACCCACAATTGTACATTAGGTTGTTTCTCAAAGTATGATTAACAAGAGAAAATGAAGAAACTGACGATGATACATTTTCTTCTTCAGATAACATATTCCCAATCTAGAATGAAGTATATTGTTGCTAAAAAAAATAGTGTTTTTCATTCACTGTTTTCTGTTGGGTTTTAGAAGTATTTTTGTAGATAAGAGAGGTGGAGTATTTGTTAAGATTAGTGGAGTATTAATGAAAAATAGAGAAATCAGGAAGTTAAACCAAGTTGACACAATGGTGATAAGAATAATTAATCTACCAAGTTGGTCATTTTAATCTACTTCTATTACAAGAGGAAGATCATACATGGACTTTTTTGCATGTGTCAGGACAATAAGAGCAATTTATGTCATGTGGGGCATACCTTACGACGCACATAATTCTAGATTTAACAACTGTCAATGGACAAAACTGCACAAAGATAGATTCCATAAGTTTAGATGCTGCATGGTATGAATTTTTTAATAGATCAGGACATATTTTCCATTTAATAGCATCTAATGATGCTAAAAATTTTCTTTCGGATGGTTTTATCTTTACAAGTAGGACTATGATGCATATCTCACTTGATCAACTAAATAATCCTCTTGGTGTTTTGAAAGAATGCAGTAAATATGGAGGAAAGACATAAAAAGGACATATACTCGACATAGCATTTTATTGGAGCTACCATGTCAAGTGGATTTACTCCCTCTGATAATGATGCATTTGAATCTGTAATCAACACCATATGGCATTATATCACAGCATGAGATAATAAGATGTTGAAAATTGAATAAATGAAGACAACAGTGAAGATTTTTTTTTTTTTTTTATAAGTAAAGGTAATTATATTATCAAAAAGGAGGCAAAAGCCTTATACAAAGATTAGTGACCAGTTCTATGTTTGATCCATGGCTATAAGGAATTCATGTAACCCAAACCATTGAAATCAACCGCTATGGTCCATGTACAAAGAGTTCTAAAGAAAAAGACTATCAAATCCTCCATCGATCTCTCTTTGTCCTCGAAAGTCCTGTCATTGCGCTCTCGCCATAAACACTACATAATGCATATAGGGATCATCTTCCACACCTCTTTTATTTGTTGATTTCCTCTCAAATTATTCCAACTGGCCAGAACCCCGACCACCGTCTCCGGCATCACCCAAACTAAGTCCAATCTGCCAAAGACCTCATTCCATAACCTTCTTGCTACCTCACAGTGTATTAAGAGATGGTTCACCGATTCACCTCCCTTCTTACACATGCAGCACCAATCTGCGATGATCACCCTACGCTTCCTCAAGTTATCAGTTGTGAGAATTTTACCCAATGCTGCAGTCCACACAAAGAAAGCTGCTTTGGGTGGCGCCTTATGTCTCCATATCTTTCGCCATGGAAACTGACCAGGTGTCTCTTGAGAAACCTTGGTTTTATATTGAAACCAATTGTTGAATGACCATTTTATCTCCTTCAGACTTCAAAAGGTCTAGTGAGTTTAATCCTTAAAAATCAACAAAAAATAAGTTACTCTTAGAAAATGAAATTGAAGTGAAGCTCATTTGTTAATGATTTAGCAAAGTGTACTTAGTTTAAATTCACTTACCAGATACTATGAGATAGTCTGCACATTTAACCACAATATGGGGAATGGGCCTGCTAGATTGCTGTCGTTGCATGGTGACCTCAATTGGAACTCCAAATAATAGGAAAGAAAAAGGAGGGGGGGGGAGGAAGGGGAAATATCACTATACGAACCAGAAAAAGGTCATGTTGACAGCCCAACCTAAAAGGCTAAATTAAAAGCATTCCTAAGTTATTACAGATTTGCCAAGATAGAAGTGCTAACATAGAACAAGATTACAAACCAACATATATTGGAAGTTCCAACCACCACCGAAATCTAAAAGAATAACGCCACTACTTAAAACTACACCTACATATAAAAAAGTCTCCTATATCACAAAACAGAGGAACTTTTACTTCTTTTTCTAGTTGCTAGAATGTAATTAAGTTTTTCTTTTGTATACTCCTTGTCTACTTGGACAACGCCTATTAAATTCTCTTCAATCAAGCTACTTTTACTTATAATAATAATAAATAAATAAAAACAGAGAAACTTTTACCATCTCAGTTTCATTAAATTAACATAATGACTACCTCCTAGGCAGCAAGTCTTTCTAGAGACAATCAATTGAAGTACTATAAGGCAGAAGTTAGAATAAAAAATACACCAAATTTAAAACAGAATAAAAATCAAAAAAAATTAAAAAAAAAAAAAAGCACACCAAAAAAATAAGAATTTTGAAACTTAGTGATGGACAGAGAGAGAACCAAAAAAATATTAAGAACAAACGAGGAACAAGAAGAGGAATAAGAACTACTAGTTGCCTCAGAATCCTAATAGCTTCTGCCATCGTTCAATGTCAGTCAAGATGGTCTTACTTTTTAGCACAGTCTTCTTTGCCACTTTGAACAAACTCAGCATCTCAAATATGTCAGTTCAAATTATGTGACACATCAAAGATGCTACATTAAAATGAATATATCCTAAAAGAACTCAAACGATTGAAAATAATAATTCCATACATGAGCTCATTAGCCCCAAAATAACTACAGACATCACTCTTTCCAATCTTAAGTGGCAAATATAATTAATATGAAGAGCAAGTAAATAACTCAAATAAACCAAAAGTCAACTATCTTGGTTTTGCCTTGTTTTACAAGAGTTTCTTCAACTGTCCATTAATAGGTTCAGCGTTAAAGCTACTCTTGTTCAACTTCAACAAAAGATAAGTGCGTATTGGTATCAATTTTCAGAAGATTAAATATATTGAATTATAGATAACACTAAAGAACACTTGATATGCAAATCAATCGGATACACCTCTAAAATTCTTCAAGCTTAAACTTCAAAGAAAAAAATGTCAAGCAAGTCACCTCGGCTCTCACTCTTCACTTTCACAATCTATTTTATATGACTCAAACAAGAAAATTAATAAGAGAGTTTTGAAAGGAAAGAAAGGTCTAGATGTTTAGCTAAATTTACCTCTTCAACATCCTTGTGTAATATTACGGGTTTCAAAACAGAACATCAAAACCAAAACTATTACAGGTTTTAGGATTAAAAGATTAGCCATAAAAAAATGAATTGATTTTCTCACAAAAACCCTAAAAAAAAATCTTCATACAGACTAGGGGCTTCTAAAAATTCATCAAATCCAAAAAAAACAAAACCCTAATAAAATCCAACAACACGTACAGATCGAATAACCAAAACAAAAATATATATCATATGTTATAGATTGAATAAACAAAAGCAGGAGAGAGAGAGAGAGAGAGAGAGAGAGAGAGAGAGAGACAGAGACAGAGACATGTTAAGCTCGATTAATGGTTTCCCAAACTCCTCGGATCTACGCCGCAGAGTCCTCGAACAACAACGATCAAAATGAAATCCAAAACCGCAATATATATCATAGATAATAGGTGAAATAACCAAAAGCAAGAGAGAGAGAGAGAGAGAGAGAGAGAGAGAGAGAGAGAGAGACCTGTTACAAATTACAGTTCCCCGACCAAACTCCTCATATCTATGTTGCAGAGTCCACGAACAACAGTGATCAAAATGAAGAAAAACTGTGGAGTCTTCGAGCTTCAGTCTTCAGCAAGAGTGAGTTTGGGGGCAAATTGATGGGGAGGAGATTTTAGATTAGGAGTTTCAGACAGGGAAGAGAGCTGAGAGAAGTTCAGAACGAAAAAAGAGGGAAAAACCAAAAAGGAAAAGGAAAAATGCATGAGGCAAGCCAATTTCATCTCTTCCTGCTTCAGATGAAACGCTCCGTTTCATTTAGTCCATGCCAGCTTTGGTGTGCCATTCCATCTGCAAGTGGCCTACAACAAGACTTTTCCTTTCCAGTTAGCATTGGACGCCCCATAAAGGTAAGTCAACCGGTTGGTGAGGTGGCACACTAACTACATGTGGCACTCTCCTACAGGTCTATTAGGTATTCAAAAATCATAAATAGTATTATTATATCATAAAATTCTAAAAATTCTAACGAATCCAATAATATAATTCTTTTTATCTAATTATGACCACAAATATCTTAATAAAATCCAATAAGCTTTGGGTTCACTCTAAAGATCACAAATTGACTTTACTCTTTGAAATGGTACTCCGACCAATAAAATCCATAATATTCATATATTTCCTTGAAGATCCATAATCCAAAATTATTAGAAAATCCTTTTGATTTAAATATTCTTTCAAGGCGTCACAAAAGCCTTCCAATAAAAATATAGTAGTACTTCCAACATTTTAATGAATGATAAATTGCACACATATATACTAGATTACACACTAAATATTAAAATAATTAAATTTAAATTAATAAAACTGATGGCTATTGGTTTCGGCCACCAACACAACCTTCGCCTAGCAATTAATCGACACTAATATTATCTTTTGACAACAATGTTTCTACTTTTTTTTTTAATGTTTTTAATGTATATTCATTTTAAAAATATTGTTCCATTCTTTATATACACACACATAAATACATATACGATACACACTTACATTTACATACATTTCTTTGATTAATTATCAGTTTTTTATGTATATAAATACATATAGATAATCTTAAAATGGTATAAAATCGATTATAAAATTGAGAGGGGACCGTTGAAATAGCGATTATAAAATCGAACTGGTGGATTTTGTCAAATGTGGTTGTGATTCGCATATGCGAAAGAAGCACTCTAAACATCTACTCTAGAGTCATTGAAGAAAATCTTCACATCCTTTTCCCCTAAGTTCTCAGTTAGGGAAAGTCGCAACATAGCCAGATAGTTAAAATAGCACAGTCTGGCTCGCTAGTGACCATCCAGATGAATGCTTGGCTGATGCAGTTTTCGTGCTACAGCGCCAATGAGGACAGAGAAAAAGTGTCCAGACCCAAAAGATCCAGAGGTGAGGAGTCTAACGGTGCCACGAGTGTAGTGATAGGAGGCTGGAAAACACGACAACATGTAAAAAAGCCACACGGGTTTGGCAACGCATGGGAATCGTGCAGCAATCGTTTGGCGGGTCCTCCACCAAAGTTTTGAAGATCTGCGGTTGGTGAACACAATGGTGGTGGCGCGTGTGGCAGTTTGATGGTTGAAAAGCCACAAATTAAACATTTCTGATCTAGTGAGAAATAAAACAACAGCATAAAATCAGTGACAAATCCAAAAAAAAAAAATTGGACAAGCTAATAAGTAATGGCTAAGGAGGAGAAGGAAATTTACGGTAGAGGTAGCGGCGTGTTTATATTACATTGAGCCAAATTCTGACCTTATTTTAAAACTTCAGTTAAGTACTGGTCTATCTTATATTAGTTACACCACATCCGGTAGACACTGTTCCCATCAAACAATTGAGTCAGAATATATTTTCATGCATACGCAAAAGGTATACGAGGCCAAAGGATGGACGTTTGAAGAGCAAATCATCTTTTAACTGGATATCATCCCACAGCCATAGAAAACGGAAATCATCCTGAACCAATATGCCTTCTGCCGCACGTCCTTTCCATCCCAGGTAAATTTGGAAGCAGAAGATTGATTAATGAGAAGCCTTGAACTAGGAATTAAAATATCAGTTTCTTCTACTTTCTTAGGGGGTGCCCAAAATCAACTATGTTGGGCTTCAAATGGTGATCTTTGTGGCCCATTTCTCTTCCAATCTTTCTTAGGTCCTACCTAACTAGACGAAGCCCACCTAATTTCGGGTACTAGCTGGAATTTGAAAATTGAAAAAACCATGCTAATATATATGCATGAACAGCATGTTCAGTCTATGCAGCAAGATTACGTGTATTTTTAATTAATTTACAAATATCATACTAATTTAAACAAACCATTTTAATTTCTAACGCCATACCTTAGATTAGAGGCCAACATCTTTTTGGCTACGTAGATGGGAGTTGTCTTCAACCCTCTCAACATATCCCAAACCCAGAGGTTGATAAGTCAATTACAGCTCCCGTCTGCTTTTTAATCCAGAATTTTCTCACTGGTTTGATCAAGACGAGATTGTATTGAGTATTCTCATGTCATCTTTATCCGAAAGCATTCTTGCCAAAGTAATTGGAGTTACTAAGTCTCGTACAAAGCACGTGGAAATAGATTATCATTTTGTCCGGAAAAAAGTTCACAATAAATCATTGGATGTTCGGTTCCTATCCAGTAAAGATCAAATTACAGATGTACTCACTAAACCATTGGTTTCTATTCGTTTCTCTCATTTGCGAGACAAGCTCAACGTGAGATCTCCCCCGTTGAACTTGCAGGGGCGTGATAAGGATAAGACCCGTTCAAATTCAAAACTTCAAATAACAACAGCAGCTTCAAGTTCAACTTTATCCCAACGTCTTCGGATACCGTCGTCCTAAGCCCAAGTTTATAAGAGATAACATTATCACTTTTTGAATATTTAAACTCTGTAACTAATTCTATCTTGTAAACAATTTACTATATATATATAACCTCTCGGCAGCCATTCAAGGCAGAGAGCAAAACTCAGAAATTCATCCTCGGTTTTATATCAAAACTATTAAAATTATAATTAATTTATACTCCAAATTATTACTTCATATAATTAATTTACGATTTCAATCTTAGTAATTTTATCCTCAAGATCACGTAAAATGTTTAATATTCCAGTTTTATGAGTTGCAGCAACAAAAATCTAAATCTGAAATCCAGGATAATTTTGAGTGTAATTAATTATCAAAATTAAGAAAATTGACAATATTAATTACTTGGATGGCAACATATTATAATATATATATATATATATATATATATATAATACTTTACCATGGAACTTTTTCAAGGTCTTTGGTAGGTGAACCTTTACTTCCCCTCTAATTTATAGTCATTTTACCTTCGGAGTTCCGTCAATGATTTATTAATTACTATTTTTTTCATCAATTTATTTTTTTGGAATAAACAATGATGATTTAATGATTTCACATACACTTCATCTCATTAGCAAATACTTCTATTAGCTACTAGCTAGTACTGTTACTTGAGGTCATCTCCATTGCAATTTTTCTTCCTCCTCCACTACGAAATTCCCTCCCCTCTGCTGGATCTGATCTTTCATTCACCCTGATTTCCACCCTAAACACCCCAAACCCAAGCGGCCACCACGGCAAACAGATCGAACCCGGCTATGGCGCCCCGGCCCCACCTAGAAATCAAACCCAATATTACCACCACTTAGCTCCTTACCCCCTTCTTTCACCTCCTTGCACAACGAACCTCACAAATATATATCCCTCCACCCACACAACAACAATGTCATATTCCAAGAACCACCAGACATCACTGCCCAATACAAAACATCGATCAAAATACATTAAACTTCCCACAATTACCATATGTGTGTGTTGTGTATGCATGCAGCCAAACAAATTCCCACAACTCTGCAACGACAATGTTTCTCCCCCTACCAGTGCCAATCAATTATTATATCTTCCACCACATTTCTCCAATTGCCTCTCACCCAACCACTACTTATAGCTAGCTCCTCTTTACCCAAATATCAATGATTATATACCGAAATGAAAATGACATTCAAACTCTAATTACAAACCAAATTACCTCAGCTCTCAGCTGCCATGATAGCTTCCACAAGAACTCTAGCTACCATGCATGATGTAGATCGATGCAGCAAACAAAATGGCCTCCCACCTCTTAGTTTGGCAAGCTGTTATACCAAAACGATCTAATTAAGCATCATCAGCACCGTCAAATCCTCCATTTTCGATCTTCTTCTGGAAGTGCTCGATCGGGTCCACTCACATTTACATATAGACTTGGCTGAAAGCGCGCAGCACCTCCGATCTTGTTCTGCTTTACTGATACAGAGGACCAGAACCGATTCTTCAAAACAGGACCATGGACGACCTTCAGAAATGCCACTTAATTAGTCCACAAGAAGTAGCACTCAGACTATAATTAAAACTTTTTCTTAATTGGCATGTCCAGATCAAAGTCTCGACTAGTCTCAAGGTGCACTAACCTTCAGCAAGTTCAAATTATAAGTCGCATTAGAAGAAATCGACCGGCATTTATTTGGCTTTTTTTTCCTCAAACTTTATTTTTGCTTACGTATTTTAGCAAATAGATCGATGAATGCTTTATGTCTCTTGATATATTTTGTATTTATATATAAAAGAAAACGATTTAAAAAAATTTATGTTCAGTTACTTTTACGTACTATTATTCTACTGATATGATTGTCTATATATTAAAAAAAAATTGAGGGAGCTAATTATATCAGTCGAGTGTATAATAAATATACAGAAATGAATGTAAGTAGCATTACTCGTATATATATATATATATATATATATATTTGATCTATTGACTTAATATTAGAACCGGTACTGGAAATAACTAACTTGAATTTGTTTCGTATAGCATTACAATATCGAAGTCGACAAGTCATCTTTTAAGTTTCTATATATTGAACATTGGAAAGCCATAAGTTTGTTATAAATTAGGTCTTGTTTTTAAGAGAGCATTGCTGATCGACCAGAAATTCATGATGATTGAAAAAGGGAAAGGAACGTAAAAACAAAATGAAATTAAACTACAGTTTTGGCTCAAGGTTCTCGTGCTCATTATCTTTCGTACGCTTCTTGATCATCACGTTAATGAAAAGACATGCACTCTCGTAGATCGTTATATTTTTTCCCTGGTCGTTAATTTTGTTGATTAATATACTAAATTTAAGGAAGTTACATTTTTTTTTTTTTTTTTGCAAGAACTCAGGACGCTATTAATCAATATAATGGAAGTTGCATTCATAAGTTCAAGCTACAAAGCAAGTATATATAGATGTTATTACAATATAATCTCAATGCATGAATGAGACCACACAAACAAACACAGATATAGATCAATTCAGATGGTCAAAGCTGATCACACTGAGTAGGAACAAACGATAAGGTTTCCTTCTTGAGATCATGGGTCACCAGAAAGTTCTGCTGCTGAATATTCCCAAAGATCGACATGCCCGAGGTCCCCGA
The DNA here is from genome assembly GCF_018687715.1 of Carya illinoinensis. Lineage (NCBI taxonomy): Eukaryota > Viridiplantae > Streptophyta > Magnoliopsida > Fagales > Juglandaceae > Carya > Carya illinoinensis. Next base: position 41,700,393 of record NC_056755.1, read on the forward strand.
GCTTCCCATGGCCAGGCAAAGTACTCCACTAGTTGAGTCAGCAACGATATAGTTTTCTGCAGGCAAATCCAAATCAGCACCTTTGAAATGGAAAACCAACTTGGGAATCTCTACTTCGCTTGTATCCGATGGTAAGGTGAAGCAAAGATCAAGCCCGGTTGCACCCGAATCGTCCACGGCAAGTTTTGTTTGAGAAATGAATGCTTTTTTAATTTTGGAAAAGACGTTACCAAAAAGGTAGGAAATGGTCGTCCCGCAATCTATGATTAGGCCGCCACTGCCATCATCTTCGATTTTTGTATCGATGGGCACGCGAGTGTCCCCGACAGAGATGCCTTCAAGCGAGAGATAATAAAAAGATGGCTGAGATGGGTTTCTAATTAAAGGGGTGGTTTTGATTGCTTCTGATGATTGTGTGCTATTTACACTTGCTGGAGATCCCAACAAAAGTGTACTGGTTTTGGAGTTATCAATGGAAGTCAGGCAGTATGAGAACTTGGGTTCCTTAAGCTGGGAAACCAATGACAAGGGTCCTCGTCCGAGCCCCACCAGGCCTGCACCTTGGCTGAACCCATCTCCCTCGTTGTCACTCCCACAACCGAACCCAATTTTAGGAATCGAAACTTTATCATCGGAGTCCCCCAACGTGAAGGTTTCCGTTGCCATAACACCTTCTGTTGTGGAATAATCACCGTACTGGTAGAAATACTGGCAAGCATCGTCTTGGCATGTTGAAGAGGGCAGTGCCTCGCATAGCTGGCTCTTGCATGATATCTTAGAGAAAGAAGATGATTTTTTCGGATCGAAAATTGGCGTGGGCTGGTCGTAACACTGTTTACAAGGCTTGCACTGAGTCCATATCAAATCACTGCCCGTGTCGATGATGGCTGAGAATGTCTTCGGCGGTGTGCCGATTGCCATGTTCATCAGAAACTCCCCTGAGCCTGCATGTACCGGGGCTTCAACTTCTGAATTATCTGATGTGGCTGCCAAGGCCATTGCACTGAGCTTTTCCAACCTGTGTTGCCCGCGCTTGATTCCCCTCTGGACACGTTGAAACTTTGTGAGGTTTTTTGCAGAATCAACATGATCAAGTGTGATTCGGAATCCAGTTTGCACTGTCTGATGCTCAAGAGCTCTTCTAATCGAGACAGAAAACGCAGGATGAACAAATAAGATAACTAAAGTTAGTGTTACAGATATAAACGAAGATAAAGAATGTAAAGAAGCCATGGGTGGGTGTAAACCAATCAGAAAGCGAGAGTGGAAAAGCGAGGGAGAGAAAGCGGTGCTATAATTTAAGGATTTTTCAGAGGAAATGGCAATAATATTCCATGAAAAAACAGAAGATGTAGTAGCTAGCTAGCTAGCGACTTTCCGTTCGGAAATTGTGGAAAAGATGAGAAGATTAAGCTGGAGTTATGAGAGATCTGAAGATGTATGAGACAATGAAAACACAGTGACGTCCCAACTTCATCCGCAGAGGTTGAGATATCACCCTAGTGTGCGTGGCAGCTAATTCAGAGTCAATTGCGTGGTTGTTGAGGGAACTGAGGTTTCAAAAACGGCAAAAATATTGTGTTGAGAGGCCAGGCGAGTGGGAATTAGTACTCCCAGTTCCCACGCTTTATTGTCTTGAAAATGCATTTCCTTCCTTTTAAATTTTATCATTTTAACACTAATTACATAAAAAAATAACAATATTTTTCGCTGCTGTCTCAAAGATCATCTGGGCCATATGTGTAGAACAAGCTAGGAATTAGATTCATTCAGAACAATCAAACTTACGGTGATAAATCATATGTTTTTATAGCAGAAATATTATGCAAAATGTACAAACTTCTGACACACACCAGCTGCTTGATATATGATTAATCATCAGAAAAAGCATATATGCATATGATTGCAACTTTGGATAGATGTAAAGTTTTCTTCAAGATCCATCATTATACACCATAATTTCACGAGTACTACTCCATTTTTCAATCTCAGTATTCTTTCGTGTAATCAGTATTTCTGAACAGAGAAGTTGACCTAAAATTGAATGACGTTAGGTTGGTGGGCTAACTGGTTATATATACAATATATTATTATATTTATTTTGAAGGAGCAAAACAAAAGGCCAAAAAGAAAGGATCGTCTTGCCCTGGCTAGCTAGCTTGTTTCAGTTTGTTTTCCAAGCATTGGTGAATGGTGTGAGGAAAAGCTGGTATAGTAGTTGGGTGGTCTTATTATCGTTAGGTGCGAATTTAGACACTTAGATATGGCTCTTCTTTCTTTTATAATATATATATCTTTATAAATTCTTTCTTTTTTTTAATGGTTATGGTCCTTAACTACCTAATTCAAAGAAAATAGAAACTCTTGTTCCTTTTAATTCTATAGATTCTCACGTACATATACGACTTGGAGAAAAATGAAATTATTTGTACAATTCTAAGCCAGGCATTAAGAAAAAACCGATCGAATCGAACGATTCAGACCAGTTCAATACCAATTTGATCGGTTTCGATTTAAGAATCCAAAACCAATTAAAAACCGGTTTGGTCCGAACCAAAATATATATGTTATAATATTTTTATATTATACATATTATAAAATTAATATAACATGAATTTTAATCTTATTATTTATACTCGTCCTTTGGTATAAACTTACTCTTATACATAAATATTAATATTAAGTTATTAACATGTTATTATTTATCCTTACATATTAAGTTACATACTTACATGTATATATATATATATGATATTGAATTTAAATGCATGTTTTAATTAAACTAGTTAGTGTATTTTGGCTAATTTTTTAAGCATGTATTTTGTTAATTGGTTATATGTGTTAGGGGAAAACAGAGGCAAGCCCAATACTAAAATGCGTATACCCACCGAGCCAATTGGTGGCCAGCACAAGGAGTACTCTCAACCTGTATATACAATCTGGATTTGGGGCTTCGGGCGGAGGACAGCCCGCTATCCTGGGAGCACGGGATTCCCCTAGCTTTTGTTCATGTATTTTTGTATCCTTTAATTATAGAGTACTGCTACACCAGTAACTACACACTCAACATATCAATATAAAATAATAGAGGATAAAATAATAAATTTATATTTTTTAATAATGTGAAAAAGTATGAGGCTGTTGTGTAGATTTATTCTTAATTATAATATATCAAAGTTAATTGATTAGTTATTTAAAAAAAAAAAACTCACATTGCCGTATTAAGTCAATAATGTGGCTTTATATAATCCTTAAGATCTAATTAATAATAAAAATAATATTATAATATAACGAACCACATCAAATTATATTAATTTTTAGAATTATTTTTATATAATTATTTTATGAGTAGAGTATTATTCCCTTAAATCAAATCAGTATGCCACAGTGCCACGTCCGGAACAGTTGTGCATGTATTTCCATTCTTATCAGAAAAAACAATCTACTTATATGGAATTGTACGGCCGTATTTGATCTGGGCTCTCCTGACTGGAAGTACGTACTATATATGTGCTAGCTCCTAAAGCCGAACTGCTTGGGCCAAGACAATGGGTAATATTGGTGGTCACACACTTTGCATCTCGATCCTAACAATGTTGGGTCCAGTTAAAATGGAGCTCGTACTTGCTTTTGTTTCATCATTAATTTGGTGGTTGTTGTAAACCATGTTGAATTGTATGATCATATTTATCTAGTCGTCAAATGCATAATACATAATACTAGCATAGTGAGTTGGCCGACATATGTATAGTACATAGTGCTAGCATAGTGAGATAGCATAGTCCCCCTTTGTACGCCTATATATATCGTTGAATTCTTTAAGAAAGAGATAAATTTGATAACAGATCAATAAGAAAATTTCCTCTCTCGTTCTCTCTCAACCTCTCTGAGCTCTCTATCTATCTTTGAATTTCTCTATCTATTTTCATGATTTTATAACACGTTATCAGCACGAGTTGTCTCTCTCAGCATAAGATCTCCGGCCTCTCCAAGGCCAAACGGGAAAATAACGATGCCTGTTAGCTCTGATACGAGTCCGATCAGAACTATTATAGTGCTCATGATGGAGAATCAGTCCTTCGACCACATGCTGGGCTGGATGAAGAAGCTCAACCCCCAAATCAATGGCGTGGACAGCTCTGTGCACGATTCATACGGTCCCGATTCTCCCCCAAAGATTAGATTGTTCTCATGGATCGCTCTTCGGCCCTCTCATCACCATCGCTGGTCCCCAGCCGGATGAAGGCCTCGGAAAGCTCTGAAAGCACTCTGCTTTCTCTTTTCGATCTGGATCCAGCAAGGAATCGGAGAGAGGAAATCTCAAAGATCTCAGCCTTGGAATCACTCGGAAACCGAAACCCAAAGAAAATCCAGAAAGATCTCTTCCGGCGGCAACCACTAAAGATTTATTAACAAAATTGGAGATCAATTCAACCGAGGCTTTTAGACAGAACTTTGCGGCTCCTTCAAATGCGCAACCCATGGAGTTTCTTCCACCATAGACTTTCAGGCCAACAAGGCAAGAGAGATCGTGGCTTTAGCTAGCAAGGGAAGCTCCAGTACTTCCAGCGGCTTTGTTTCTACTTCCGGCACGGACAAAGTTAATTCAGGAAGATCTATGGCTCCTAAATCAACTGTACCTGTATGGGACTTGCAGTTGCAGAAGGGGCGCTTCCTACATTAAGCTTCAGAAGGGCGATTTTTTTTTATAAGCACTGTTTTCGTCGATCTATGGTGGCTGTGAGTTGCAGGAAGCCTCTTGGTGCCGATTAACAGTTGTAGAGATAAGGAGATTTTTCATCTGACTAGTTCCAGGACAGTCTTTCCTGGTTTAGAGATGGATGGATAATCCAAGCGCTGTGCTTCAACCCCAATAGATGCTGGACCTTTGTCAGTTCCTCTGCAATTTACATCTCGTTTTTGGACTTTCATAGCATACTTTGTGGAAAAGCTGCAGGAGTAGGTATGAACTTTTGACTTGGAAATTCTTCTTTATAATTAGGCCTACAATAGGGTGCAGTTGTTGAAAGTTGAAAACTTATCGGCATCCTTATATGAGGATGCAGATGTTCTTAATACTGCTTATAAATGTTTATGGTTATAAATTAATTTGTATTGTATTGGAACTAGCGGGAAGTTGTCACAAAGATTCTAATAATTCTAAAGTTAGTAATCGTCAACTTTAAGTAAGTTTTTAATATAGTATTTGCAATTGCTAAGGTAAATATTAATGATTATATTCATTATTATTACTTGATAAATTCTATGTTTATTCACATAGTTTATATACAAGTTTTATTTATTTATACTTGTTATGAATTATTGATGATAAGATTCATCTTGGAATGAGAATGGAGCATCCCTGAAGGATTGTCCTAAATCAATAACAGCTTTTGAGTATCTCATAATTTAAATGATTGATACTTGTACCAAAAGTTCATTATGATTTATGCACCTGAAGTTACATAATTAAAATTGTGGAAAGAATATATATTTGAATGAACGTCTCGAATGTGCTCCTAAAGTAGCAATATGAAATGTAAACGTTCATAATATATTCTAAATTTATATCTAGTCTTTCAGTAACTGAGCAAAATAATGAGTTTTTGATAAGAATCATTAATCACGTCTTACTAGATCTACATCATTCCCTGAAGTGAATGATAATGAATTTATATCATTCTATTCCCTGAAGTGAAAAGAATTATGCGTTTCATTCAAATAAACTAAGAGATTGAACGTGATAATGAATATCTTTTCGGGCCAGAAGCTCGTATTGGAAAAGCTGTAAGCTTTCTTTTTGAGATGATATTATACAAATTATTGAATCAAATATTATGATGCATCAAAAGGTGATATGATTCAAAATATTTGTATCTTTTCATGATTATCTTGATCATCTAAAATCAATTACGATAAGGAATGATTTTAGATGATCAAGATAATCATGAAAAGATACAAATATTTTGAATCATATCACCTTTTGATGCATCATAATATTTGATTCAATAATTTGTATAATATCATCTCAAAAAGAAAGCTTACCGCTTTTCCAATACGAGCTTCTGGCCCGAAAAGATATTCATTATCACGTTCAATCTCTTAGTTTCTTTGAATGAAACGCATAATTCTTTTCACTTCAGGGAATAGAATGATATAAATTCATTATCATTCACTTCAGGGAATGATGTAGATCTAGTAAGACGTGATTAATGATTCTTATCAAAAACTCATTATTTTGCTCAGTTACTGAAACACTAGATATAAATTTAGAATATATTATGAACGTTTACATTTCATATTGCTATTTCAATTATCTTGATCATCTAAAATCAATTACGATAAGTCGAATGATTTTTGTGATGACCCGCTTTTGAGTGTATTTTCGCTGAAATAATTGTTTTTATTTTAATTAATATATCAGTTATTTATTTTAATTTATTTGCGTTTTAAAATTGCTTTTTAATTTAATTTAATTTATTTGATGTTGTGTTTTATTTCTTTAAGTTGTTTTGTGGTTTTTAATCTTTTTGGCGGTTTAGTTTTGTTTTCCCGGAGTGAGGATTGGACCTCACTTCCTTTCACATCTTTTTTCTTTTCTCTTTTTCCTTTTTTCTTTTTTTCTTTTTTTTCTTTTTCCTTCTTCTTTTCTTTTTCCTTTCTTTTTCTTTTTTTTCTTCTTTTTCTTTTTTCTTTTCTCTCTCCCTGCGTCCGAACCCCCCCCGATCGGCTCTCTCTCTCTCTTCTCTCTCCCTCACGGCCGGAGCCTTCTCTCTACCGGCCCACCGCCGTCCAGCCACCATTTGGCCCCCCACCGGTCCCAAACTCTTCCCCTCCCTCCGGCGCACCTCCCCACCGAAAACCACCCCCATCCCGCCGGCCGTTTGGCCGGAAAAGCCCTCCAAAGCCTCCACGGTTTTTCCTCCGATCCGCCGCCGTCGCTCCACCTCCGGCCACCATTTCTTCACCACTTCATCACCGACTCCTTGCCGTCCTAACCCACCCATTTCCGGCCTCCAACGACCACCGGAACAGCTCCTACGAGCTTAGTTTCCGATTTGCACTTTCCGGCCATTTCCGGCGATTCCGCCGCCACCCACGGCCGTTCATCACTTCCAATAGCTTCACAACCATCCCTAGACCATTCCCTATCAATTTCGTGTCCTAGTTTGTCCCCGTTCAAAAGTGGGTTTTTCAAACCCACAGCCGCAGTGAATTTTCACTGTGACGTTGCTTTTCCGCCGCCGTTTGCAACGCCACTTGTTTTCTAAAATTACCGTATAGCGCTGTAAGTATTTTTCAAACCCTATTTTCAGATTTAAATATATATCGCTCATACAATTTATTTATTGTTGTTGGTTGTTGATTCCGGACTGAGTCCGAGGAGTTTCGGGGGTCGGATGGATGGAGGACGGAGTTGTCTGTTTAATTTATTTATGTTGTTTGATTATTTTATTATGCATTGTTATGGCATTGCATGGTGCATGCACGTGTGTTTGTGGAATTGTGTGAAAAGCCTGTGTATTGGCGTGAGTGGTTTTACGGGTGCGTGTGTATCACGACCCCAAGCCGGGATGGGGTATTATTCCGGTGGAGCTCCTCTGGTCACTCGGGAGCGGAATAAACTGAGTGATGTCCCCTGAGTTGTCGCTAGACGACGGGAGCGGGGGCTAGGGGTTGCTTGGCTACGAACGCGCCGGGCGCGGAACCGGACATCGCCCTACGCACCGACTCCGTGGGCCTTCGCTGGTGAGGGCTAGAGGATGCTTGGCTACTCACGCGCGGGGCGCGGAACTGGGCATCGCTTGTTAGGTGTCACACGCGCGGTGGTACTCTGCGGTGTGGCACTGGAGCCAGGGTGTGCGGATGACCCCTAGGGGAAGTCATGGTGCATGCGGTTAAAATTGGATAATGGTTTGAGAGGCCAAATGAGACTTTTGGCGTGGTATTGGGCCAAATGGACTTTTGGCGAGATATTGGGCCAAATGTGACTTTTGGCGTGTTAGTTAGAAAGGTTGTGTGTTTTTGGGCCAAATGGGTTTTTGGCGTGTGTGGAAAACTTGTGTTTTATGAGCTTTGTGCATTGGGCATGTTTCATGCATCTTGTTTGAGTTTTATGTGTTTTTATCTGGTAGTGTTTGGGTTTTACTTACCTGCGGTACCATTCTTGGTTCCGTAGCTTGTGGTGCAGAGTTAGAGGACGAAGAGGAGGAGGCTGAGCCAGAGGATGCGGCTCCGCCGGGTTGCTGATGTTATGCTTTTCTTTATGGTTTTAAAACTTTATTTGTGTTTTGTAATATTTTATCTATGTACGTTTTAAACAGCTTGTATTACGTTAAGAAAAAATTCTGGTACTTAGTTATGACTTTCGTTATCCGCTGCGTGTTCTTTCGTGCACATTTGTTGCCTTTGCACACACTTGGCACCTGTCGATAGGGTGGTGACCCGGGTTGTCACTATCCGGACGTCTCGATTTCCCCGTGTTCGGGCGTGGGGATTTGGGGGCGTCACAGGTGGTATCAGAGCGATTTGGCTCTGGGTAAAACCACGTGTCCCGTAGGTAGTACCAGAATGTTTTTTTTAAAAGTTGTGTTTTAAAGTTTATGTTAAGTATAGTTTTTTTATTTGTTTTATTTGTGTGAGCTTGTTTGCTTGTTTTTATTTGTTTAGTTATGTTTTTGCATGTTGGTTTCTTTTGTTTCTTACTGTGTAGTGTTGTTTTTGTTTTGTTGGTTTTATGATGGTTTTATTTGTTTTCTTAAAGGAGGGTCAAGAGTGGTGTTGTGGCAGGATTATGGGGAGACCAAGGAAAAATACTCAGGAGCCACGGGACAATGCCTCCAGGGATGACTCCATAGCCGAAGCAATTCGGCAGATGACGGAGTTTATGCAACAGAGTGCGAGGTCTCAACAGGCAGGGCCTTGGCCACCACAAGGACCTTGGCCACCACAAGGGGGTCCTTGGCCACCATCAGGAGGACCTTATCCACCATCAGGAGGGTCCTGGATGTATCCAGGAGGGTCTAGTAGCATGGTGCAAGCCGGATGCACCTATGAGCGCTTCCTGGCGCATAGGACTCCACACTTCACTAGAAATGAGGATCCACTTCAGGCTGGAAAATGGATCAAAGACCTGGAGAAAACTTTTGAGGTGTGTGGGTGCACTGAGGCACAACAAGTACTCTACGCCAGCTATCTCTTGCAAGGTACCGCTTCTGATTGGTGGGATACCAAGAGCGTGCTGTTGGAATCTGAACTGGGATCTTTCGCTGCGGTGACCTGGCAGCGTTTCAAGAAGGAATTCAATGACCGCTTCTTTCCCGCATCGGTAAGGAAGCAAAAGGCAAGAGAGTTCTCCAATCTGGTCCAAGGGGGCGCGACAGTGGAGCTGTACGCCCGGAGGTTCATAGAACTTGAGCGGTTTGCTCCTCACCTTGTCGCCACTGAGGAGATGCGAGCAGATCGTTTCCAGGAGGGGCTGCGTCATGACATACGCAGTATGGTGGTCAGCCATCGGATATCCACTTTTCAGGAATTAGTGGATGTGGCTACCCTTGTGGAGCGGGAAAATAATCTGAGTGTGGGTTCCCCTCCAGGGCATAAGAGGCGGAGTTTTTCTGGTGAAGGAAGCAGCTCGGGTTCGCCCCAGAAGTTTGTTCAGCGGACCGGAACTCGACCTCCTACGTCCTCAGGTGTTCATATGGGAGGACGGGTGCCTATTTGTGGAGCTTGTAATAGAGCTCATGAGGGCGAGTGTCAGATGAGTAGCGGACCCCAGTGTTACCGATGTGGCCAAGTGGGACATATCGCTCGGGATTGCTCCGTCAGAGTTCAAGAAAGCCGTGGAGGTAGACACGCTGGAAGAACCAACCCGAGACAAGCAGTACAAGCCCGGGTTTATGCTGTCACACCCGGAGAGGTGGATGATGAGGCACCAGCGACCCATGATGCTGGAGTAATTACAGGAAAAGTCCGTTTGTATGAGTTTTATGCTTGTACTTTGTTTGATTCCGGTGCTTCACGATCGTTTGTGTCTTCCACGTTTGCTCGGGTGTGTAACTTGGTCACAGAACCGTTGCCGAAGGCTATGGTAGTGGCTCTACCCGATGGTGAGATGGTGTGGTGTTCCAAGGTTGCTTTGGGATGCCCGTTAAACTTTGAGGGAAGGTTCTTGGATGCGGATTTGGTGGTGTTCAAGCTGTTGGGTTTTGATATCATCCTCGGGATGGATTGGCTATACCGATATTCTGCGAGTATTAATTGCAGAAGTCGGATAATTAGCTTTCAGCTTCTAGATGGTGATTGTCTGGAATTTGCGGGGAGTAGATTAAAAGAAAAATCGATAATTATATCGGCGATTCAGGCAAGACGAGAGACTGCATGGGGAGCGGATGCATTCTTGGTGCAGATGGTGTCCACGCCGTCTGAGAAGAAATCTTTGGCAGACATTCCAGTTGTGGAAGAGTTTCCCGATGTGTTTGTGGATGACTTGCCCGGACTACCCCCTGTTCGGGAGATGGAGTTTGTTATAGACTTGGAACCTGGAGCGGCTCCTGTGCATAAAGCTCCTTATCGCATGGCACCGGCTGAATTGAAAGAGTTGAAGACTCAGTTGCAAGAACTGGTAGAGAAGGGATTTATTCAGGCTAGTACGTCGCCGTGGGGTGCACCAGTTTTATTTGTTAAGAAGAAAGATGGAACCCTCCGTATGTGCATTGACTATCGGGAATTGAACAAGGTGACCATCAAAAATAAATACCCTCTCCCGCGGATTGATGATTTGTTTGACCAGCTTCAAGGAGCAGCCGTGTTCTCTAAGATTGATCTGAGACCGGGATACTACCAGCTGAGAATCAGAGACCAGGATGTGCCTAAAACTGCTTTCAGGTCGAGGTATGGGCATTATGAATTTAAGGTGATGCCGTTTGGGTTAGCTAATGCCCCTGCAGCGTTCATGGATTTGATGAATCGAGTGTTTTGACCTTATCTGGATTCCTTTGTGGTAGTATTTATTGATGATATACTGATTTATTCTCGAGATGTTGAAGAGCATGTATATCATCTTAGTCTGGTACTAGAGAGATTGAGAGAACACCAGCTATACGCCAAGCTCAGCAAGTGTGAATTCTGGTTGGAAGAAGTTAAATTTCTTGGGCATGTAATTTCCCGGGGCGGAGTGGCAGTTGATCCTAGTAAGGTAGAAGCCATTTTGTCATGGCAGCGCCCGACTATAGTACGTGAGATCAGGAGTTTCTTGGGGCTCGCCGGTTACTACCGAAGATTTGTAGAGGGTTTTGCTCGCCTATCCGGACCTCTCACAGCTTTGACTCGGAAGAATACGGAATTTGTTTGGTCAGAGAAATGTGAGAGAAGCTTCCAGGAATTGAAGAAAAGGTTGACAACGGCACCAGTGTTAGCGCTCCCAGAACCGCATAAGCCATTCGTAGTCTTCAGTGATGCGTCTAAGTTCGGTTTGGGTTGTGTCCTTATGCAGGAAGGACGGGTTGTAGCCTATGCATCTCGTCAGCTAAAGGACCATGAGAAGAATTATCCGACGCACGATCTAGAATTGGCTGCGATTGTTTTTGCCCTTAAGATCTGGCGGCACTTCTTGTATGGGGAAGCTTGCGAGGTATTTACTGATCACAAGAGTTTGAAGCATTTGTTTTCCCAGAAAAATCTGAATATGAGGCAGAGGCGATGGCTGGAGCTAATCAGTGACTATCAGTGTGAGATCAAGTACCATCCAGGGAAGGCTAATATAGTTGCTGATGCTTTGAGCCGGAAGTCACACTTGGAAGATGAAGCCGAGCCGTCAGAATTGGAGTCGTTGCTTTGTGGGATGAGAAGGCTCCTTATAGAGAGTTCGCAGCAAGTAGAGATTTTGTCTTCAGTTCTTGATATTCGGGTAACTGATTTTGAAGAATTGAAAACTCTCCAAAGAAAGGATCCGAAGCTGCTGAACATCAGGAAAAGAGTCCGAAAATCTCGAGGGCCGTTGCACTATAGCATGGATAGTGATGGGATACTTCAGTTCCGAGATCGCAAAGTGGTCCCAAAGGACTCAGATTTCAAAGAACGGATCATGGCAGAAGCTCATGCGGCCCCGTATTCAGTTCATCCCGGCAGTACAAAGATGTATCGAGATTTGAAGAAAAATTACTGGTGGGATGGAATGAAGAAGGACGTTGCCTTATATGTGGAGAAATGCCACACGTGCCGTCAAGTAAAGGCCGAGCATCAGAGACCTGCAGGTATGCTCCAACCCCTCCCTATTCCTGAGTGGAAATGGGATGATATCACGATGGACTTCGTAGTGGGTTTGCCGAGAACGCCTAGTGGGAAGAATTCTGTTTGGGTGATTGTGGACCGGTTAACGAAGAGTGCTCATTTTCTGCCTGTTAATAACACCGACTCTTTGGGTAAGTTGACCCGTTTGTATGTCAAGGAGATAGTGCGGCTACACGGCATTCCAAAGAGTATAGTGTCGGATCGAGACCCGAGGTTCACATCGCAGTTCTGGAAGAGTTTGCAGGCAACTTTGGGTACTAAGTTGAAGTTCAGTACTGCTTATCACCCGCAGACAGACGGCCAGTCAGATTGCACCATTCAGACCCTGGAAGACATGTTGCGAGCATGTGTCCTGGAATTCCAAGGGAGTTGGGAAAATCATTTGCCGCTCATTGAGTTTGCCTACAATAACAGCTTCCATGCGACCATTCAGATGGCTCCCTATGAAGCTCTTTATGGGAGAAAGTGTAGGTCGCCCTTGTGTTGGGATGAAGTTGGGGAGAGTAGGGTAATTGGACCCGAAATAATTCAAGAAATGAAAAGCCAAGTCCGGATCATCAGAGACAAAATGGCGGCAGCTCAGAGTCGCCAGAAGAGTTACGCTGATACCAGGAGGAGAGAGTTGTCGTTTGAAGTTGGTGATGGGGTTTACCTTAAAGTCTCTCCCATGAGAGGTGTTAAGCGTTTTGGTAAGAAGAGGAAGTTGGATCCGATGTACGTCGGCCCTTTTCAGATTCTGGAGAGAGTAGGGTCCGTCGCCTATAGAGTTGCTTTGCCAGATTATTTTGGGGATGTTCATGATGTCTTCCACGTATCATCCCTGAAGAAGAGCTTTGGACAGCAAGAGCCACGCTTCGTCGACCCAGCAGGTATTCAGTTGCAACCGGATCTCACTTATGAAGTTGTTCCGTCGCAGATCATGGATTGGAAGGAGCAACAGTTGAGGTCCAAGACGATACCTTTGGTTAAAGTGGCTTGGGGAGATCCGTTAGCTCAAGACTTCTCTTGGGAGCGAGCAGCGGACATGAGGGAGCAGTACCCGTATTTGTTCGAATAAGGAAGGTATGTGTCTTAATCTTGATCACAGATGGTTTATGTGTTTTCTTGTGGCTTGTTTTGAGTTGGTGGTTAATCTGCAATTTCGAGGACGAAATTTTTTTTAAGGAGGGGAGGATGTGATGACCCGCTTTTGAGTGTATTTTCGCTGAAATAATTGTTTTTATTTTAATTAATATATCAGTTATTTATTTTAATTTATTTGCGTTTTAAAATTAGTTTTTAATTTAATTTAATTTATTTGATGTTGTGTTTTATTTCTTTAAGTTGTTTTGTGGTTTTTAATCTTTTTGGCGGTTTAGTTTTGTTTTCCCGGAGTGAGGATTGGACCTCACTTCCTTTCACATCTTTTTCCTTTTCTCTTTTTCCTTTTTTCTTTTTTTCTTTTTTTTCTTTTTCCTTCTTCTTTTCTTTTTCCTTTCTTTTTCTTTTTTTTCTTCTTTTTCTTTTTTCTTTTCTCTCTCCCCGCGTCCGAACCCCCCCCCGATCGGCTCTCTCTCTCTCTTCTCTCTCCCTCACGGCCGGAGCCTTCTCTCTACCGGCCCACCGCCGTCCGGCCACCGTTTGGCCCCCCACCGGTCCCAAACTCTTCCCCTCCCTCCGGCGCACCTCCCCACCGAAAACCACCCCCATCCGGCCGGCCGTTTGGCCGGAAAAGCCCTCCAAAGCCTCCACGGTTTTTCCTCCGATCCGCCGCCGTCGCTCCACCTCCGGCCACCATTTCTTCACCACTTCATCACCGACTCCTTGCCGTCCTAACCCACCCATTTCCGGCCTCCAACGACCACCGGAACAACTCCTACGAGCTTAGTTTCCGATATGCACTTTCCAGCCATTTCCGGCGATTCCGCCGCCACCCACGGCCATTCATCACTTCCAATAGCTTCACAACCATCCCTAGACCATTCCCTATCAATTTCGTGTCCTAGTTTGTCCCCGTTCAAAAGTGGGTTTTTCAAACCCACGGCCGCAGTGAATTTTCACTGTGACGTTGCTTTTCCGCCGCCGTTTGCAACGCCACTTGTTTTCTAAAATTACCGTATAGCGCTGTAAGTATTTTCCAAACCCTATTTTCAGATTTAAATATATATCGCTCATACAATTTATTTATTGTTGTTGGTTGTTGATTCCGGACTGAGTCCGAGGAGTTTCGGGGGTCGGATGGATGGAGGACGGAGTTGTCTGTTTAATTGATTTATGTTGTTTGATTATTTTATTATGCATTGTTATGGCATTGCATGGTGCATGCACGTGTGTTTGTGGAATTGTGTGAAAAGCCTGTGTATTGGCGTGAGTGGTTTTACGGGTGCGTGTGTATCACGACCCCAAGCTGGGATGGGGTATTATTCCGGTGGAGCTCCTCTGGTCACTCGGGAGCGGAATAAACTGAGTGATGTCCCCTGAATTGTCCCTAGACGATGGGAGCGGGGGCTAGGGGTTGCTTGGCTACGAACGCGCCGGGCACGGAACCGGGCATCGCCCTACGCACCGACTTCGTGGCCCTTCGCTGGTGAGGGCTAGAGGATGCTTGGCTACGCACGCGCGGGGCGCGGAACTGGGCATCGCTTGTTAGGTGTCACACGCGCGGTGATACTCTGCGGTGTGGCACTAGAGCCAGGGTGTGTGGATGACCCCTAGGGAAGGTCATGGTGCATGCGGTTAAAATTGGATAATGGTTTGAGAGGCCAAATGGGACTTTTGGCGTGGTATTGGGCCAAATGGACTTTTGGCGAGATATTGGGCCAAATGTGACTTTTGGCGTGTTAGTTAGAAAGGTTGTGTGTTTTTGGGCCAAATGGGTTTTTGGCGTGTGTGGAAAACTTGTGTTTTATGGGCTTTGTGCATTGGGCATGTTTCATGCATCTTGTTTGAGTTTTATGTGTTTTTATCTGGTAGTGTTTGGGTTTTACTTACCTGCGGTACCATTCTTGGTTCCGTAGCTTTTGGTGCAGAGTTAGAGGACGAAGAGGAGGAGGCTAAGCCCGAGGATGCGGCTCCGCCGGGTTGCTGATGTTATGCTTTTCTTTATGGTTTTAAAACTGTATTTGTGTTTTGTAATATTTTATCTATGTACGTTTTAAACAGCTTGTATTACGTTAAGAAAAAATTCTGGTACTTAGTTATGACTTTCGTTATCCGCTGCGTGTTCTTTCGTGCACATTTGTTGCCTTTGCACACACTTGGCACCCGTCGATAGGGTGGTGACCCGGGTTGTCACCATCCGGACGTCTCGATTTCCCCGTGTTCGGGCGTGGGGATTTGGGGGCGTCACAATTTTCATATGGACGTCCATAAAAAAACCAGAAGATTCTTTTACTATAAAGTTTTACCACCAGAAGTGGAAAGAAAAATTTGCTTGAAGCAAATAAGATGAAATTATTCGACGTTATCTTGATTATCATATGTGAACCAGCAGTTCGAGTGATAATTAAATTTTGGATGCAATAAGATAAAAATGTCTCATATTATAGCTGCTAAAATCCCAGCGAGGATTGAAGTCCCTGTAGGACAATTAAGAAATTCAGCAGTCTAAAGACATGTCTAAAGGCATGTGAGACGTATTGATATAAAAGATAGAACATCTCAAAAGAGAAAGACACAAATAATTTGGTGCTCCTGAAGAGGCCATACCCACAAAACAAGCAATAAAGTCCATCCAAATTCTCTGTATAAAATTCTCCTATATAAACTCTTGAAGAGTGCCTCCTGAAGAGGTTTTTCATGAAAATGTCTTCCCTTGAAGAGGGACAGGTACCTGAAAATAACGAGATCTCGTTACATTTCATGAATAATGGAGAAATTATGGATAGAAATAGAATTGTTGTCGACAATGTATTTCCATATGAGATGGCAATTGACATTACCAGAAATAATGATGAAAGTGAATCAAGAATCGTCGAAAAATACGACGTAAAATATTGGCCAAATTTGAAAGAAACAATTCCTGTAGAATTGATTCACTAGTAAAATATGATGCATCGAGACTTATAGTCCAAACACCTAAAGAGGTGATGCTTGTTGAATGTCAGTGGGTATTTATAGAAAGAAAATAAAAATATGATATATAAATCACGAGTTAGTTTCTCAATTCCTGCAGAATTGATATCACTCAGTAAAATGTGATAAATATGGACTTGAAGTCCAAACACCTAAAGAGGTGATTTTTGTTAAATATCAGTGGATATTTATATACATGATATAAAAAAGCCTGAAACTTTTAATATGAAAATGTGATATAGAAATCACAAGTTAGTTTCTCGAAGAAACAATATTGATATGATTTTAAAGTGGTTGAAATCATATTAAGATTTTTATTAGCTTGAAAGTTACCAAGAGTTTGGATATGCATGATTAACTGCATATTTATATGGATCATTGGATCATGATATATATATATATATATATATGAAAATCCCTGAAGGATAGAAAATGTCTGAAACTTCTAATATGAATACATCTGGAAATATGTATTCTATCAAGTTTCAAAGATCCTTATATGATCTAAAGCAATCCAAACGCAAATGGAAACAAGCTATTATTGCAGTTTATATATATGATTTAAATGTCATTGAGGTTCCAGAAGAGCTCATGAAACTGCACATATTTGAAATATAAATCTGAAACCCTTGCGGCTTCAAGGGGAAGATGGATGATGTTATTAGTCATGAAATACCATCTTTTAATACAATTAATATTTCAGATTCATATTATGGGTTTGATATGAAGTGTGCATTATTAAAGAAGAAATAAAAGGGAGCACACAGAACATTTACCAAAAGATAGAAACACAAATATGAATATTTGTGAAATATTATTTTATTATCTTGAAGCAAGAATTACAAAAATTTGAGACACTTTGCCTCATTCTTCAAACGCTCTTGTTCTTCAAGAATCTGCATGGCATCCCTATCTAAAGGGGTGGGCAATCGAAAAGAAGATTTAAGCAAGGATTTTAAATTCCTATTCTCTTTCTTTATTGATTCTATCTTCATGTTGGACTCCAGAAGAAGTCGCTGAAGTATAGCAATATTCTCGTGGAGATTGTCAACTCCACAAGTTCTGGATTGCAGTCGCTGAGAAAATGCGACAATGGATGATGAGTATCAGGTACCGAGACTCACAAGCTCATAGATAGCTTCATTATCTGACCTACGAGTCAGATGATTATATTGCATGATAGCACCTGTGGTAGAAGCAGGAACAGCTGATGAACGAGGTGCAGAATACCTCATATATTGACCCTGAGAAGATTGCTGAGCCATTACAGAGAGAGATTGCAGGATAAGAATGCAGAAAGAGATTGCAGAGTAAAAATGCAGTATGATTACAGAAAAGTGAAGAAGATGAGATGCGAATGAAGATGAGCTGAATATCTCTTTTATAGAGAAAATTATGATACAGCATTTCTCGTGAAGCAAGAGAAAAGAGATGGAATATAGCTTCATAGCTCTGCGGCGTCTGACAGCATGCCTGACAGCTGCGGTGCCTGACAGCACGCCTGACACCTATAGAAGAGTTGAAAATCTGCGATGCTTGTCTGATTTTAAAAGGCTGGCCACCGTTTTTATTAAAAAATGAGGTTAGCGGTTTAATGTTGATGAATTCTCCACTAACTGTGTTATTTACAAGAACTCCATAAGAGTACAACTCCAGAAGAGTACAACTCCAGAAGAGTAGTGATGAGTAGAAAGATCCAATTGTGATTATTTTATCAACATAGATCAAGTCCACAGTTAGTTGGATGTACAGATGCGAGTTATCTTTCAGATACACACAAGAAAATCATTGCAATTCATGAGAAGAAAGTTGAAATTGATATCAAGAAGGTACGGTCAAGTAAAAATCTGGAAGATTTATTCACTAAAGCACTACCAACTACAACGTTTAAGAAGATTATGTAGAACATTGGAATACGGAGGTTTGAAGACCTGTTATCATGCACTTTTCAGGGGAAGTAATGTTTTGAAGACTTGTGTTGATTGTACTCTTTTTCCTTCGCTAAGGTTTTATCCCACTGGGTTTTCCTTTGCAAGGTTTTAATGAGGCAATCTTAAAGCACTCGGCGATACACATGAATATTGTACTCTTTTTCCTTCGCCATTGGTTTTTTCCCACAGGGTTTTTCCTTGACAAGGTTTTAACGAGGCATATTCTTTAAATATGGTCATCCAAAGGGGAAGTGTTGTAAACCATGTTGAATTGTATGACCACATTTATCTAGTCGTCAAATGCATAGTGCATAGTGCTAGCATAGTACTAGCATAGTGAGTTAGCCGACATATGTATAGTACATAGTGCTAGCATAGTGAGCTAGCATAGTCCCCCTTTGTACGCCTATATATATCGTTGAATTCTTTAAGAAAGAGATAAGTTTGATAACAGATCAATAAGAAAATTTCCTCTCTCGTTCTCTCTCAACCTCTCTGAGCTCTCTATCTATCTTTGAATTTCTCTATCTATTTTCATGATTTTATAACAGTGGTATATTTCTTGCTTATTATATGAGTTTTCTTATGAGTTTTGCTATATATAAATACAGTCGTATATTAATTTATATATTAATATTAATTTATTTATATTTAAAATTTAAATTAATACTATTTTTAATAAAATTTACTTTTTGATCAATCACATCACATTAATGTATAGATTAATACATAATTATACTTATAACTATATTTTTTCTTTCCTTATTCCATATCCTTTATATCTGTTCGACGTCTTTCTCTCTCTATTTTTCTTTCTTTTTCTTGGATTGTATCTCCTATTATATAAAAGAGATTTTCATAATTATATTGAATATTGTAATAAATAATGTCATGTATAGAAATCAACTAAGAGAAATATTAAATCTACCGGATATGTGTTCAGAATGTGTGTTCCGATTATTATTTTTTATTTAACGATTAAAGAAGTATTTTTAAATAATATTGTGATTTTTTTATTTTTTTTAAACATTTATGATGATTAGAAAATTGCATTAAAAAAAAAAAAAGAAAAATCAAAAAACTGAAAAACACTATTCAGAATACTTTTTGAGAGATTCCTTTTGTGATTGTATACGGACTCGTCAACTAAATGTGCATCCATAGCTAGGTTTAGGTAGAGATGAGCACTAACTTGATCGAATTTGGACTCCGATCCGACTCTAACTTGTCAGAGTGGAGTAGTGGAGTCAGATTTGGGCTTTCAACTTTAAGTTTTTACTACCTTCATATTTAGCTTATTTAAAAAAAAAATAAAAATAAAAATTATAGGCTTCCAAATTTCAATTTTTACAAAAAATTCAAAACTAAAACTAAAATCTTTCACTACGAATTTACTTCTATACTAATATCTAACTTATTTTTATACTAGACTTACATTATAGTATTACATATTATTTTTAGTATCCCATTACATGTTATTATACTATAGTATTATATGTTATTATATTATATTATACTAATATCTAACTTATTTATAACTTATTTCTACACTAGACTTATTTCTAGTGTTTAATTACCTGTCATTATACTTTAATAAATTAGGATTATGTGTTATTAACTTATTATACTATAATATTATTAGTTATTTCTATACTAGTGTCTAAATTATTTCTATACAGGATTTAAACTATAGTGTCTAATTACATATTATTATACCAATGTCTAACTTATTTATAACTTAATTATATACTAAACTGTCTAGTATCTAATTACATACTATTATATCTCAATAAATTAGTATATGTATTATTAACTTATTATATTAGGCTTATTTAAATACTAGTATCTAACTTATGTTTATACTTGATTATGTACGGTAGTAACACTATGATATTTACATATACTAAACTATCATTAGTCTGTTTATATTATAGGATAAGTATATTATTTTATAATAATTAACTCATACTAGTATATTATTGAATTTAACTATATAAGTTCTAGTTATATAATTATATTACTATACTAATATATATGATAAATATAATATAGATAGATATATATTTTTATAACATATATACAATATTGGAGTCGGATGGCAAAGTTGGAGTTGAAGTTGGTCTAGCAACACATCCGACTCTGACTCCAACTGAAAAATTAAAAATAAATTCGACTCTGAAGTCAGAGCAAAGTCGAAGCGGAGTCGAATTTTCAGATTTTTACTCAGTCTTAAGTTTAGGTCATTAATAATTACACAAATCCTAATTCATAACCTGATCTGAATAACTAAATGTGCATTAATATTGGGACTCGACTGATCTTGTGGGGTTAGCCTTCTTTTTATCACTCTTTAAAATTGTAGACACATTTTCAAAAGAATCCACTTCAATATTATAAGCAACATCCATAATTAAGACGAGTAATATATTATTAATTATAAATCCGTAAATGTTTAGATTTTAAAAGAAGTTAGAATTTTGAATATAATTGATTCATGAATATTTAACAAATTAAAGGCAAAAGCCATGCTGGTGTTTTATATTTAATTTGAAAAATCAGAAATTAATTTTTCGTTTGGTTACACAGATGAGATGAGATGTTTTAAATAATAATAAATAAAATATTATTATAATATAATTTTTGAATATTAATTTTGTATTAGAATTTGAAAAAAGTTAGATTATTTATTATATTTTGTATGAGAATTTGAAAAAAATGTAATGATAAATTGAGATGAGATGAGATGAGATTTTTAGTTTTGGTTAACCGAACTAGGCACAAAAACTAAAAAGCTAGGGATCGAAATGAAACGCAAATATATATAAGCTATTGTGGTTTTGACCATCTCCGTGCGGCAATAGTCAAAGACAAAACAATAGGACGTACGAATTAAGGTTCTACGTACGACTTTTTAGAGTACTTTCAATATGAGCAATGCTACATACAGTCATGAAATTGTAAACGTCGCGTAAATATTTTGAAAAAGAGTGAGGTCCACGATTAAAAAGTTAATTATTTTTTCATATGGGTCCCATATTAATTCATTTTTTTCAAAGCAACTGCATGCCGCTTGTACAACCACGACTGTAAATATCATTTCTCTTTCAATATTGAGGTTTTGAAAAATTTTGGAGGTTAGAGCACTCCTAATTAGTTTTGTAAAATTTATTTTTATGTAAAACTTAAAGAAAAATAACTCAAATGTACATTCAACATATTCTTAAATTCATTTATATTTTCTATTTCTCTACAGGATTGCCGCTAGATGTAGAAGAGATTGTCACTACAAGAAAATTCACCTTTTTCAGCGCCAAAAATTGCCACAAAAGACCCTAAAAATCACTGTAAAAACTTTTTATCAGCGATTTTTACTGCGCCGAATGTTAGTCGTATTTGTCTACTCACTTATAAATAAAACCAGCGAAAGTTAAAAATCACTGCAAATATTGAGTTATTTGCAGCGATTTTCAACGCTGTAAATATCAAAAAAATCGCTACAATTACGCTTCCATATTAGTTATAAATCGCTGAAAAAAGATTTTGCAGCGTCATAAAACTGTTGCAAATAATGTAAATTTCGCTGGAAATAAGCTATTATTATTTTCAGCGTTTAAAAGTTTGTTGGAACTAATATTTTTCCCAGTGTTTTGAAACGCTGTTATAAAAGTAAAAAAACATGCAATTTTTTTCACAGCGTTGAAAAAACGCTGTAAATAAAACTTGTTGCGACTAAAATTCCCCTTTTCCGGCGACTTTTAGTCGCCGCAAATAGTATTTTAAAAAATTAAAAAAAAAATATTAGTGAACCTGTATGGCTGTCATAACCTAAAACACACGACATCCATATCAAACAATGCACAAAAGTCTACTATAAAGAGCTAAGAAACTTTATATTAATGTTTACACAACTTTTGTGGTTAAGAGAATATAAAATTCGCTTAGAAAAGATGCACAAATTAGCAAATAAAACCAAGCTTAGGAAAGAAGTCTATTGCATAAAGAAATGCCATAAGCTTGGGAATATAAAACATTGATAAATACAATCATCCTACAACTTGGGGTTGTGAGAACCAATATCATTTCACCAATAAGCTCCATCTAGGTCTCATATTCAAGAATGTGATTGACCATCATGATATTCAATGAATATATAATGTAAATGTTTTGGTACATCATGAACCTGTAATAAGAAAAATACTTGTGCTTAACTTCATATTTATAAATAGCCCACTACATCTCACTATTTATAGACATCCAAACGCTTAAGTGGATGAACAGAGGTTAATTTATTCACTCAAACCAAACACATGAAATGGTTTATGGAAAGTAAATTGTGGAGTTTTAAATCTGTATATGAGAAAAGGATGTTTTCAAGTAATGTATTTTATAGTGTTACTCGACAACAAAATGGTGGAAACTATATAGTCATTCTATAGTCATTGCTTTGCTTTTAACACCAGTTCTTCACAAAAATCACTACTCATTTGATCTAATATTGACTAATATTGATGTTATACCTACGGAGTTCAAATATCCCAAGATTTCTGCTCAAATTGGTCTTTATGTTTGCAAACATCTCCATCATAGTTGCATATAATATAAAGATACTCTTATTTGCATCCAGCCACGTTGAACAGTCAAAGAATTGTAGAAATCACACAAGGTTGTCCAATTTTAAACAATGGATGTATATAATGTCACAGGTCCAAAAATCTGTTCGAAAAAAGGTTTGTGAATATTGAATAACTAAACAGCATTAGCATGTGCAACAAAAGCCCAAAAAATAAATAAATAAATAATAACATACCTCATGAAAGAGAACCCTATAAGCATTCAAAAAATGCTACCATGGACGTCCCTTAGTACTGCAATAATCCAAGGCGTCAGCAATATAAAGAGCTACATGACCCACTCAATGGTTTGCTTTCCCCTGCCAAGTACCCAGAATTTAGATAAACAGAAATTCACCAAGTTCTCAATATGATAGAGGGAAGAAATACAATTCAAATGCATCCCGCATGCAAAATTCAAGAAAAATAGTATCAACAAGTAAATACAATAACCCATTAACCTTGGTTCAGAGGAAGACAAATACAATTATTAACTATCCCACCTTATAAAGTAAATCAAATGTCAACTTTCAAGTCAGTGCCAGTTATTCCAAATTATTAGAACTGTGAATTTTACATAGTCAAAATATTTTATAAAGCAAGCAATTCTTAAAGTTATCAATATCCGCACCCAACCTTACCCAAGTCCCTGGCATATCAAGCAATTCTAAAATCTTTCTGTCAACTCTTGAACATCATTCAGCCCCAAAAAGTTAGACAGGATAGAACACTTGGCTCACTATAATGAAGTTATGCTTCCATTAATGTTCATTTATGGAAAATGTGTTTAAATTGATCATATGAATGTAGATTGATCATATGAAGTACTGCTCACTATATATGAGTTAAGATTTGCATGCCTCTATAGATGTATATGCTGTGTAAATTAAAGAAATAACAGTAGGTACAAATTTAATAACCTCTCAATGGTTATCTCGGCAACAGCTTTAACCTAATACTATAAAAGCAACTGAAGACAACTGATAAGCTCAAAAGCATATAATAGATGATTTCCATGAGATATACTATAAAAGGCAAAAGCCCTAACTTCTTTTTATCTCAATGTACAGGAGCAAGATGCCAATGACAATGGACGATAGTGATGATAGTCATTATATAATAATGTAGTCTGAATATGCATAGGCATCATACTAGTTCATTTAGAAAAATTACACGACATACTTCAACCCAAGACCAGTTCAAATATATAATAAGTTGGGAACAAATAGCATGAAGGAAACCTAGGCATCAACAGAATATAAAGAAATCTATCCGAACATAATAATACCTGTACTGTCAGTCATAGACTCAACTTGGCTCCAGTATTTGTTCCATTGTTCTTAAATATCAGAATTCACTAGTATCTTGGAGGGTTTTTGTATATAGGAGAACAATTTAAATTGCAAGAGGACACAGCCCAATACATGGAAAGTAAATAGGAGAACACAAAAAAGATCAAAAATAAAAAAATAAAAAATGCCACAGCAGGTAGCAGGTGAAGCAGAATTCACTCCAAAATATCCAACATTGTCACATTTCAACCAACTCCCAAAATAAGAAGATGAACAGGTCCAAAAAGAATGTAATGCTGAAAGGAGTATGAATTGACTGACAATATGAGTATTGGGAACAGGGGTTTCTGGGAGGAAGGTAAGAATATCATTGTCCATAATAAGTTGCATATTCAAAAGGAGTATCATAACCTGGTCAAGAACATTTAATTTAATCAATTTTATTTATAACCATTGCAGCTAGACCCACCAATCCAAAATTAAAAGTTTGGATTAGAGGAAAAGAATGCTAATTCTACTTTCTTTACACATTCATGAGCAGGGGAATTTAAACTGATCTACTGACTGATATTGGATTGGCTTTCTGATTGGATACCAAGTTGAATATGGTTAATTCCCATCCAATCGACAAAATGCTTATTTACCATACATATAATTACCCCATTTTTTAATAATCTTAGTTTATGTATCCTAAAACTACATTGAAATCTAAAAGTAAAATTACCAAGCTAGTCACGGTGCATATAACTCATGTTATACCTGCAAAACCAGGGTTCATGCTTGAGACATTCTCTATAGTATCCACAATTTGTTTTGCCATTTCTAAGCAATCTTGCCTCACAAAAGCACTTGTAATGAACAAAAGCTTTTCGAACTGTAAAGAAAAATAGCATAGTACAAATTTTAATGTCCAATTCATGGCAATGGCCGAGAAGAAACACAGATAAAAAATAGAACCAATGCTCAGAAACGTATAATGACCAAATCAAAATAAGTAATCCGGAAAATAAAACCTCACACCAATCACATAGAATAAACCCTAAACCCTAAGCTTATGATTCCAAATCAACAAACCCAAAAACCCTACATGTTAGCCGAGGGGAGGGAAAAAAATTTCATTTTTTGCGTGAAAAACTCGCCTATCTGGTAAACAAAAGCAGAGGGTTACTCTGTTCTGGGTTGGCTTACAGCGTTGAAGGGGAGGCGGTGGAGCATGGGGTTGGCGTTGCGGCAGTGTGGAGGGCTGACTTGCGGTGGTGCTACACTGTGGAGGAAGGTAGCGTAGGGCTTGTACGAGGCTCTTGAGTGAGATCCATGCGCGGGAGAGCAGATCGACCGTGAGAGAGAGGGAGAGCTTGTGGAGGGGCTGGGGACCTTTGGGGGCTAGCTACGCCGGTAGCTGGAGGTGGTGCGGCGGCACTGGGAACCCGAGAGAGAAAAGACTTCGAGGGTGAAGAGAGAGGGAGATCTGCGGGAGAGAGAGAAGCTGTGAGAGAGGGGCTTGGTTGGGTTGGTCGGAGGCGGCGCAGGTGGACGGTGACGGTGGGTCGATGGCAGCATGCAGTGGCAGCTGCGTGGAGGCGTGAAGTGTAGAGATCGAGGGAGAGAAGCAGAATGGCATTTTGGGGGGGGGGGGGGGGGGGGAAGAGAGAGGGGAGGGAAAAAAGTGAGGCGTTTTGGCGCCGAGTGATTAAAATTGTGTTTTTACGACAAAATATACATCGCTGCAATACATTTTTACTATGGTTTTTGATTATTGCGGCGATTGTTCCGTCGCAAAAAATAAAACATCGTCGTTAGAAGCCAATTTTCTTATTGCAGCGAATTATAGTCGTCATAAAAATTAAAAAATCGCTGTAAAACACCAATTTCAAACTTTGATATAAAAACTTGAGGACCAAATCAAAATCGCCGGATATAAAAGCCTTTCGCAGCGATTTTATTTCCATCAAACATAAAATCGCTGTAAAAACACCTTTTTCTTGTAGTGTGTGCACAAATATAAATATTTTTTTATTTATTTTCTATCTCTTCTTGTATATTTTCTTCCAAATTAATTTCTCTCTCTTTGTACTTTTTCTCCCACAAAATATTAAAAGATATAAATTTAAATGATATGAAAAAAATAGATAAGCTGATATATGATATATTATAAAAATCAATATATAAAATAGAAAATGTGGATTTTGATGATATATTTTAAATGATAAGATAAAAAAAATCTATTGTAAATGCTCTGAGAATTCTCGGTCTAAGATTCTCTGCAATTAATAATAGGGTTAAAGGCCGGATTAATGTTAATGATTCATGCACGGATTTATTTTTCAAACAATTATGAATAATTTTTTAAAATAATTACTCGATTATCTAAATCGATGCAAGAGTTAATTTTTTGTTATTTCATTAATATTTTTGTTGTTGCAATGCAAATCCACATCCATCGAGCTATGCTCTTTATCGTGAATTGATTAATTAATATTTAATCAAATTAATATCTAATGTAGTCTTAAAATTGTTGAATGAGTGCTTTAGTGAAAGGACAAAAGTGGCCGAGGAATTCAACTACCCTCTTAACACAACTACCGGCCTCCTCCTGCATAGAGGAACCTTATAGACGACAAAGGCGGCCAATTAGCCGAGTCGTTTTCACGACAAGCTGTATCTGCAAATGCCATTAATCCATCAACGACATGTGTCTGGCTATCAGCACTATATATTTAAAAATTTTTGTCCTGCCCTAGATTAATAGACGTGCCGCTTCACACACCATGCATGCAATATTACTGCAGTAAAAAATAAAAATTAAATAAATTGGATTGAATTATTAATAAATTTTGGAGTTAACCCTGGGATCATGAGGCCGGCCGGAGATCATCAAACATCAGCATATATTGAAATAAAAATGAAATAATAGTATGATGTATAAAATTTTTTTTTGATCTTCTGTCTAAAAAAAGTTTTTTTCAATTTTATTTCAAAAATACAAAGCTCATCATTTTAATATATTTTATCTCTTTCACTTTAGTCTTTAAATTAAGATATATATTTAATTTTCAACGAAAATGATCTGCCACATTGTGTTTGGAAACAAAAGAGACCTTTTATTGGATACACACACATAGAGAGAGAGAGAGAGAGAGAGAGAGAGAGAGTCGAGGCGAATTAATTAGCATTTTTCTCGTGAAGTTGTCGATACGTACGCACTTGATGAGTTCGTGGATGGCCATTAATGGATATTAAAGGAGGTGTGTGTCCGGTTATAAGCCATATATGGGATCTACTACTGTTTGGTATATAACAATCCGTCGACGTGCCGCATCATGAGACAGTACCTTAATTTGCTGCAGAAAAATGGATTGAATGACTGTAGGGAAACCAAGCGTCAATATATAATCCAGCCATGCATATATGCATGCATCCCCTTTTTTTTACTTAATTTGGATATAAAAATATCTGAGTACCGAAGAATAGTCATCGTGTTTCATTTCCTCAGCATATATATAAAAATAAATATCTAATATTGCTTAATTCTCTTGGAATATTGGATTTTCTTGTGTCTCAATGCATGCACGCATTTAGATCAAAACTTGGACTTCTGAAGTCTCTCTTCCAACCTGCCAGCCTTTTATTTTTATTTTTATTTTTATTTTCCAAGCTAGCGTCTCTTTACCTACCTTTCTATTTCATTTTCTTCTTTGTTGGAACGTCAGTCTTTGTAAACTTAGTTAATTAGCAGATCAATAATTATATATATTATTCATTTTAATTTTTATTATTTTCAATTAAATTTATTAATGTTGCATATTATAATAATATATGTCTCCCACTTAAATAAATATTAATCACTTGATATGTATTACATTAATGAAGATAACAAAATTTTGAATGTAGAATGTACAATATGAGTACTTCTCAAACTTTAAAAATTATGTTACATACAATCACTTTTCCGTATTTTTTGTATACTCTATTAATGTGATTGGCCAAAACAATTATTTTATATTAAAGAAAAGTGACGCAGCTAATCACATCAGTGAAAAGTATAAATAATACATAAAAGTGACTGTACATAAAAATTTTACTAAATAAAAGATTGAATATCATTTTAATTATACCTTACCAGTACTCCTCCACACATGAGCTAAAATTTTCCTTTGTAAGTGAGTCTAATAAGTGAAAACATTAATTAAAGGAAAAATATAGTTGCATGTACAATTATGCACTAATTTGTATATCAATGTGATGTGATTGATCAAAAAGTAGATTTTATTGAAAATAATGTTAATTTAAATTTTAAGTATGAATTAATCAGTATTGGTATACAGATTAGTATGCAACTGTACTTGTATATAGCAAAACTCTTAATTAAATAAGAAGTACTATAGAGTCTGCAAGCATGGGTTTTAATTAAATTATATTTTAACAAATCTCTCAAACAAAACTACAATATAAATTGACTTGAGAGAGAATCGTGACAAGTGTACATAAAACGTGCCTTGCATGTAACATGATTTATTATCTCTCACTTGAAGAGATCTTAATATAATATATTCATTTTTATATTATATTGAGATCAAATGCTTTCAGGCCATCATCTCTTTATAATTTTGTAGATGTTTATTCCTTTTGTTTCTTTGTATTTACGTACGTACGAGGTCATGGGATGATTCAGTACTAAAAATGAAATTACAATATCATTTAACCAAAATTTAGTATTCTACCCAACGTTGTCTTGCCCATGATCTATGAGGCGGCTTTTGTAATTTTCAGGTCCCATCCTTCACTTCCTTATAACGAAAGCACGACAAGAGCCATATATATAATATTTGGCGGTCCCCTCCGGCCACCTAATTAATTTTTTTTCTAAGCACCTAATAATTAATTACATATATGGAGTCTGGACCACAGGAGTACTAATAATAAATTATCTCACAATAATTGCTTACGTAAAATTCAGATTTATTCAATTTTTTTTCAAGTGAGTAGTGAGTACATGGGAATTGTATATTTTAAAATTATAAATATTATTTTTTAGTAATTAATGGCATTGCCCGCGGCCTTTCGCTAAAAATTATCATGTTTTATTATTGACTTTTATAATTATTTCACATTTTTTTGTATTTTTTATATGATAAATGATCGTTACAGTCGTGAACAAGCGTTGTGTTATTATTTTGAAAAAAAAATTGAATAAATAACAAGCGCTATGTTATTACGCACTCCACAACTATACCTAGCATTACTCTTTTTATTTTGTTTTCGCTCTTTTGTTTTTGTCGTGCCTCCTTATAAATTAACAATGTTAAAAAAAAAATATCAGACATATATATGTTTCAATTTTTTAAGATTATTCTGTCAGTATATATTAATTATTGTATATATCAATTATGGCGCTTACGAACCGGCAGCCAGCTTTATATTGATCACAACCTTAATTTTTCAACCAGGCTACTACGTGTGCTTATAATTAAATTAGTATAGTGCTTATAATTGTTCGTCGGCCATTCAGATTCGTAAACTCAGCGTGCAAGATAGCTAGCCAACTTTAAACTACGCTCAAAACAATTAAAAGCTAGGTCCCATTAATAATTATTTTTGCATAGTTAAGGTCGACAGCAAAAGCCATTAATTAATTCGATCGACCTTGGTAGGTATATATATAATAAGGTATGTATTGATTCAATATATATATATATATATGGACCGGTAGTACCATCTTGACCACAATTTTGCATGCTGTTCTGCTTTTTATTTAATATGTGCTATAAATTGATCAATATATATATATATATATATATATATATATATATATATATATATATATATATATACATATATATATATATATATATATTTATATGTATTACATAAAAATTAATCTATTTTCAAATTTGTTTATTGATACATATGTACAAATAATCATGTGCATGAAAGCTTGTTATTTTATCAATGAGTTTTGTTATGTACAAGCAAAGTCGCGTACTAATTTGCGTATCAATACTGATTCATTCATATTCAAAATTTAAATTAACATTAGTTTTAATCAAATCTATTTTTTGACCAATCACATTAGATTGGTATACATATTAATACGTAATTATACTTATAACTAAATTTTTTCTTTATCAATTTATTCTAGCTAGCGAGACTCTTATATATTAACCCATGTTTGGACATGAGTACTTATACTTTGAGTGTCTTAGAATTTTTGTGAATAATAATGAAATGATTTGAGTAGAGATATTTTATTTGGTTTTAGAAAATGATCATGGAGATCTAAAAAGTTGAATAAAAATATAATAAAGTTAAATTTTTGTTTAAATATATAAGTTTTTTAATATTATTTTTATTTTAAAATTTATAACACTTGTATTGATTTTTGTATTAGAATAATGATTAGATGAAAAAAATTAAGAAATTAAAATTGAAAAAAATGTTTTGCATTTGAGTGATGTTTGAAAATAAAATTATAAAAAGTTTTAAAATTTTGAGAATTCTCATAGTGTCCAAACATATCCTAAAAGTCATGGCCAGTTATAGTTCCTTATCATATTCACATAGCATGCATGGTATATAAATTGATCAACTTAATCAGGGCATCATCATGTAAAAATAGGATTAATAAGTAAAATTATCTATGCAATGGCATGCAAGTCTCACATAAGCTTTAAAAAAAAACAAATGATCTACTTGAAAAAGCTGTTAACATTTTTCATGTGGGTTTTACTTTTTTTTTTTTTTAAATAATATTTACATTCATAAAGTGCGTAAGCGTTGTATATTCATTTTGAAAAAATTAAGTAAATATGAAACCTATATGAAAAAATTATGTTTTTATTAGTATACCTCACTTTTTAAAAAAAAAAACGCGCGGTGCGTGCTTAGACAATTTATAATTATATCTAACATTAGTTTGTTTTTTTTTAAAAAAAAAATTGAAAAAAAAAAACAAATTAAAACACCTTTCATGAACATCATGAATATTCTGGTACAACTACTATATACTCTCTGATTAATAACGTAAGTCTTCTCCGTCATGCATGCATGATCCAAAGACTTAATTTGTAATTAACTACGGAAATTTTGTAGGTGCAGTAGGTCACGATAACATGATGATATGATCACGAGACTTTTCTTTTATGTAGTTTTCTTTTAGGATTTCCGTGAGATAGGGAGATAGTCTTTGTCATGATAATTGATCATGTGTTAGCTGTGTTCGCTTTAATATATGATGTACGTTACGTATCTCCCACACTTAATTCATAAATTCCAAATTAAATATGCAGGAGTATACATTTTAAAAAATATATATAAATGTAATGAATTAGGGAATAATAAAGAGTAATTATGTTACCTACATTATAATTAACTATACTCACATTTCACTTTCATCTCATTGTATAAAATGTGTACATCTCTTTTACTATTCTTAGATTATCCTTTATTTATTTAAAAAAATATATTTAAAGATTGACGGGCAATGATCATGGGTTACCGAAATGGGATGAGAGTCTAGTTTAACGTAGAATTATATTTAGGATATTGTATTAATTCATATGAGAGAATTCTACTTATCATCTTTAAATCACACATTAACATGTAATTTTTTTCTTCTATTTAAAAACACATATTGATGTGTAAATATGTGTTTTTAAATATAGAGTGTTGCTAGAGTACTGCCCAACAAAGACCTTTGGGTGTGCCCTTAGGCAAAATTCACTTTTTTAATTTTTTTAATTTTTCTTATTTATATTTTTTTAACATTTTTAAACATTTTCAAAAAATAAAAATAAAAATATGTCAATATATGAATAGTGATCATTTTCTTAATCAGTAAATAAAATAAAATAAAAAATTTAAATATATGAACGGTCAAAATAATGGGGCAAAATGGAAGGGTATAGTAGCATTATTCTTAAATAAATAAGATAAAATAATAAATTACATGTTGGTATGTGGTGTAAAAATGATAAATATTATTTCTCTTTCATAAAGCCCTTCCAAACTGTTGACGTGAAATTTTGATCCGTAAGATTAATCCTATATTTTTCTAACAAGTTACATTTAAATATAAAGTTAACCTTGCAAAATGAACAATGATTTGTAAAAATTTGGGATATATATATACATATATATATTACGCGAGCTCGTTAAAAGAAATTAAAATATATACATGTGAAAAAGTTTTATTTTTTAAAGAGAAATATGATATTTACAGTCGTAAATTATGCAAGCATCGCGTAATTTTTTTAAAAACAATTAAATAAATACAAAATTTACATAAAAAAATTAAGTTTTTAATAATGGTCTCTAATCTTTTTCAAAATAATTACATAATGCTTAGAGCATCAACAATAGTCTAGTCATTGTCAAGTCTAAAATTTGGCTAAAAGTTTAGATTTTGACTAAAACCAAAACCATTAAAGATATTAATTCACATTAGACCATTCATCCGAAAGTCATAATAATAATATAATATTATATATTTTAATAATATATTTTGCAAATACGTACACTCTAAATATTAATTAATAATTATGTTTTTACTTAAAGGTATTGTTTCAAAACTATTTTTATATCAACCTAATTATCCAACATAATATAGCCTTATTTACTAATAAAAATTTTAAAAAAATTAATAAAACCTTGTTGATTATTTATGAATAAAATATAAATTGATAAGTGAATACTAACCCTCCAACTTTAGAAATTTCTTTGTAACTCAAAATCTAAGCTAAAAATTTTTAACTAGCCTAATAAAGATGATTTGTAGAGAACTTAATTATATTTTAAATTTTATTGATATTTGACTAATCTAATATTAATAGTCTTGCACACTTCATAATTGTAGTAAATATTATTTATTTATTTATTTTTTTCATATATCGTGGGTCTCGAATGTTTTTGAAGAGACGCGTATAGTTGTGACTCATATTGGTAAAAAAAAGTCTAATTGTAAGTATATTTGTATATTAATATATATATTAATTTATTATGACTGATAAAAAATAAATTTTTTTAAAAATAATATTAATTTAAATTTTAAATATAAAAAAATTAATATTAATATATAAATTAATAGGTAACTTTATTTATATATATCAAAATTCTATTGATAAAGTCATATCTAACTGGACTCAACTGAACATAGCATTCCCTTGAAAATCGAAGAAAATAACAAACGAATTGAAGTAGCGGTACGAACATCATACATGGCGCCCAACACCGGCACGTCGTCCGACCGTACTTCGCTTGTCTTCCGGTTTGAAAGAACTCAAAGAAAGTTTGTTGTAAAGAATGATCGCGTCATTTGCGTTATCAGTACGTGGTAGGTACCTGTAACAAGTGAACACCATAACTCCACGTTGCTCTCTCTCTCTCTCTCTACACGTCTATCCTACTCGCAATATAATTTCGATTTTCGACAACTTCTTGGCTTCTCTGTCAACTTCCATTCCACATCATTTATACCACTTTAACCATCCCTTTCCAGTTTCCACTCTGCCGACGCTTTATATATAAAAACCAGTTCCATGCAGTTGATTCTTCGAGGTAGGAACATTCAGAAACCCAGAAGCCCTTGGTGGGATTTGAAGTGCAAAAAATGGAGGTCGAGAGAGTGCAAGCCGTTGCTTCCTTGCTATCTCACGCCACTCAGGATACCATCCCTACTGAATTCATTCGACCTGAGAAAGAACAGCCTGCTATCACCACATTCCGGGGGCCGGTCCCGGAAATCCCAACCATCGATCTCAGCGACCCAGATGAAGAAAACATTGTCCGCTCGGTTGCCAAAGCCAGCAAGGAGTGGGGGATATTCCAGGTCGTGAACCATGGCATTCCTACTGATGTCATAAGCAATTTGCAGGCAGCTGGAAGGCATTTCTTCGAGCTCCCGCAGGAAGAAAAGGAAGTATACGCTAAGCCCACAAGCGGAGAAGGCATTAAAGAAGGCTACGGAACCCAGCTGCAGAAAGATCTCGAGGGAAAGAAATCTTGGGGGGATCATCTTTTTCATAGGATTTGGCCAACTTCAAAACTTAACTACCAGTTCTGGCCCAAGAACCCGCCTTCGTACAGGTTCGAAATTACTCTTCTTCGTCGTATTCAGTCACATCAGAGTAACAGATCGAAATACGACATTAATGTTTTGCGTGTTTGTTTTCTGCATGTACGTGGTGCAGAGAGGCGAACGAAATGTATGCAAAATATGTGCGTGAGGTGGCGGACAAGCTGTTTAGGAGCCTGTCGTTAGGGCTAGGGCTTGAAGGTCATGTAATGAAAGATGGAGCTGGTGGGGAGGAGATAGAACATATGATGAAGATTAATTACTACCCACCATGTCCTCGCCCTGATCTAGCACTCGGAGTTGTTGCTCACACCGATTTCTCGGCCATCACCATTCTCGTGCCGAATGATGTCCCTGGACTTCAAGTTCTCAAAGATGAACGTTGGATCGATGCCAAGTATATTCCCAATGCTCTCATTATTCACATCGGTGATCAGATTGAGGTTTGGCTTCTTATCATTTTGAGCAACGATTACTGTACAAAGAGTACTAATGTTATTACAAGTTTCAAATGCACAAGCTTTACTTAAGTCGCTTATAAAAAAAGTGGATTGTATTAAAAATAAAATAAAATTCACAATTTCACAATTGAGTTTACAATTATTTAAGTAGTACTTCTCAATTAGATAAATATTGGGGTGACAACCTCGAAGGTACGTAGATGCTAGCCAGAAAGTAAAATTAACTTTGTTTAAACAAATTTGATAATACTATATATATATATATGGTTGATATATAGGTACTAAGCAATGGCATATACAAGAGCGTGTTGCACCGGAGCACCGTGGACAAAGGGAAGACGAGGATGTCTTGGCCAGTATTCTTGGAGCCACCGGGGGAGTTTGTCGTTGGACCTCTGCCCCAACTTGTTAGTGAAGAGAACCCTCCCAAGTACAAGGCCAAGAAGTTTAAAGACTATGCTTATTGTAAACTCAACAAGCTTCCCCAGTGAATTAATATCAACCAAACTACCCTGGCCTGGCCTGAGCAATAAGGCATCAAAGTCAAAGGCCAGCTTGTAGCCAAAGTCGGACTTTTCTTTTTTTATCTTTTTTGGGGGGTTGTTGTTTTGGTTAAATTACCCATGATATAATTTATTTATAATATGTTTGTTTTGAGTATTTTTGCCCCTCTCAATTATGAGAAGCTTGCATGCCTCCACGTACATGGATATTGGTTTATCTTGAATTAATATCAACGAAGAGTAATAATTCTACACGTCATCCAGTTGCACACGTAAAATTGTAAAATGTATAAATATCATATAATGATTTAAAAAAATTATTATTATTAAAAAATTAATTTTTTTCATATTAATTCTATATTTATTCATTTTTTAAAAAAATAATTTACAGTCATTTACAATTATAAATATAATTTCTCAACAACAAAAATACCTTGGTTATATGTCATGACCGTGATGATCAGATTGTACGTACGCCTGATCAAATTAGTCAAAGGCGGCCAGCTTGTAGACAAAATCGGACTTTTGTATTTTTTTTATTTTTTTTTTACTTTCTACATTGAATGGATATTGGTTTGTCTCGAACTTTTTCATTTTTTTTTATCAAATTAATTGATGTCATAATTTTACGTGATATTTTAATTATTTGATCGATCGACTTCTATCGCCCCTTATAAAAAAATAAAAAATAAAAAATATGATATTTACAACCATGAATATATAAGAAATTAATAAATATAAAATTAAAAATTAAATAAATATAAAATCTATATAAAAAGAAATTAATAATAAATTTTACTTTTTTTTAAAATATATATCTGTATCACGTTTAAACAGTTCATAATTACAGGTAACGTTATTTTAAAAATTAATCATGCTGAAATAAATTATTATTAAAAATAAATCGAGTGATTCTCTAGTATTTGAGCTCAGTTGTAGAAACAATGAGGCCCCCTAGTTATTTTCTTGGGGGCCACATTTGGGCACAGTTGTTGATCATGAAGATTCCCAGAATGTTGAGTCAGCCTCAAACAAAATGGGCCAATTACAAGAAGATTAATTTTGAACTTAGGCCTATTTGTGGTGGTGAGTTGTTCTTTTATCTTATTGACTGTTAGCTTAGCTTGGTAGCCTGGTAGGTGGAAACCCTCCCATTCCAAAAGGAACATACCGAACCGACCGAGATGGACGTTTGGAGTCAATTGCCGGGCCACATGTGCTTACATTGAAAGAAACTGCATTCAAAGTTTTCTTTTAACGAAGAAGATTTTATTAAATTAAGATGAGAAAGATATAAAAAGAAGATAGTGGTCAGTTTCAATAAAACATATTGTTGGCCCGACCCAACCGACAAATCTGGGCCTAGGGGCAAGTCACCTGAATTGCAGGCCTTGAAGCTGGTCCAATAGGTAAAAAAACCCAGCGAAAAAGCCCTAGGCCACAGGCCCATAAGTAGCCTACTCTGAAAGGAATGAAAGATAAAATAAATAAAAAAAATAAAAAAAAATAAAAAAAAAAAAAAGGAAAATATCATGTCTAAACTGCTACGCCAAGGAAACATCGCTTCCCTTCCAAGGCTGAGTTTTGTGAAGCCCAAGGCGGTAAATGTTTTTTCGCCAGCAACCATATACAGTGCTAGGCAACAAAAAACAGCTTATAATTTGGAGAGTTACAAATTATTATTACGTCAGTAAATAAGTATAAATAATATATTTTGAGAGAGACGTGTAATACAGTTCTAAGTAGAGATATCAAAATAGAGAAACGGTATTTATAGTTATAAATATGTAAGTACTGTATAATTATTTAAAAAAATAAATAAATACGATATTTAGATAAAAAAATTAATTTTATAATAGTAGATCTTATTTTTTTTAAAATTGACTATACAATATTTACACACTCTACGACTATACATAACATTACTCATAAAACGTCTTCACTCTTAAATCATTCGGTGTTTTATATTTTACATTTCAAATTATTAAAATCAAAATATCAACACTTTAATTATCCTAATTATTAAATCGCACCCTTAATTAATATTCAACAATCAAAATTATGCCACTTCATCTATTTTTCGTCATCTTTGAATGAAGGTGTTTTTTGTCCGTATTTATAGTTTGAGGATATAATATATTTGCCTTAGAGTTATATTATATAAAATTACTTTTACGTATTTTTTATACGTTTTATTAATATGATGGGTTAAAATAGTTATTTTATATTAAAAAAATAATTTAACTAATCACATAAGTATAGTACATGAAAGAGTGCGTAAAGGTGACTGTATATAGAATTTTTATTTGTATTCATAGTTTAAAATATAAAATATAAGTGATTTGATAAGCATGGAAGGTTATTTTAACTTCATATATAAAAAAATAAAAGCAACATATAAAATTTATATGAAAAATAAAAATAAAAACAAAAGAGATCCGAGGGGCGGGTGGGTCTACATTTAACGTCACAACTTGGAATATGGAAAGAGAGGCGTGTGGAAATAATGCCAAAAAGAAGATTATGAACAGCCCACCATATAATAGTGGGGGAGATTATCATAAGAAGTCTTGCCACCTCAACTTAATGTCCTCTAAAGTTTTTGTCTCAATTTATATTTAATTAATAAATAATAATAATAAACAATAATAATAATGTACATTAATAAATAGCAGGCCCTATGAGACAATTCCATAAATTAAAATAATAGGAATTCATTTTCATAATTAATAAATATTATCAGATACTCACGTCCTTAATATTAGTTATATTATCAATGTATGTAGACATGCCAGCTTAAAATAAGAATCTTCCACGTTCGGGTTGGAAAAATATTTCCGACACTTTTTTTAAAACTGTATATATATTTTCTGTAATCTAGAAACATTGAAATATCTTCCATTTTTTGGATTAGAAATAGTTAAAATGCCATCTAATGGAATAATGCTATATACCGTATTTATATTTTCTTTTTATTTCATTATATAAGATGTGACATATTTATTATAATTAGATGATAAAAGATAATCAAATAAAATTTTTATACACCACACTACCGTCTTACTTTTATCATACTATGTAATATTTGGTATATTTATCACAATTAGACAATCTTTTATTAAATAATTTTTTATCATCTAATAATAATAAATATGTCATATATTATATAGTAGGATGAAAATATAATAAAAGTATGATATATAGAATTAATCATCATTCAATAATAATAAATATATCATTTATTATAGTGAGATAAAAATAAGATGATAGTGTAATGTATAAAACTTTTCCATCTAATGTGTTATTTTTTGGAAAGAAATATTTTTTAATAATACTATACACCACACTCTTATTTTACTTTCATTATATTATATAAGATGTGACATTTATTATCATTGAATAATAAAGATTTATCTAATAAAATATCATCGAATTATAATAAATGTGTAGATTCTTATATAGTGGAATGAAAGTGAGATTATAGCGTGGAGTATATAATTTTTCAGTATTTTTTATAACATTTTTTGTAATTTCATTTTCAGATATACAAAAACTCATAAATATCTAAATAAAAACAAAATTTGTACCCATCATCTCCACTTTTTCTTTCCATGATCAGCAAACTCTCCCTCTTTTTATACTTTCAATTTCATCAAAATATTAGAATATAGAGAGCTTAAATCTAGATAAATGTCTAATAAAATGGTGATAATATATGTTCAAAGTGTAAAACTAGATACTGAATGCAACAATTTATTTATTTAGTTTGAGCATCCAAGAAGTTTGAAAATGAAAATGGGAAAATGACAATGCTCTTACAAATTTTATCTTGAGCCCTCTCATTCACCTAATTTAAGTGGAAATGTGGGGTTTTTATGTTTTATTTTTTTATTACTTTCCTTATTTTGGAGTTCCAATATATAAAATTTATATTATTTTTAAAAATTATATATAGTCGTGGAATATATAAATATAATATAAATATTTTAAAAAAATAATATCTATTATTAAAATATTAATTTATTTTTATATATATTTCGCATTTATTTAATTTTTAAAAAATAATTAGATGACAGTTATATACTCAAAACTATGTCTAACACTTCTCGATTTTTAATCGGTCGCTGGGAGAAGAAAGAGAGATCTCGAAATTACTTTTCTTGAACGTCTTATATTCCTAGGATAATCTTTTTTTGAACGTTTCAATTTCTAATAAAACCTAGAATGAAAACAATAAATAAAATAGTATTTTAAATTCTAATTGCTTTTTTAACTCAAAGGAAAAATATTTAAGATAAAAAATATATATATACAATATTTTTCGTAATTTTATTATAAATAGAGAGGAAATTTAATAGTTATAAAATAAGGGGCAAAATAGTCACGCCATACAAAAATAATTACAGAGAATGTTAATCTAATCATTACCCGTAATGATAATTAAATAGAATTATATATATATATATATATATCACACTCGTATAAAATTGAAATCTCACGAGTGGGAAGGCGAGGGACGCACGTATCCTGCCTGTCTCTTCTGCTCACTCACTCGTAAAGTCTACCAAATGGCGAAGCGGCAGTAGAGGTGGGGGGCGCCACCAACGATCCCTTTCCCTATGCCATTCGGCATTCGGGCAAAAAGCGAATTAAACTCTCTCCCTCTCTCTCTCTCTCTCTCCCCCTTTTACTTTCCTCAGTTGTCGTAGTTAATTTCTTTCCTTTTGTCTTCCCGATGCAATGAAAATACTACAATCCATTAGCTTTTCTTTTCTGTCTTTGGGATTCTCCACCATTCTCCCAAGCAACAGTTGCCAGATTCGATAATCGAGACCAAAGTCCTTCTCGCCCATCGAGCCTCTGCCGGCAACGATGCCGACGTATCTGCATTTCATTGCCAGTTTCCGGTGACAGTTGCAGATCTGCAGAAGAGTAAGGACATTAAGAAATGCAAGAGACTCTAGTGGGTCTTTCTGAACAATCCATCAACCCAAACAACAGCGATAATAAGAAAAGAAAATCTGAAGAAGAAGAAGAGGTGGAGTTCGTTGTCTCGCAGCCGTGCGTGGTGATGGGTCGGACACGATCCCCAGCCGGTTCCAGGCGCGTGACTCCCACTGCCACAACCACCACAACCTCCGTCGAGAAGGTCCTCTTAAACGGGGACCTCTACATTGGAACGTTATTCGGTAAGGCCCCGCACGGCACCGGCAAATATCTATGGTCGGACGGGTGCATGTACGAAGGGGAATGGAAGAAAGGCAAGGCAAGCGGCAAAGGCAAGTTCTCGTGGCCCACCGGAGCAACCTACGAAGGAGAATTCAGGTCTGGCCGAATGGAGGGGCACGGAACCTTCATTGGCATCGATGGAGACACCTACAGGGGCTCCTGGGTCGCGGATCGCAAGCACGGCTTCGGCGTGAAGCGCTACGCTAATGGGGATGTGTATGAAGGTTCATGGAAATGCAATTTGCAGCATGGTGAAGGGAGGTATGTCTGGAGCGATGGGAATGAGTATGTCGGTGAGTGGAAGAACGGGTATATTTCCGGGAAAGGGGTTTTGATTTGGTCCAATGGTAATAAGTATGAGGGGTATTGGGAGAATGAGGTGCCGAAGGGTAAAGGAGTATTCACTTGGGCAGATGGGAGCAGCAATGCCGGGTCTTGGGGTAAGGATTTTCACTTTCAGGTCGAAGCTGCGAGGAAGAGGTCGTCGGTGGATGTTGAAAATGTGGATTTGGATGTTGCGAGGAATGTGAATTTTCCGCGGATTTGCATCTGGGAATCGGATGGAGAGGCTGGAGATATTACTTGTGATATTGTAGATAATGTGGAGGCGTCTATGTTCTATAAGGGCGGTAAGGAGTGTAGCTACGGGGGTTCTGTCGGGCAGACACCGAGGAGTCCGTGCTTGTTGGCCAATGGAGAGATTAAGAAGCCTGGGCAGATGATATCCAAGGGGCATAAGAACTACGATTTGATGCTTAATCTCCAACTGGGTATTAGGTACTTTATCATTTTCTTTTTATCTTCCTTTAAATTTTTTTGCATCGACACCACCAGTTTTGTGTTTGTGGGTTTTTGGGTGTTCTACGAAAAATATTTGGTTATCTGGTTGATTTTATCTTGCAGACACTCTGTTGGAAAGCATGCTTCGACATGGAGGGAGCTCAGGCCAGGGGATTTCGATCCCAAGGAGAAGTTTTGGACAAGGTTTCCTCCGGAAGGTTCTAAGTGTACGCCGCCGCATCAGTCTTTGGACTTCAAATGGAAGGATTATTGTCCGGTGGTGTTCAGGTATTGATGTTATTGTACAAAATTTTCCCTGGCTTCGGGCTTTTCCGGTGTTCTATTATAATTCATTAATTTTGTTGGGATTTCCATTTTGGATTCCCATAATATTGGGTGCTTGTGTATTTGTTGACTTTCCTATCACATGGCGGTAACCTGTTTGTTTGGTCTCTAGACATCTGAGGGAACTGTTTGCAATAGATCCGGCGGATTACATGCTTGCTATTTGTGGAAATGACGCACTTAGGGAGTTGTCTTCCCCTGGGAAGAGCGGAAGTTTATTCTACCTTACACAAGATGACCGATTTATGATAAAAACTGTCAAGAAATCTGAGGTCAAGGTCAGTTACCAACCCCCTCCGACCTCTTGATTTCATCCAAGTTGAAAAGAAATGTAACACGCAACTCGGAAATTTCAGAAAAGTAGAGAGTCTAGCAACAGTGTGGTCAAAAAACAGTTGTTTCCATATACTTTTCTTAGTTTCTTACTTTAGAACTCCTTGTCACCTTTAATATGCCGCCTTTTTCAGGTGCTTATTAGGATGCTTCCAAGTTACTACCAACATGTTTATCAGTACAAGAACTCGTTGATAACAAAATTCTTTGGCGTTCATTGTGTTAAACCAGTGGGAGGTCAAAAGGTAGAGTTCCGAGAATGAATTTTTTGTAAGCTTTGATTGTCTGATGCCAGTCCATTATAAGTTTGTATTAATAATTTGATACTAAATCAATCAGACGCGTTTCATCGTGATGGGCAATCTGTTTTGTTCGGAGTATCGAATCCACAAAAGGTTTGACCTTAAAGGTTCATCTTATGGCCGCACAACCGACAAGCCCGAAGAAGAAATAGATGAGACAACAACACTCAAAGACCTTGATTTGAATTATGTGTTTCGCTTGGAATGTTCTTGGTTTCAAGAACTTATCTGGTAAATCTGATGAGTTGGATATGCTTGCAAGTTGGTTTTATTACCCCTTTATTCCCCCCCTGAAATGCCTGCTAATATGTGGGCTCTGATTCTAATATACTTAAATGTTGGTCTTATATCATGGTTTGTACTCAGGCAAATCGATAGAGACTGTGAATTCTTGGAAGGGGAGAGAATCATGGATTACAGTCTTTTAATTGGCGTTCACTTCCGTGATGATTGCTCAGTAAATGAGATGAAGATGTCCCCCTTTGACATGTGTTCCGGTAATTTTTGCCACAAGTTAAATACAGATTTTTGGAGAAACTCGTATAAGAATTCAAAGATTTTAACTGCTGTATTGTGTTCCTTTTTCAGGAAAAAGAGATATGCATCTTGACGACACATTCAAACAAGGTTATGATATAAATAAAGTAGAGCTGCAGGAAATGGATTGGATTCTAGTAGGACGGTATGTGTTTTTATTCCTTAATGTTACTTATTCTCTCATTGTTATTGCTGAGGATTGCTGTAACTTGCAGCAGAGAAAATCCCTCTCTAATGTTACCCTCTTCGATGTTTTAATTACCAGATAGAATGCTTTATTTAGGGCTCTAGGCATTTCTGAGAACTTTTGACTATGTTCACATTAGTAGGAGAATAATTTAAGCGAGGACATGATTATGGATATGCTAGTTTTCCTCGTATATGCGTTTTGTAGCAACGGAAGTATTGGTTAAGTTTACAAATCAGATGATTAAGCCAATATAGAATCCATTTATTCCTATGAAAAACTTTTATTGGGGCCCATAATTCTCAGCCTCTTCACTGCTATGCATGTGACACATGTTTAACTCTAATGCTTGAGGACTTGGGGCACAGGTTCAACAAGCAGAAAATTGCTTCCATGTTAGAGTATCAACTAAGCCAAACAACAAAATGTTGATATATTAGTTTCCCTACTTTTTTTCACATTTTGAGGTGATGATCTCTTTATATGAATTTGATCTTGTTGGCTAGAATGATTGAAGTTACTTGATGCAAAATTGGCAGTAGTTTCTTAGACGAAAATTGTGTGTGGGTCTTTGTGCTTTCCTAGATTGAAGCAAAATGTTCTTTGTGAATTGTCTAGTCTGTTTCAATCACTGACTCAGCAATCATGGATGCATTTGTTTGTTGTGTTGCAACCTGTAAGTGGAAAAGGTTCTCTTATTTGTTCCTTCGATAATTTTTGTATAAGACGAATTGTTATTTCAGAAATTCTCGTGACTTTCTCTGTGTTTGCTTTGTTTCTTCCCACAGAAAGAATATTATAATGGATAGGTATTATTAGCATGGAGCAGTCAAGTAATGATTATGACCATGATTGACTCGATTTTTAAGAATGATCATGCCCATGGACCTTTGTATAATTCATGTGCTGATTTTTCTAATCTCTATGCATCCAAATATTCCAGGGGCCCACCGATCCGGTTAGGGGCAAACATGCCTGGAAGAGCAGAGCGGGTGTCAAGGTTTGGCGTGGATCAGCATTCAGGTAGTGGAAGTAGTAATTCAACCCCTTCACAGGGTGGTGGGGAGATCTTTGACGTGATTCTCTTCTTTGGCATCATTGACATTCTCCAAGATTATGATATTAGCAAAAAGCTAGAACATGCCTACAAGTCATTGCAAGTGGATCCCACCTCCATCTCAGCGGTGGATCCTAAGCTTTACTCCAAAAGATTCCGGGATTTCATACACAGAATTTTTGTGGATGACAAGTGAAATTATGGGTGATTTTGAAGAAAACCCAACTGTCATGAGTGGCAGCGCCATGCAGCATAATGCCAGGGTGCATGAATCTCCATGGCCATGAAAGCCGC
The DNA here is from genome assembly GCF_018687715.1 of Carya illinoinensis. NCBI lineage: Eukaryota > Viridiplantae > Streptophyta > Magnoliopsida > Fagales > Juglandaceae > Carya > Carya illinoinensis. The sequence continues at coordinate 41,744,667 of NC_056755.1, forward strand.
AAATAGGCTTCAGGGCAGATTGAATGGTGGCAGGAAAAGAGCCCCGAGGATTTTAATGATGACTACATTGTTGAGAGTCCCGCCTTGATTTAGTTGGTGAGGGAGTGTTTGGTCCACACAGGATGTCTGTGTTAAGAGATAACATTCTTTTTTATTTTTTGATAAATTTTTGTATTTATCTTGGGAAATTAAGATATATTGGTCTCTGGAAGTAAGGTGTAGAAGATAGAGAAATGCTTCCGGAGGGATGTGGAATTGGTGGATAAATAAAATGTGTACAGGAAGACAAAGATGGTCATTAGAATTTAAACACTTTTTTTTTGTGGTTGGAGCTTGGCAGAGTGAGAAATACTGTTATTGGTATTGAATTTTATCATTTTCAGTGATACCAACCATCCCATATATGATCAAGGATATCCCTTTTAAAATAAATTACGAAAAGTAATATTGCTACAGAAGAATTTTACTCTTAAAAACGATGGTTTCCCTGGTTAGCAAGAAAGGAAAAGAAGGCCATGACCTCTCTCTCTCTCTCTCTCTCTCAAGTGCATTCAAACCTTCTAGCTCACTCTGTCATACTGTCATATGCATTCCAAGGGGTAGTGTTGCTTTAGCAGTAGCGAGCCCTGAAAAGAAGAGAAAAGTGTACAAAGGAAGATATGGGTGTTTCCTTGACTCGTTCCTTTTTTTTATCTCTCGTCCTTTTCTTCCTTGAAAGTTTGAAAAGCAGAGTAACAGTTGCACAGTTGTATATGCCCTTTTTGCTTCTTTTGAACAAGACCAAGATGACTCAGCACAACAAAGCATTAAAGCATAGAGAAATTAAAGGTGGTGGGTGAACTGGGCTTCTTGTTACCAAACAACATCTTCCATTATAGTCTGTCTCGGTGCTCTAATCAATTTGATTAAGAAGCATTGTAATCTGAACCACTTGCCATAGGGACAGACACATACAGTGTCATAATAGAGATTTTGACAAAGATAATGAAAACTATATTAGTCAAACTTTTTGCATTTAAATTGGAACTAAGGAGAAGAAGCATAGCTATAGGAGATCTTAGTTCTTCGTAACCATTGTCTAGTTATTCCCAATTGAGATCCCCTTTAACAACTTGATCGAATTAGATGGTCTAATGCAGAGGATTAGTAATATCTCCCCAGAAATAAGTGTTTGGATGACAAGAAAGTAAAGTAGAAGAAATATGAAAGACATTAGAACGAATAGTGATGATCAACTTCGAGGGTGATCAACCTCTAAGAACAAAGAGAGGAGGAGAATTTGTATTCGTAAAAATTTTCCGAAAATGCACTTGAATACAAAGCTAACTCAGACAACAAATGGGCCTCCTAACAAAGAAAGCCCAAAAAGACAGCCTATAACAGAGTGGCCTCCTAACAGATAAATCCCGCAAAAACAGCCCTTAATAGAGTTGACCCATTTGGTAGCCCATAACATCTTCCTTTATTTATTTATTTATTTTAAAGCAAGATTTACATAATATATTAAAAGACAAATAAAGCTTACAAAGTTGAAAGGCGATAATTATACATACAGAGGGGGCGGGTCTTTCCCACTATGGAAATTCAGTAAAGAGAGAGGGATTTGGATTAAAGAGATGTTACCAAAGACTTGCGTTTCCGTTGCCCATTGTGTGAGATTGTGCGCGCATCGATTTAAATATTGATAAATTTTTTTCACCTTCCAGTTTTTAAAGAAATTAGAAAGGCCTAACACCTTTCTAATTTCTGATTCTGCTGCCATTTCAATAACTGAGAATTACCCAGTTTGGATTGGGATCTTATAATTACAATTTTTTTAAATTTCCACATAAAATATAATAAATAATTCAATTTTTTCAAATATCAAAATAATAATAATATTAAAAAAATAATATTCTAACAATATTTTATTCAACTTTAATCTAAAACTATCTCATCTCATCTTATCTCTAAATCTAAATGAGGCAATTTGCACTATGGCCGTAAAACAAAACCGGTGAACCGTTAAAACTGATTGAACCAGAGTGTTCAATCTGGTTTGGAATTGGCCTAGTCTTGTTCTTAATAATCAAAATCAGTTAAAACTAGCCTAGTTTCTATTTTTGAACCGAACTGGAGTAGATATATATTTTTAATTTTTTATATGACTTTCAATATTATATATTATATGCTAATTGTTAATTAATATAACATAAAATTTTAATCTTATAATTAATATTTATTAATCTTATAACATAAAACTAGTAAAAAATTTGATATAATGTAAAATTAATCTTATGAATTTTAATATAACAATTGATTACGATATAACCTAAATTAATCTTATAATTTTTAATATAACATTTGAATATTGATATAACATATCAATTTTAATTTTATATAAAATCAAAATAACATAAAATTAAGGATATGAGTCAATTAATTGCTAAAATTTTGTTAGAATATGATTGTTTTTTCATTCATAAAATCAGGAAAATAAAATCAAGCTAAAACAAAATTAAAAAAGTTAAAATTTTCAATTTTGGTAATAAACCAATTCGGTATCAATTTTTAAATTTTTAAAACCAGTATATATCAATTTAGTTCTAAAAAATATTAACAACTATACTAAATCGGACCGCTACACCCCTAATTACTACTAATTTGGACTTCGCTTACTTTTAAGCAGTTCCAATGAAACCAAGTCGTGTATTTTTTATTCTTTCCAAAAGTAGTCCTTGCTATATATTAGTCGTAAAGAGTTGCTCGATGTTTGGTATGCGACACTTGATAGAATCATCCGAACATATCCAATAATAACTTAATCGGTAGGAAGCATTCTTTGTATTTTCTTAGTAGGATCGCTTGTTTCCTTCCCATTATTACGTCGCAAATGAGACGATTGCTCCAAATCCAATCTTCCTTATTCATGAATTTAGATGGATATTGATTAACGTTGACTTCTACTCCATAATGAAATATTTGATGAGATATTGCGTCAGATCCGTTTTCTTAATTATCTGTATTATGTAATTAACAATTTAAAAAATATCACTTATCCTATTTTTAATAATCATTTTTTAATATACATGGAATTAAATGATTTATAGAATTTATATTAAAAGATTTTCTACAAGAAAACTTATAATACATAAAGGATCAATATTTATTGCATGGCAATGCTAGATATAGTTTTTAGGTATATAAGTCCCGTGCACTTTTTTTGAAAAAATAAAATTTATTATTAAAAAAATAATTTTTTATATTAGTCTAAGAAAAATATAAAAATACACATTCTAAAACTGTATCTAACATTATTCGTATTAGAAATGGAAAAAAAATAACTAAAATTATATTCTTATATTAACAAAACTACATCAAGCTTACATATAGAGATTTCTTCAATAAATATTTTTAGTAAAAAAAAAAAGAAGACAAGATCTATTTATTTATTCACAATAATAGGTTTTATTCATTTATTAATAATTTAATAAGCCAAGGTCTCTCAACAACTGGTGAGCCACCCACCGTCGGCTTTGAAACCCTCAACTTGAGGGGTTGGTTCATCATTCGTTGACGTGTTTTTGTTGTTTTTCAATTAAGCCGCCGCTTATAATAAGTGTTGTGTGGGTTGGATGTCGGCTCTTCGTATCAAGTAATTATTAGTTCTTGAAATCAATTTTATGACAAATGTGGGGTCCAAATGACTCACTTTTTTTATTTAAAAATTAAGAGAAATTCTATACGTAATCCTGAGTGATTGTGCGTGCAGTATCATTGGTAAATAAGGATAAAAGAAAAAAAATATTATTTTAAAAAAATATTATTATAATTATAATTTTTTTTTAAATATAATTATTTAGACTTGTATGAGTAATTTTCAAATGAAAATTGTATATGGACTAACTCAAGAATTAAATTTCTAATGTCTTGTGGGGCCTTCACTAGTCTTATATAAGAAATGATATTTACAGTTATGAATATGTAAGCGTTGTAAATGTACAAGCGTCGCGTAATTATTTTTTAAAAAAATGAATAAATATGGAATCTATATAAAAAGAAATTTAATGTTTTAATAGTGAAGTTTACTCTTTTTTAAATCTACTATACGACGCTTGTACACTTTATAATTGTATATAACATTATTCGTAAAAATGGGCCACCCTTTTCCATTGTCTCGAGTTCACCATATCGCATTAATAAAATGATTATTGATTATAAAAATAATTATTCTCAAAGCCCAACCAAATCAAAAGAATTAGGTGAATACAAATATTAAACATTATAATAAAAAAATGTTATGCAAAAAGTCGGTCTACCCTTAATCATATCCTAATATTGTCCGTCCAATGAGCCCTTGTTAGTTTTTTCTCGTGTTTAGAATAGAACGATTCCCATGTTGAGATACTATCGAACAAATGCAAAACATTATAATAATATTTAGCATAAAGTTCATACATGTATCTATCTCGTACAATCTAATTTTGGAATCTAGAGATCTCAATCTTGGACGAATGTTTTGACAATTAAAGCCATTATCTCATAATGTTGTTTATGAGAGTTTTATAATGTTCTAAACTGAGATAAATATGCACATAAATTATTTATGAATTTTGTTACATAAAATTATAAGGGTATAAAAAAAGATGATGAACCAGTAAATCAGATCGAATTGGGTGATGTATTAAGTGTCCAAAGAAAGAAATCTGAAAACAAAATATTTACAACTTGCACCTAACCCTTTTCTCTCAAACTCTCTCTAGAAAAGAATCATATGGCAATCCTCTCAACTGATCCTCCCTCCCCACTGCTCATTATCTTCTCCACCTAGAATAATGTTTTCCATTTTAGTTTTTTCTTTTCTTTTCCTCTCATCTAAATTAAAAATATCTAATCTATCATATTATATGTGTTTAGGGCAATTGACAAAGTCTATTATATGTGTAAGTATAAGTAATATGTATTTTTTACACGTGATTATATATAAAAAAAAACCATGTCACAAAATTTTATACAAACGATATATGTTTATAAATTATCTTATAAAATAATTTTTCTCAAGATTTTTTTAGTTCGCTAAAGAATTTTGTAAAAGGAAAAGAAACTAAAATATCATCTTAGAATTTTCCTTTGAAAGAAATTGAAATGTCATCTTAGAATCATCCAGACAAGGAAAAATAAAAAAAAAATCTTTAACCGTGTAAGCTTAAAAAGACAAAAACACTTATATGATATTATTAATACGAAACTAAATAAATCGCATAGTGCACACCAATGGTAAAATAAAGAAAGATGGAGATAAAATATTTTACCATTTCTGCTTTTCATGTATTTAGTGTAGGGATAGACTTTTGAATTATGTTGATTTTTTTCTTGCTTTGCTTCCTCCCCATCTCAAATATGAAAAAAAAAAATTATTTCTACTCTCTCTCAAATTCGTTCAGCATGGTAAAATGATGGGCATTTGACTAGGTACATGACATAGAGGTAGTCAAGTAGACTTTTTAGCATGTTGTGTCAATGCTACCCTCTTAGGTTGTGTCGGTGTTACTCTTTCAAGCTTAAATGATGAAAATTGAAAATACATCATGTCATGAGTGAGTTAAATTTTTTAGCATGTGAAATCAAAGCTATTATGTCAATAAATTTAAGAATATTTTAATGATACACTGTATATTTGAGTGTTGGGGACAATTTTAAATAGAAAAATATAGTTACAAACATAATTATGTATTAATCTGTACATTAATTAGATGTGATTGATCAAAAAATAGATTTTATTGAAAATAATATTAATTTAAATTTTAAGTATGAATAAATCAGTATTGGTATGCAGATTAGTACGCGATTTTATTTGTATATAACAAAACTCATCTTAAATATTTTAAAAATATTTAAGTTTAAAATTTTAAATATACAATATATAAGATTAATTTTTAAACCTACCGCCTCCCCAATCCACAACACAGTTCCGCCCCTTGCCACCAGACTGCTGCACATGCTAGACCACCAGACTTACATGCCATTAATCTTCAGAGTTTACGATGAAAGTGCTGCCAAACAACCTGTGCATGGACATCATGTGCGACACGGGTGGAATCCTCACTTCTCGAGCTTTCAAATATGGGGTCATCATACCCCATCCCGTTGTAAATCTGTGTGCCCTTCTGTAATGCGGGTGCCTCCGATGAGCCGCCGTCGATCTCGATCGTTCAATTCTAAATATTTAGTTATGTTTCAACCTCGGAAAAAAAGTTTGGAGATATTTTTCAATAACTTCAAAATAGTTTATGCAATGTTTTCTTCTCGGATGGATCGGACGAATCTACCAGTTGCATTACAAAACTGCTCCTTTACCGGTTGCTTCAAGCCAAGGATCATTGACCCGGGTCCAAATGATTGGATCCATTGCTCTTTTATTTGTTCAAATTATATGCACTATAAATTTTGTACTGAGGTTTGTCCATGTCGCCACCCTCCCTACTTTTATATTCATGTATATTTTAAGAGTAATCTTACGCATAATCGTGTAATACACAAATGTCATATAGTCATTTTAAAAAAAAATAAGTTTCGTTATTAAAAATTTATTTATTTTCATATGGGCTTTGCTACATACAGTCGGGAAACGCAGTCGGCGTGCAGTCGGCTGTACGGAATGAATAAAAAAAATTATAAAAAAATTATTTTATATTCAGGGGGACCTACATGAATTATAAAAAGTTATAAAAATAATTTTTTTTTTCATGTAGGTCCCGTATTAATTTTTTTTTTACAGCCGATTGCACGCCGACTGCATTTTCCGACTGTACAAATCATTTTTGTTTTTCATATTTTAAATGAAATGTTAATGAGGAGAAAAAAGAGAATTTGAAAAAAATAAATGATTGTATATATATATTAAGCGAATGGTACTACATGTACGTACTATTTTATGTATAACATTATATATATTAGTAAGAGCATTTTCAATTAGTTTGGTTAAAATTGAAGGATGACCAAAATTTAAATAATTTGTACCAAAAAGATCCCACATTGGATTTGATATCTCTAAAATAATTTAGATTTTAACAATTGTACTTCACCAAATATAGCTAACTATAATTGCTTAATCAAATATTAAAATAGGAATTTCACACTCCAATCAAATAAATTAAATTAATTAGAATATAATTAATATTTAAAATTTAGAGTATAATTATTATCAATATTTAATAATACTTTTTTTAATATAATTTAATTAGAATATAATTATAATTAACATTTGATAATAAATTTTTAATATTAATTTAATTAAAATATAATTATTATTAATATTTAATTGGTAGAACTACAAAATGTGATAAAAATAAATTAAATAATTTTTTTAATTAATAATATTTTATTATTATATAGAAAGTAAATAAATAATCCAATGTGTGGATTGAATTTAAATTGAATAGGCAGATGTAAATTCATTTGATATTAGCAAAAATTTGAATATGCATTTAGCCAATTCAATGAGAATGCTCTAATAGTTCTATTTTATCAATATATTTTTTTCATTTAAATTTTTTATTTTTAATAGCTAATATGATAACACGTATGATTATGTAAGTAAAATTGAATATATAAATAATATTTTCTTAAGCAAAATTGTCAAGCTATCTCATTTGGTTACACAGTTCAAATAAGATGAGATATTTTGTTAAAATTTAAATAAAATATTGTTATAATATAACTTTTTAATATTAGCTTTGTTTTGAGATTTAAAAAAAATTAAATTGTTAATTATATTTTACATAAAAATTTTAAAAAATTATAATGATCATATAAGATGATATGAGATGAGATTATTTAATTTTGTGTAATCAACTAGCCCTATCTTTGATTTCAAAAAAAAAAAAACTAGCCCTATCTTGATTTGTGAATTAAATAATATTAGATATAATTATGAATTTTTTAAGCGTCATGTAATTCTTTTAAAGGAAAATAAAATTTGTTATTAAAAAAATTAAATATTTGATATAAATGCCGTATTTATTTATTTATTTTTAAAAAGGTAATGTTAATTACGTGTATAAAAGATAAAAAATCTAATTTGTTGTTTACGCGGAAGTAGGAGAATGTAAAATACGGTGCAGAGAAAATGCAAAAAAACACAAAAACAGAAGTGGAAGCTGACGACGGCGAAGCAGCCGGGGGGATGCTTCCCAGAAAAAGAACTCCAGCTCTCAACCTTTGACTTTCACACCCATAAACTACTGTTGAGTTTCACACTTTCGCGTACCTAACCTATTCAAACCACAGCGAATGCCCATTAAACCAATGGAGAAAAAAAGAAAAAAAAAAAGAATTTTTTAAGTTCTTAAAAAATCTCAGGCTCTGGTTTGACCAGTCATTCTCTTGCTTTTCTTTCTCTTTTTCGAAGCCGACTTCTTCCCTGTCTTCGAGCAGTTCCGTTATTTTTTCGTTCTTGAAAGCATTTGGTGGATGATCTCATAGGAGAGAGAGAGAGAGAGAGAGAGAGAGAGAGAGAGGGTTTGAATGATGAGCAACAAGAAGAAGATGGGGAACGGGGAGAAGATGGCGGTGGCGGCCGCCATAGAATCGATTGGGCTGGGTTACGACCTGGCCGAGGACTTGAAGCTTAAGTACTGTAAGAGGAACTCGGCCGAACCCAGGCTGATCGTCATCGATGATGATCACCGCGACTTGGTCGTTCCCCCTGGTAGACTCTGCATTCGAAATGTGCCCAAGTCCATCAAGTGTGATAAAGGCGAGCGTCTGAGGTTCGCCTCTGATGTTCTATCTTTTCAGCAGGTATATGGGGCTTATATTATCTACACAAGGTTATTATTGTCTTTTTCCTCCGGTTTCCAAAGATGGCTAGAGTTAAGTTCGTCGATTTTGTGGGGTTGATTTTCTGCACACAGGAGGATCTGTTTTTGTTTCAATATTGTCCCGAGTTTTGTGGGATCCATGGAATGACTTAGTTTGTACTATTTCTTTCTCTTGACCCTTTCAAATCACCCGCTCTTACATTTGAATTGCCCTTTTTTTATTGTATGCTATCTAGTTTTAATATGAATACACCAAATAGCTGTTAATATTGGGAGTTATGTCACTCCGAGAGTTCCATCAAACTTGTCTTTAAAAAGAAGTTTGATAGCTTCAAATTTTTTAGTTTAAAAATTAATTGTGTTTTGAGAAGCATGTTCAGTGGTTATATTGTTCTTTAGTTTTTGTATTGGAGTACGCATCCTTTTCCCTTTTCTGGTTTTATTGTTAGAAGCATAGTTAGCTCTTTTCTGGTTTTCTTGTCACTTTAACCTCTATATGCTTTAAGAAAATGTTTTATGCTTCTAGATGTCAGAGCAGTTTAACAAGGAACTCTCTCTTTCTGGTAAAATCCCCACGGGCCACTTCAATACTGCATTTGAATTCCCAGGAAGCTGGCAGAAAGATGCTGCCAACACTAAAAGCCTTGCTTTTGATGGTGTCTGCATCACACTCTACAACATTGAACTAGAAAAATCACAGGTGGTATTGCGTGATCATGTTAAACAAGCTGTACCATCATCATGGGATCCTGCTGCATTGGCAAGGTGAGTTCTATGGCTTTCAGCTTTGTTCTCATCGGTCTGTGGGCAGTGTATCTGCAAATATTAGTTTACAATTTACATATCCTGCCAAAAGAAAGAATTTCACAACATTTTTTTAATGACAAGCAGTTCACAACTTATGTTGAAATTCACTTTTTGGAATTTCCTTTAATTGCTTGTTTTCTTGGGTAAGGGGGATTACACATTGAATTAGGTCTATTTACTTTCCATCTCTCCCATAGTGTTTAATCTCATGGGCCTCCATAAATCACTCCATATTTCCTCCTCCATCCTTATGCTCGACACATTTCCATTATCACCACTATCATAATAACAACAACATCAAATTTTTATGCAACACAAACAACAATAACCATAATAATAATTATAGTTCCCACGTTGTGTGATATATATTTTTTTTTCATTTTTATGCAAATTTGTTTATACGTAATGTTTCTCATCAGTTCTTAATAATGGTTTTTTTCTAATAAAGTGTATGATATAATCCTACTGTATTAAGTACAAAGAACGTATCAAACTTATGCTGTGTTTGGATAATTCCAGGTTTGTTGAGAAGTATGGCACGCATATTATAGTTGGAGTGAAAATGGGGGGCAAGGATTTAATATATGCGAAACAACAGTATTCATCACCTCTCCAACCTGCTGATGTACAGAAGAATCTGAAGGATATGGCAGACAAGATGTTTGCAAATGGGAATGGACAGCATGGAATGAATTCAATTGGGAGGCAGAAGGTTTGAAGGATTTCTATCTGTGCACCATGAATTATGATCTTAACTGAATTAACTGAAGGAGTTTTATCTTGTAGTGCAAAGCTATATTCACGTTACTTTTATTCTGTAACTCATTATGTATTTGAGTCTAAAATATTATGCTACGAATCATGTCTTATTTTAGAGCAAGAATCTGTGTTCCTTTGTCCTTCCACTAGTCTGATGGGGCCTTTGATGATGTCGTACTGCCCAAACACTTCATCCATCTTGTCATAACTCTGCCAGAAGTATCTCTTGTTGATAGCTTTATTAGAATTGAGTGTTTATTAAAGACCACCGAGTGTGTTGGCTTCGTGGTTAGAGGGTTATTTCCAAGTGGTTTGGTGGTCGGGGGTTTGTGGGTTTGAGTCTCAATGGGCATGAATACGATGCTAAGGAGATCAGAGTCTTCCCCATTATCCTCCGACTTAGCACCACTGTGCCCCTGGTGGGGCTGAGGTTATTGTTTAGATTAAGTCCACTTTGAGGGAGTGCCTGCGATTTCTTCACATTGACCTCACTTTTTGTATTTTCTGCAAACTCGTCCAGGCCCCTTCTAAGGGGCTCCCTAGCAGCTAGGAGGTTGCATAAGAGTGTAAGAGTATTAACCTGTGGTCTCCTCCACCTTACTGTTTTTGGCCTAAAAAAGAAGTGCTAACTAAAGATTATTGCTTTGAAAGAAAGGTTCATCACGACTTTTCATAATGCATTTATGCTGTGTTGGAGAAAGTGGCAGAAAGTTCCAAGCACACTTTAGTGCAAATGCTGCCTAGAACCTCGGTGGAAAGCACACACAGGTTCTTGATTGAAGTAAAGTGCATATTTTTAAGAATAATGTATGATAATAATATATTTATAAATACAATAAAAAAGTTTTAAATAGCAAGATGGTAACATATTTAACATGAAAAATAAGTGATCAACTAGTTACTTATAGTTTTTAAACAATGGCATTTTATATAATTCTCTTGTGCTTTACAAAGCATACACAGCTATGATATTTGACAGCTATAATGAAAATAAAGTATGTGGTTGAATCAAAGTATCACCAAATGGCAATGACCTAAAAAGCACAATAATTGTAGTAGTTATTGACTTTCATGCTAACGCTAGCAATGCATGCAATCCTAATGCATTTAATATTCTCATCTTTAAGCTTAGGACCATCATCATTGTCATCAAGGGATTTGTAACCCTGGTATCTTCCTCATCTACTTGGTCTAAATTAGTGGTCTAGACAAGCAGTAATATTTTCACAAAAGACTACAGTTGCACTTTAAGTTCACTAGAAGTGCGCATTTGTAAATGTGTTCGCTTTTGGTAGTTGAAATACTTCTGCCTTGCTGTTTTGTGTTTTTCACATGCACTTTTACCACAACTCCAACTCCAACCATCCCAAAAGCATAAGCTCTTCCGAAATGGACAGAAAAATGTCCATCAATAGTATTATCACACTAACATGCTCCTGATCAGACAATGAAAGTATTCCCAGGCTCTGCTGATGTAACTTTGCATACCGCACTCATGCTACTGATCAGACAATGATTGAATTCCCAAGGTCTCTGCTGATGTAACTTTGCCCATTAAGTTGCCATCAGTGGTGAGCTGCCACATTCTATTTCATGAATTTTAATCAAATTCCTCAGTGTGAGTGCTTCTAAAATCACTATTGGTAAGGGACCTGGGGTGCATCATTACAAGGTTAAAGTTGTTTTTCTTTTAAAGGAGCCATTCTTGTGCAAATTCGTATTTAAATTAAATATAATTTGGTAAATCTTAGAACTTCATGATGGTGCTTAGAGGTTGAAACTGTACTTTTTGTAAAAAGTTTGGTGCACTTGTTAAGCTCCATTTCCCCCTATTTATGTTTTCTTATGGTTAATAATTTTGCATCGTGATTGAGGATGTATTTGTTTTGCAATGTTTTGTTTAAATAATTTGGAAGAAATGGAAAGTTTAAACTAAGGACATGTTATGCATTTATCTTAACTTCTGTCATAATTTTCTTTCAGTTCATCAAGGAGAGTGGGATCCCCTTTATAGATGCAGTTCAATCTGGTTCTTACTATCAAAATGAGGTAAACTTTCCGTACATAAATGCCTTAATTAAATATTGAGCAGTAGTGGTCAAAAGATCCCATATGAGACGGTATGGGCTATGGCACTAAATATGGCGTTATTTGTTTTCTGGTTTGCAATTGAACTCTTCTGGTTCCTTTAATAGTACTTCTATATTGTTAGCATTCTGATGTTTTTGCTTCTTTTAATGGTGGATGTTTAGGTAAAATGTGGAACATTATACTGTTTTTTTCATTGTGGTTTATATGAGAATCAAATATTACCAGTACAAGAGCATTCATCAGTATGAGAATCCTGCTCTACAATACATGTTAGTCTCAGTCTCACAACATTCATCAGTGCAGTTTATGAGGTCTTTGATTTGAAAGCATGGATGGTATATTATATCTACCAGCAAAGGCCCAAATTGGACAATATGGGACTTGTCCGATTTTGACTTAACCACACTCATGTATATGGTGGTTTTCACACACACGCACACGCGCGCGCGCGCACACACACACACGTGAATGTTCGTTGCAGCCATTTTGCTGTTCTCTAAAGTTTTTGACTTCTGCATACCATCAGAATCGATTTTGCTTTTAGTTGCTTATGTCTTTTATATTTCAGTTGCAGGATGTTAAATTCACATGCAAGAGGAAAGGGGGAAGCTTGAGTAGAGGTCTATCTCACAATGAGTGGTCTCAGACAGTTCAGTTGGAACCTGATGTAATCTCAATGTCATTCATCCCGATCTCATCATTGTTGAGTGGACTTCATGGCAGTGGCTTTTTGAGCCATGCCATCAATCTTTATCTTCGATGTAAGTATGGATTGTCCTATTATTTTGCACTTATTGCATTCTATTTAGGAGCTAGGACACTGTTTTGTATCTTCAATTGTTATGCTGCTGAACCCTTTGAAGGAGGAGAAACCTGAGAAAATAAGCGAGGACCTTTAGAATAGCAATGGTTTATTTGGCCACAGTTTTTTAGGGTTTTTGGTAAAAGAACGAAATATATTTGGGGACGTAGGGTTTGGAAGATTGTAAGGGAAAAGTTGGGATTTGGTGATGGAAATAGGGAGTAGAAGTTAGGGTCTGGTTGCTGTTCCTGGGCTGTGAACAGTGATCAGGAACAGCATTTGGACTTTCTTGGGATATTTGAGAACTATTTGATACTACGTAGTTTACAGGTTTAAAGATTTGGATTTAGTAGAAAATAGGTATAATTGCGGAACTAATCTTTGCTGGAATTCAATGGGAAATTTCTAGAAATTCGAAGAAATAGGAAAAGGAAAAGGGGAAAGTATAGTTAAATATAAGCATCACTAAGGTTTCTAACATAAAACTTTCTTTTTTAACACTATTCCATTGGTCAATTGTAATAGATTTCAATGATTTGAATCGCCATGACTGACTTGTATCTCTTGACAATCATGACTAGTCTTTGCTCTTGTATATGTCCCATGTACTTTGGCTATGGTTATTTCTATCAATAAAATTTGTTTATTGTTAAAAAACAACTAGGGTTTCTTGGCCTCACTCCTTGGATGGGGTTGCATAACAAAATCTCAAGCAATTTTGCTGGAAATTTGCATAATGGCTGTAATTCATGAAGTAGGCTCTTTTTAATTTTTTTTTAATTTTTTATTTTAATGATGAGGAATCCCGGAGACTGACAATGGTCCTTTTACCCGGTCGATAAATCATCAAATTTTCACTGATAGGACGTGGCCCGCACAAATTGTTTGCACGCAAGGGTGGTTTGAACCTTAGACCTAGGGGGAGCATACTCCCAAGACCAGGGTCCTTATCACATGAGCCACCCCTAGGGGTTTATTCTCTAAGTTTACCATATATTGGTGTTAAATGCTGAATTCTATTTGGACTGGGACTCCTTGGCCTTTGACCACTGAGTCCAATAATTAATAGTAAAACCACAAATAAAAACCTAATACCATAATGAATATTAACATCCAAGAGACTATAGGAGCCTATTTCCAACAATCTGAAATTAATTTAGTAAAGCCTGAAAGTTGACAATAAATAAAATTGCAAGGAGTTAAATAAATAACAGTAAGACTCATGATCAACTTATAAGTCTATTCAAGCTCCAAGTTCAAATTGGTGTTATTTCCATTTTTTGCCCTCTTCCCTAAGAATAAATTGTAATCATGGTCGGAATACAGCTTCATTGTTTCCTTGACAAATGTAGTTATTTGTAGAGAAGCTTACCCAAATGGTTATGCAACTTAAGGTCAGTGGGACCAAGGCATTACTACTTTTGCTTGAATTCATGCCATTGTTTTCAAGTACAAATATAATACGAGGGTCAGTGGCATGGAAAGGAGAGGGCGTTTGTTAAACCTTTAGAATCAGTTTAATCTAGTTCTGAAGCAATCATAAAGTAGAAGATAATTCCCTTTGAACCAAAACCCAGAATCTGGCGCCTATCGGATTTGTCTATGGGAAGGCAGTAGACGGTGGGAGGACTTTCCGGACGGTAAACAGAGTTTGCCGGCGAAGGGGATGGGGCTGTTGAAGGTGGCGCAGAGTGGTTCGATGAAGATTTCTCGCACGTCTTGTACCCAGATTGTCGCTGTGGAGAGTCCAGAGGGTTCATCCCTAGTTCCACCGTTTGTTTTTTTGGGGGGGGGGGGGGGGGGGGGGGGGGAGGTGAATAAAACAGGCCGATGGGTGGTGGGGAAGTAGCTTTTGCTCAAGCGAACCTTCCATTGCAGCTAGATGATGTTTTGTTGGTGGAAGGCAGCGATGGGATGAAGTCAGATGAATTTGACAGTGATGATTTGTTCTTATCTGATGAAGAAAACGTCTAGAGGATGGTCAAGGTGATAAGTGAACCAGCTGGGGAAGGTGGACTCAAGCAAGGGGTGTTTTCAGAGCAGTTGGGTGAGCCTATCCCTTTGAATTTCTTGTTTCCAAAGCAGCCCAGTGTTTTAGATTAGGTGTTCAACATGGTGAAGGACGTCCAGCATATGGTGGGACTGAGGTGTGAAGGTTACGAGGAACAGTTTATGACACTATTTACTATAATTGAAGCGGGCCACCAGCAACATAGGAGAGCAGATTCAAAAAAGCAGAGAGAGTTGAGAAGGTTAGATTGGTCCATGAACTTGAAGGGTAGTTCCAGTAGGGACAGATCTGAAGGAAAGGGGCTGGCCTATCCCAAATGAAACAAAAAATTGTATCGTGGAATGTCCGGGGGCTGAATGAGGTTAGTAAGCGTTTTCGAATAAGACGCCGTGTGAGTGGAAGGCGGATATAGTTTGCTTGCAAGAGACAAAACTGAAACTTATTAATAGAAAAATAGTGGGAAGTATATGGAGCTGTACATACGTAGATTGGGTACATTTGGCAGCTCAGGGGGCATCAGGTGGTGTTCATGTGTGATGGACGAGTGGTGGAGAAAATGGAGGATTTTATAGGGGTGTACTCGGTGGCTTGCTACTTTAGAAGCGTGGGAGATGATTTTATGTGGGCTTTTGCAGGTGTATATGGCCCCAACTTAGACCATGAGAGAAGATTATTGTGGGATGAACTGGCTGGCGTACATGGTGGGATCTCCCATGGTGCATTGGCGGAGATTTCAATGTTACAAGATTTCCCAGTGTTTTGGAAATAGGAGAACAAGGCTAGCTGTGACAGAATTTTCAGAGTGCATTTTTTATTTGAATCTAGTGGATTTACCATTAGTAGGGGGTATTTGCATGTGGTCTAATAACCAGACGTGGTCTTGGTTAGATCAATTCTTAATTTCTCCAGAGTGGCAATGTCATTTCCCAGATGTGTGGCAAAAGAGATTGCCTCGTTTGTGTTCGGATCATTGGCCAATTATATTGGATTGTGGAGGGATCCAAAGGCGGCGTAGGTATTTCAAATTTGAAAACATGTGGTTGAAAGTGGATGACTTTGAGGAAAGGGTCATCAGTGGTGGTCTTCATATCAGATACAAGGAACTCCTAGTTTTATCTTTACGGGTAAATTGAAAGCTTTAAAAAAAGATTTAAAGTTTTGGAATATGCAGTCTTTTGGAGACATAGGGGAGAGTAAGAAAAGCAAGGTAATGGAGATTCAGGGATTAGAAAGGACACAAGAAGCCTAGACCTTAACTCAGGAAGAGATAGCTTTAAAATCACTGCTGGAAGCAGACCTAGAAAGAATTGTTCTTTTAGAAAAGACTTCTTGGCGTCAAAAGTCAAGAGCGTTGTGGTTGAAGGAAGGAGACTGAAGCACTAAGTTCTTTCACAGAGTAGCTAACTCATACAGGAGATTCAACAACATAAAGATGCTGAAAATAGAGGGTGTGGAGTGTAGGGAAGAGCAAGTTATAAACAACCATGTAATAGACTTCTTTGAGCAATTACTTAATGAGCAGGTGGGTTGGCGGCCTAAACTTGAAGGGCTTGGTTTTGATTCCATTGAGCTTAATGATGTGTGTCGATTGGATAGGCCATTTGAGGAGATGGAGGTTTTTGAAGTTGCGAGGAAAATGGTTAAAGACAAGACCCCGGGTCCTGATGGTTTTTCAACGGGTTTTTTCCAAACTTGTTGGGTTGTATTAAAAGATGATCTTATGAAGGTGTTTCAGGAATTTTACTTGGCGGGAAAGTTTGAAAAAAGCCTTAATGATACTTTTCTTGCACTAATACTGAAGAAGGTGGGGGGGTTGAGGAGATCAAGGAGTTTCGGCCTATTAGTTTGGTTAATGGGGTATACAAGATTATCTCCAAGGTGTTAGTAAACCACTTGAGTGAGGTAGTGGGGAAGATAATTTCAAAACCCCAAAATGCATTTGTAAAGGATAGACAATTCTAGATACGGTTCTTATCGCAAATGAATGCATAGATAGTCATTTGAAAACTGGCAATGCAGGGATTATTTGCAAGTTAGATATGGAGAAGGCGTATGATCGTGTTAACTGGGATTTCCTTCTTGATCTTATTGGGAAATGTGGTTTTGGGGAGAGATGGTGCTCATGGATTCAATGGTGCATAACAGCGATGAAATTTTCCGTTTTGATAAACAGAAGTCCAATTGGTTTCTTTCGTAGCGCACGAGGCTTAAGACAAGGAGATTCGTTGTCCCTATTACTTTTGTTATTGTGATGGAGGCGTGGAGCAGAATGTCCTCGGCCACTGGTTGAGAACGGTTTGGTGGCTGGATTTGTGATAGGTTCCTCGGATAGCGGACTTGTTAACATTTTTCATTTTTTATTTGCAGATGATACTCTTTTCTTCTATGAAGCAAATCGTAACCAGGTTCGAGTTTTGAAGGTCATTCTCCTTTGTTTCGGAGCAACGTTCGAGTTGAAAGTAAACTTGGAAAAATTAGAGATGGTGCCTATAGAATGAGTTCCGCGCATTAGACAGTTGGCTAGTATTTCGGAGTGTAAGATTGCACACTACCTATGACTTACCTTGGACTTTCACTTGGAGCTGCCTCGAGAGCGGCTCCATTATGGGATTCAGTGATAGAGAAAGTGGAGCGTCATCTAGTAGGATGGAAGAGAATGTACCTATCAAAAGGTGGTAGGATTACCCTAATCAAGAGTACATTTTCTAATCTACCTACTATTTTTTGTCCTTATTCCCTTTTCCAACAAAAGTGGTGCCTCGCCTGAGAAACTTCAAAGGGACTTCTTATGGGGAGAAGTGGGGGAGGAATTCAAATTTCACCTTGTTAAGTGGGAGAAGGTTTGTAGCCCTCTCTTGAGTGGTGGTTTGGGCATTAGAAATATGAGATATTTTTACCGGGTACTACTTGGAAAATGGTTGTGGAGATATCATAAGGAACCTAAAGCCCTTTGGAAGATGGTGATTGAGAGCAAATATAAGGGTCTATGGGGGGTTGGTGCACAAAAGAAATGAGAGGGGCGTATGGAGTTTGGTATTGAAAAATATAAGAAGAGGGTGGGAGGTCTTCTTTTGCCACACTAGACTTTGTCTAGGAGAGGGAACCCGAATTAAATTCTGGTATGACACTTGGTGTAATACTGCTGCTCTAAAAGATTATTTTCCTTCACTATTCTGGGTTGCAAGTGACATAGATGTTTCAATGGCGGAAGTATTGGTTAGATCAGGGGAGCAAATCTAGTGGAACATCAATTTTAGTAGGGTGGCACAAGATTGGGAGATGAGCAGTTTTGAAGTTTTTTTCAGCCTTTTGTATTCCAACAAGCCAACTCACAGGATGGGTTGTGGTGGATACCTGCAGGTAAAGGTACTTTCTCGGTTCACTCTTTTTATAAGTCCCTAAATTAAGAACCACATATTCGGTACCCTTGGAAAAAGCTTTGGAGACATAAAGCACCACCAAAAGCGACTTTTTTTGTGTGGACTGCCTCATTGGGGAAGTTCCTCACAATTGATAATTTGAGGAAACGTACGGTGATTATTGCAGATTGGTGTTCATGTGTAGGAAGGGGGGGAACCTGTGGACCATCTCTTACTGCACTGTGAGGTAGCGAGAGGGTTGTGGAATGAAGTTCTTGGTAGAGTTGATTTGGCTTGAGTTATGCCTGTGACTGTGGTAGCGGTTTTGACCAGCTGGACAAATTTGAAAGGTATGCAACAGATCAAAGTAGTGTGCAAGATGATCCTTATATGCATCATGTGGTGTTTGTGGCAAGACCGCAATGATCGGATGTTCAGGGATAGAGAGATCGATGGAGGAATTGAAAGCTTACTTTACTAGAACTCTTTGTACTTGCGGTGGACTTTAATGGCATAGATTTTCATGATTTTCTTATATCCATTGCTCCTACTTAGCTAGGGCAACCATACATT
Organism: Carya illinoinensis; assembly: GCF_018687715.1. Classification (NCBI taxonomy): domain Eukaryota; kingdom Viridiplantae; phylum Streptophyta; class Magnoliopsida; order Fagales; family Juglandaceae; genus Carya; species Carya illinoinensis. Next base: position 41,763,870 of record NC_056755.1, read on the forward strand.
GTATTAGACTTCGCCTATTCTTTGATTAATATATTATATTTACTTATAAAAAAAAATTGTTTTGTGAAAATAGTGTCTAAGCAATTTATGGTTGCATTTTGGTTTTTCTAGGGAATATTGTAAGCGGCTATATGTGTGTCAAATTACCCCATGTTCACGTCCATACCTTGATCATGGACATTTTAGGAAGAGTTTGTTTTGTTTTATTGCATTCCATTTGCAAACAGTTATGTAGTGTGGGCCAAGGGAGTAAAAAAATTTAAAACTTGTTGTCTGGAAAATTCTGTTGGATTCCAAACGCCCAATAAGTTTACATAAGAAAGTGGACTCGTTATATCTTTGATAGCCATGGATAGTTGTTTTCTCATTGTATTAATGAATAAACACCCATTGCCAAAAGTAAACACTATACTGTAATTTTCATAGTCCATTTCCATTTGGGCTATTGTGATATCCCATATTGATTGATAAGTGATGAGGGTATATGATGTATGAGATCTCACATTGCTTGGGAAAGAGCAGTTATTTCTCTTTATAATATTCCAATGGAGCTCTAATTGTATAATTGACTAGTCGATTTGGATTATTGGCTCAGATGTGGCTTGGGCCTCCCTTGGGGTGTTACAAATGGTATCAGAGCCTATTTCAACTAGAAATGTGGGATTTGAGCTGTGCCATCTACGATGGATGGGCCTGACTAGGACGTTGGGAATTTAAGGGGAGGAGATTATGATACCCCATATTGATTGATACATGATAAGAGTAGATGGTGTATGGGATCCTGCATTGCTTAGGAGGGAGAAGTTCGTGCTCCTTATAATAGTTCCAATAGAACACTAATTGTATCATTGACTAGTCCTCTATTTGACTATTACCTCACCTTTCTAAGAGTAATCTGATGGCCCTATTGTTGATGGTTTTATGCTTATGCATTATAAGTCATTTGAATTTGATGTAAATTGTTTGGCTCAAATTTGTGTTATAATAGGAAAATGTAAACGGTCATTCTTTTGTTCATGTTTCATGGATGCAGATAAACCGCCAATTCAAGAACTCCATCAGTTTTTGGAGTTTCAACTTCCAAGGCAATGGGCGCCAGTATTTGGTGACATTCCCCTTGGTCCAGATCGGAAGCAGCATAGTGCATCTTTACAGTTCAGCTTAATGGGTCCCAAGCTCTATGTTAACAAAACTCCAGTAATACTCTTTAGTCTTATATGGGAAAATCTTTATTCATTTTTTGAAGAGTTTTCCTTGTGTGTCTATTTATTTACCTTTTATTATTTAACTTATTTTAAAATTTTCTGAATTATGTATGTTGCCCTTGAGAAGAGGAAATGGATGCCTATGAAGAGGGCATATATGAAATCATAATTCTAGTCATGAATCCTATGGCTGACAAACCACTTTTGGATTCTGTGCTAAATGTGAAGGTTTGTTTAGACCTTTCACTGAAAAGCAGAAACAGTTGGGCAAAGAGAACTGATTTGCGGTTTACCATTAGTATAACTTGAACTTGAATCTGCGGGTAGCAATTTCATTGCTGACTTATTTGGACTCTTTTCCTTTTTCTTTTCTAAGTTGGACTAGGATATGTAATATTTTATAGAAAAACTGAGAATCTCACTCTGCTGAGTTAATTACCTTGGGGATGGCCTGGTGACTTTGGATTCTAAGTTATATCTTGATGGATGATACCTTACTTCCCTGTTGGGCTGTTCATCAGAGAGAAATACCCAGAGGAATTCATAAGTGAACTATGTATCAATGAAAAGGCAGGGTTTGGGTGGAGGTTGTGAAGGGGCTAGATTAGATTGTGTCCTCTGGGGCATAGGGTTCTGACTTTGCCGCCTTCATCTAGAGATGGATACTAAAAAAAAAAAAAGAATGTTGGTACAAGTGGCCTGATAGGGGTGATTATATCAGTTTATCGTCTATTATCTCCATCCTGCATTTTGTCTTAACAAACTGGAAGAAGTCGTGCAGTCTTGAATTTTCTGTCAAATGCTCTTGTGATATTTTACAGGAAAGGGGGAAAAAAAAAGAGAATGAAAAGAAAACAAATCATGTTATGGAGCTTTCTGACTTATATATCTCATGGCTGGGTCTCTCTTCGTCATCTTTTAATTCATTGCATGCAAATGGGTTGAGTTATTGTATTATGTGTTGGCACCGTACTTATATGGAAATTCTTTGGACAGGTTAATGTGGAAAAGAAGCCAGTTACTGGCCTCCGGCTTTATTTGGAGGGAAAAAGAAGCAACTGCTTAGCAATTCACTTGCAGCACCTTTCCTCACAGCCAAAGACCTTTCAACTCAAGGATGAACCAAATCACAAGGTCTCTCATCTATCATCTGACCGCAGGTACTATGAAAAGGTTCAGTGGAAGAGCTTCTCTCATGTGTGCACAGCCCCGGTCGAGGCTGATGATGATCTCTCTGTTGTTACTGGGGCACACTTTGAAGTTAGCGACTCTGGATTGAAGAAAGTTTTATTCTTGCGGCTCCATTTCTCTAAAGTTATTGGCGCCATGGCTGTCAAAAGTGAGTGGGATGGTTCCCCTGGCTTGGCCCAAAAATCTGGAATAATCTCGACCTTGATCAGCACCCGTTTCTCAAATGCTCAAAAACCACCGCCTCGGCCAGATGAAGTGAACATAAACTCTGCTGTGTATCCTGGGGGCCCTCCGGTGCCAACCCAGACACCAAAGCTTCTAAGATATGTTGACACGACAGAGATGACAAGAGGGCCACAGGACTCACCTGGTTACTGGGTTGTATCTGGGGCGAGGCTTATTGTTGAGAAGGCTAAAATCTCTCTCAAAGTCAAGTATTCTCTCTTGACAGTGACTTTACCTGATGATGAGGTCCCTGAGGATTACTAAGGTATGCTATAATTTTTCTATTGGAAGGGAGGATGATCAAAGAAAATGGAGAATTATACATCTACACAAGAAATGAGGATTAACTGGTTTGGTGTCTCTCACGCTGTGTTAAATTTGTGTTGGAACTTGGATGTTTTGGCGAGCTGATTGTATATAAAATTGTTTATTCTTTGTGTAAATTTTGCTTTATTTCTTGGAGATTAAGCCTTGCTGTAGCCAACATTAATATGTTTGTATCGTCCAAGAAATTCACTTCGGTGGTGGTTGCTCTCTCTCTCTCTCTCTCTCTGTGTGGGCGTGCGCGCGCGCGCGCGCGTGCAGGTATCCTTGATGCCGCTAACAGCAGCCTTCAAGGATTCACTCCGTTTCAACTAAGATGAAGAGGATACTATGCAGCATAGTTGATATGGATGCCTGTCAGAATTTATTTGAGAAGTGAAATGAAGTGGCGAAAATCTCGCATACAACAGTACTGGTATTGGCTTTGCTTTCGTTGGGTGCCTGGTGTTCTGGTTGAAAACTAGAAGCGAATTTGGGACTATGATGGTATAAACACAAGGAAGATTATTCAATCGAGGAACTTCAGTCATCATCTTTTAAAAGACATCTAGCAATAATTTAACGCTATGGCAGGAAATGATAACAAGATGATAAATCAAAGAATGATAATGATATTTCTCTATTCAATCATCTAAGTAGGTTTCCTCATTGTATAATTCCATCATATCAACAAATATCCAAACAAATAGCATTATTTTTCTTACATATTTTTTTTGTGTTGTTCAAAAACTGAACCTTGGTTGAATTATAAAACATAAAAGGTCAAATTTAAAAAGAAAAAAAAGCTAACATGTCCTTCAAAATGAAAGCGTGAAATTTAAAGTTGGTTTCAAAATGACATGACTCAAAAATATTGTGTCCGAGTTGAATTCTTAAATTGTATCAAAGATTGTTAGTCCAACGTATAATAATCTAAGAACAACATTAACATAAACTTTGATCATATTAAAAAACACGAATATGTACTCATCATACTCCATAACCAAGGTTAAAACTTATCCGAGAGCAAGAGATAACCTTTTCAGAGCATTAGCATTGATTTAACTATATTTTTATACAAAATTTGGTAAATGTTTTTGGCATTTGCCAACATTGGAGTAGCCATCCTAGGGGCTTGTTTGGATAATGAGATGAAGTTTTCATCTCAAAACTCTTCATAATTTTTTTCTTAAACATTACTTAAATACAAAATATATTTTAATTTCAAATTTTCAACCTTTTCATTTAATCATTATTCAAACACAAAAATCAATACTTTTACGAACTATCAAATAAAACACAAAAATCAATACAATATTTTTAAATTTCAAAACAAAAATATTATTGAAAAATAATATTCAATTAATTTTTTAACTTTATAATATTTTTATTCAACTTTTTCTCTCATTTCCCAAAATCCAATAAAACATCTTAGCTCAAATCATTTCACTACTATAAAAAATTCTAAAATAGTAGTCTAGTGTCTAATGAGCCCTTACTCTATATAATAATATTTTTTTTTACTTTTTAAATGCATACTTTTTTTTTTTATTTTTTTTTGTTAAATACTTTTTTATCATCATTTTCATAATTTCCAACAAGTTATACATCAAATTATATAATATCTGTCTAATAACCGAAATTAACTTCATTCACAAACACAACATCAAAATATGTACAAAATTAGTTTCATACTTATATCCAACCTAGAAATCAAAATATATAAAAGCCAAGAAAATGTGAAAAGAGGTGTAGTGTTACCGTTTGGCGAGAGGGAGAGATAAAATAACATAAAAAATCTAGATGGCTAAGCTAATGTTTACTTACATATAGGCAACTTTTATAGCTCATAAGTTAAATGACTTATACTTGACTACTCCAATATAGACCACTTTTTCTACATCTTAGGCAAGTTTTAGATAATATGGGCATCTGGCTAAGCCAACATCAATGCTTTGTAAAAGTTGAAAAGATAGAATTCAAGGGGTAAACACAGGATAGTATTTGTGTAATCATTATGGGTGTAATCAGTTCAGTCCAATTTCAGATATTTAGAAACAAAACAGGTCTATGCTAGTTTTGAAGCTTTGAGAACCGATACAGACATATTCATAAAAGAAACCGGAACTTTCAATTTTTTCGATTTCAGTTCAATTTACAAGTGTAATTCAAAACACGTAAATCTTGTATCGTGTATGATTGATTCCACATTTGTTTTTCTTTTTCTTGTATCGTTCCTAATATGTGAATTAATAGAGTAATATATAGTATTACTCAAATGTAATAGAAAAATGCTACATTTAGATAGTGAGATAAATGTGAAATATGATTGTAGTAATACATATATAACATATTTGTATATAGATATAAGAAACTTCCTCTGACCCGGTTTAGATAAATTCTGGCCAAATATTAGTGTTATATATATATATATATATTTGCATGTCTAATGTTAGATTATCCAATTATCCTTAGGATTCTAAGAATTTCTCATATTTTGGAATTGATACATGATTAAAAATGTCATTTCATGTTTTTTTTTATCCATTTTATAAACAATGCATAATTAATAAAATAGGAGCACAACTATAGAACGAAAGAACATAAAAAATGAAATGAAGATAGATTGCTCCAGTTATAACATTGGTGGTACCAAATATCATACATCAAGACAAATAAACGAACCAAAACGTCATTGTTGACAAGGAACAGAAATAGCATATCCAACCTATTGTCTTTTGAACGGACCAAAAAGGGTCACAGGGACCTTAGTAGAAAGCCATCAAGATTCTGAATCTCAGTGCCCTGCAAAAGATAGATCTATATATATTCCCAAACCAAAAACACATTTCAAATAGAAGCCTTTCAGTAATTTTCTCTCACATGGTGACTACATTGGAACACCCTTTGGCCTCTCATTCCCTAAAAGAAAATGCAATCCTATTTCTTGTGTTGTTTAATCAATTCAATCCTATGTCCAAGCCATAGGAGAGGCCGGATGCTCTCTCTCTCTCTCTCTATTGTTTTTTTCCCATCGTGAGATTTTTTTTTGTTGGCGGTAAAATGAACGCACGCGTTAAAAGTAAGGGAAAGTAACTTGAGAGAAAGTAAGGGAAAGTAACTTGAGAGAGAGAGAGAGAGAGAGAGAGAGAGAGAGAGAGAGAGAGAGAGGCAACAGAGAGAAACATCAACTTCCATTGAGATCTGGAATGATGGTTGGAGAAAGGGAACATAACCATAAAGCATCTTGACTACTTTCCAAGAGTTGAGCGATTGCTGAAAGTTTAGTGAGAATGAAGAGCTTGTATTTAATCATATTCATAATGAATTTTACTCTTAAGACCTGTAGACGTAGATCGCAATATCGAACTATGTAAATACTTATCTTATTCATTTTTAGCCATATATCATTTAGAAAACCATGAATGAGTACTCTAAGTACACTATTACCAAGAACTATCATTTGAAAGTAGAGACTCATCCAACCATACTTTTGAGGCCAAAAAATGCATCAACATGTTCCGTTCCATCCAATTTATGGTTGTTCTCTAGGTATCTCTAGGTATACATTTTTATTTTCTTCTTTTTAGCTCTGTTTTTGTAGAATTACTATATTATTGGTTTTTGTCAATTTCCAAGAATGGGATTTGTATTTCGTTTATGTGATTTAGTCATCTTCTTATCTTTGAAGCGCAGTATTTTGTTTAATTCCTTGGAGAGCTACTCTTGGATTTTGTACTTGATCTTGATTGGCTTGGTTTCTTCAATCGTTTTTTTATTTTTTTTTTTAAATTTGCATTTTCACATAAAACAATGAAGCTTCAATTTCACTCATATAATTCAAATCATATCATAATTTGTCATCTTTGGCCTTTTTATATGCCTTAAAGTCCCATATTTTATTTTTATTTTTTTGGAAACCTGCGATGAGTCGTGAAACCATGTTGGTCTTATGTGACAAATCTCACAACATCCTGATAACCTTCCTTTTTGATGTTTTGTCATGCATGCTACTGGGTTTTTATTTGAGATTTTCTGAATGATATGTCAAATGTCGTTGTCTGTAGAACTAGTTGGGACTACTTAGCAAGATTTGATCTAAAGAATGTAGAACAACATAGGAATTGGAAGCATAATGTTGTATAATATATAACTTTCTATTTTGGATTAGAGACCTCTTATTTGGTTTGGACTAAGAGGGTGAGTCATTCCGTTTTTGGTCCTATGAAAATATCCATTTCCCATTATTACCTCAGTATCTTCCCATCCCTTTTTTGCTCAAGGAAAATTAGGATGATGTCCATAGAACATTTGAATGTGTAGCAAATAACCATTAAAAAAATACATTTCATTTTTTGAACAATATAGCGTGTCTTATCAACAGTCAAATTGTCTTCATTTGCATATAGTGGTATCATTTGTCTAGAAATAGGACTATGATGATGGATTAGTTAGACATATGCTATCTAGGCTTTTGCTTGGTCCCATAGTGATAGGTTTGAGCATTTGGTAATGCCAATGCAACAATAGAGAAAGGCAGCTCATATTTACCTACATCAAGTGTTTGGCCGATAACGTTACCCATATATGATAGGACAAGATATGTGACTATGAAAGTTATTGTAGGTAGATGATGTTGGAAAAGTTAATCTGGATGTATTGGCTAGTGACCATGGAAATGAATTATGTTTACTTATAACATCCTACAGTCACTTTTCAAGAAACTATATTTAAAATAAAGAAGATGTTTAAGGTGTATCTCAAGTCATATCCTGTATTAAGCTTTGATAATTGATCTATATTTCCTTTACCCGTTTTCTTCTGAGCCTCAATATATGGCCATATCATTAAGACTTACTTAAGCATTAACTTCTACTTTTCTTCTTTCCTGGTTCAACATTTGTTCATTTCACACTACATAAATCTCAATGCTTGGCCAAGACATTCTTGTCTTGCCTCATAATCTTATGGAGAAACAATGCTTATATTTTACTTTATTCAATGAAGCTTGAAAGTTAGTTCAAATTTTGGATTTAATTAAAAAAAGAAAAAGAAAAAAGAAATTGCTTGCAAGGCCTCATATCTTTTGTGCAATTACAAATGTAAACTCTTAGATCCTATTATTTGATGTGCTTTCTATTTACGTGTGTTGGTGTATGTTGTTTTTCATGAATAATGTTGTTCTTATAAAATTTAGATTTTGTGCAAATACTCTGTTTGGAGTTGGAAACATCAAATACTGAAATATGATAGCGAAAAACTAGGTTCATCATAAATCATTTCGGCAATTTATTTGTATGGTTGCTGAAAAGCTCCCATGCTTATGATCCATTTGTTTTTGGGTGTCTAGTCACTAGTTTATTTGGTTTTCTAGCTATCATATATGTATCTTTTAAGAGGCAAAAAATGATAGCTCTAGAGTGGATTAAAACTACAACAAAGAAGAAAGGAAGAATCTAAAAGTTCTTCGATCGTATCATTTGTGGATGGAAGATCTTTCTTATGTTGAACAACCATCTATGCATGTGCTGTGTTTGTTTGACTTCATTAGATCCATTTCAAATTTTAGGTATAAAGGCCTTGTCACTTTTGTGTATTATTACTTTACTTGTGTTATAACAGTTCATTACTATTGTTCTTAGTTTGCAGTGAAGGACTAAGTGTGTGGCACAAGTTGGTCTTGATCATGTTCAACACTAGTGATAAGAAAAATGGGTTATTGTGGATGATAATCATGGCTTTTTGTCTTTATTGTGATGAACCTTTGGTACTCCTTCTCTTGATGCATCTCCTACATGGCATTGCCTATGGTGTAGGGCTTCATGCATATTAATTAATGTCCATATACAACAGTGAAAGAATCTTGTGATGTTTGTGTTTTGGGTCCTACTAAGAGGATTATTCTTTCTCCACTCTTTGTGATGACAAATATGCAGGTGGTGGAGTGCTAAGTTTTATTACAAAGGAATTCTTATCTTCTTCTATTTGTGGCCAGATCATAAGAAGAAAATACTAGCAAATATGGAAACAGATGTTATACTGGTGGCAACTTGCAAGATGCCTTAGTGATTGATGCAACTTTGAGTTATGTGTTTAACGACATTTTTGATTTGAAGAGATCTAGTGGTGATTTGAATATCGACTACTTGAAGAGGAATGTCAAAGCGCTAGGTGTAAAAGACATCCATAAAGGTCTAAGAAGAAGAAAAAACGGAATGACCGTCTATTGTCAAATCAAGAAGTATGAACTGTTTGATTTGTCATAGGATGCAATACCTCTTTTGGTCTTTTAAAATGCTAGGAGTGGATGCCAACATGTGTTTAGCCTTCGAATGAGACTTAGCATGCTATTAAACCCTGTACACGTAGTTTTGAGCTCTTTAATAGCAATCACTACTTTGAATTATATTAACCAATGACTTTTGCAAAAATATAATCATTAATGTTTATTGTCAGATTTCCTTGTACTATGTAGTCTATCTTGTTTTTGATTATTATATTCTTATCAGATCAAACTCTAAATTCATTTATTTTTTTGGTATACAACCAGACAATACTTAGGTTTCTATGGATCATGTACTTTCTTATTGTTGCTATGCATCATACATATTGTAACAAATTAGCACTTATGGGTCATGGAGACGCCTATCATTGAGTCACAGCCACATATCTATATTGATCCAAACCCCAATAGCTATATTGTTTATTATTTAAGGTGCTTCTTTCTGAGTCTTGATGTGGTTGTTAGATTATAAATCTAATTTTATTATAAAGTAGATCTAACATATATAATACTCGACCCAAACTTGGAGGAAGCCCAGCCCAGTGAGGAAAATGGGGTTGTTTTTAGGTCAATTTTCTTTTCCCTATTTTTCCCTCTTCCCCCCATCAGGTTCCTTTTTTTTCTCCCCATTTCACTCCCCGATCACCTCCTCCCATGCCATTTTAGTTTGCATTTCCAACTCTCTCTCTCTCTCTCTCTCTCTCTCTCTCTCTCATCTGTTAGATTTTGGCTGCTCCCTGCTGCCTTTGCTTCTAAGGCATTGGTTGTCGACGAGTCCCACTGCATGAATGACACCGATAAATGGTTCTACTATCCTTCTAAAGCTTTATAATCTCTTTCTATATGTCTCTCTGTGACCTATTCACAAATTTTCTTTCTTGAAAATCATCTCCTCCCTCATCCCCGTCGTACATTGTTGTTGGCTTGACGCCACTGTAGGTTGCCCATCATTATCCCGATAAGCCTCGTCCTCTCTCTCTCTCTCTCTCTCTCTCTCTCAAAGTATTCATTTGCTCGGAGATTGGTACGCCTAGAGATTGATATTTTTCACAGAATACCTAGTGCACTGCCACCTCTTTTAATGGGTTGTCGACGCTGATAAGTCTCTATTGGTTGTATAGGTTCACATCTCGTTCCACTCTCTTAGTTGTTTTGCTCTTCGTCACATGTTGCCCTCTCTAACCCCTCAGATTTTGCTTTACACAGTTACACTCTCTTTATCTAAATTTAGGCCGTGACCAACAAAGACCATCAAAGTCAACCACCCACCATGAAGGTATGCTTCGGTCAATTTTACACTCCTTTAATTTTCAACCACCGTACAATGACCTCCCCATTTAAAAAATTAATTTCTAATGTAATTGTTGAATGCTTATCATGGAGTAGTAATTTCATCCTAGACAATGTTGTTTTACTCATGAAACCCGACTGTTCGCCACTCCAGGACTAGGTAAGGTACACATGAGTTTTAGGCTCATAACCATTGCTTATATTTGTGTCTTGTGCTTTAATGTTTGCTGAAAATGTATAGGTGTTTGTTAGAGATGTATGCTGCCTCTGTTTGTATGTTAGTTATGATAAATTATGTAAACTCATGGTGGGTTAGTATGTGGAAGTTCTCTTGATTGTAATTTTGTAGATCAATGAAGGAATGAACTTGGTAATGTATTGTGTGTTTGATATGTCAGTTTGTGGGCTATTTGGTTATTTGACATGTCAAGAATAAGTTTGTTTGAATTGACATTATAAGTTGTTTGCTTGACATGTGGGTGGTGATTGGTTTAGCGAAGTTGAGGAATGTATGGATATGTGGGCTGTTTGTTTGACATGTTTGAAGCAAGAGTAGGTTGTTTGGTTGTTAGACATGTTAGGATAAGTGCAAGTTGTTTGTCGGTTTGATATATTGAGAGTGAGTTTATAAATTTTGGTGTGAGTTGTTTGGCTGATGGACTTGTGGTGTATGGTTAAAAGAATCCAAGGAAGTTGGGCTAAAATATTGGTGTAATGAGTTTTGGGGGTTGTGCTTGTCCTATGATTACAAACCAAGACATTATGATGGATTTGTGTGTGCTAAAATATAGTTCAGAATTATAGAGTTTTGGTAGTGAGATTGAAATGGTACTTGTGTAATTTATTAACACGGTAGTGAATATTTTCATTATGATATTGCTAGAATTCAAGTTCAAGGCTTAGGTAATTATCTACAAGAGTCAAGTAAGTGGTACTTCTATATTAGAGTTTGTCTAAAAGGACTGAAATTGATTTTATGGAAAAGTGCATATTTTGTTATGAAACATTTGAAGACAAGCTTGGTCATTTTTCTGCATGACTCACTATATTTGAATAAGAAAAGAAAATTATTTTTATCATGATTGGTGTAAACATGAGTAAATGTTAAGTATTTTGTTCTCAACTGTGTAAAATGAGTGAATATAAAATATGAAAACCTTTGATATGACATTTTGTTTCTATTCCAAGTTTACCATGGGTGTAAAATTGTTGCCTCTTGTAACACCCATCTTCCCAAGGTTAATAATAAAGTCACTTTTAAAAATTCTTGGGAGCCAGAGTGTTACTATTGAACCTTGACTTAAAATATTTTCTTCTATTTTAAAGGAAGTGCTAGGTACAAAGATTCTATAAATAAAATAATTTTTTTTATTAAAATACTAAGATCATAAAAGAGAGTGCGTGGAAGCATTTATTAAAATTTCACAAAATCCATGCCATAAAAATCATAACTGAAAATATTTGTACATAATCTATGCTACTGTCATGCCTCCCTGGACTAAGTCCCATTCTGCAACCTTATCGTCATAATTATCCTGACTTGAGGTGGTTTAAAAACATAAAAATAAATTAAAATAAGTCGATGACTCAGTAAGAAATCCATCATAACATAAACATATTTAATATACGATTTTTCAAAAAATATTTTATGCTGAAAACTTAAAATCATGATCATTCATACGTATGCTTATGTCATGCATGCGCTGTCTTGAATTATCTAACTTATCAAACTTATCTTACTGGCCCACACACACTTAACCATATTTGCAAGGTTGTGCACCAACTTCACATCTTGCAGCCACAAGGAGAGTTGGTAATAGTATTCTAGTATACTATGGTGGACTACACTTAGTTTCGTGGCTTGCACATCCACTCATAAATCGCATTAGTACCATATATCTGAATAACCATCTTATTAACTTTTATGAGCTTATCTTACACTTAATCTTATGAAAGCTTTCATGTCTTATATAACATGATATGCATGAGATGCATAATACATACATAACTATAATATGCGGAATGAAATGTGATGAATGACATGCTTGCAAATATCTTGACATGAATGGTACGTAAACACTGGCTTCAAAAGAACTGGCTAACGCATGCTAATCCTAATTTATGATGGGGTGATATTTTTTGGTGGAGGCATGTGGCATCTACTTCGTAGGTTGGCTGGAGCCATGGTGTTCTACCCATTATTATTTCTTGGACTCTTTGGAGGACTAGATGTGTATCTCGGATGGAGAGTGTTAATTTAGGGCCATTCTGAGAGTAGTGAACGTGAACTTAAGAAATATTTCAAATGGCTTGCGGAAATTTAAAATGATGGGTGCTAATGATTTTTCAGTTTCGCACGATCTTAATTATCCTATTCTTCCGATTCGTGAAAAATTACCAAGGTTAGTAGCTTGGAAATCGCTAGATATGGGTTTTATTAAACTTAATATTGATGGGGGATCTTGTGGAAATCCGAGGAGGTCCCGCGGTGGGGGCATCCTTCGGGACTATTGGGGTAAGGTGATAGTGGGTTTTTCTCACTTTTATGGTCATGCGACGAATATTATTACCGAGTGTCATGTTCTTTTTTATGGTCTTCGTTTGTGTCATTCACTTGGTTTGAGAGATTTATTGGTGGAATCTGATTTAAGTGTTGTGATGGGTTCACTAGCTTCCGGGATATGCAAATATTGGTTTCTTTGGGACTTTTGGGAAGAAATAAAATCTCTTATTAGTTTGTTCAATATTCACTTTAGACATAATTTTAGATAGGCTAACATGGCAGCAGACTTTTTGGCAAAAGAAGGCACAATGGGTACATCGTTTGATTTTATTGGTGAGGATTTGGTGCAATGAAGGCTTCGGTGTATTGTTCGACTAGACTTATTGGGAATTCTATATATTCGTTATTGATGTATTTTTATGATAAAATATTGTAATCATGGTTTTCCTCCACCTTAGTGAGGGTTTTTAATAATTAGAGGCTTAACCTCGCTTTTATTTTTAAAAAAATCCTAATTTATGATTAAGTTATTTACCTTATAGTGTTGCTTCTTAAAATTTCTGACATAAAATTGATCACAGTGCTAGATTGGGAGGTTTATGGTTTTTATTTTATTTTTTTTCCCAAGTTGGAGTTCGAATTGGACTCAGTCACAATCGTTCAAGAAGAGAGTTTAAATTTAAAAATATGACCTAATAGTTCATTCAATGTAGGATTGCAGTAATTGAGATTGCATAGGGGACTTCAATCAATGATGATTTTAAATTGAAATAAATTTCTATTGGCTAATCTTTAAATTTTAAAAGGAGTCTAAACTCATTCAATAAATAATAAATAAGATTTAACCTAGTTATTGAGCCTAATCACAATTCATAATCAACCTCAATAGTTTATTGCTGGTGGATTTATCCAATATGACCCATTAAATATAATTTAGGTTCAATAAAAATTATTAATATCTCTACCTTAAAAATTATTGGATTGGATTGTTACACATATGTTATTGTGTTAGTACAAACATCTCTGATAGACTGATACTGAGTGCACCCATTTTGAAAATAAAGTGATTTTCTGTGTAGTCTTTCCTGTGTGCACACTCGGTTCTCCAAGAATGATAAGGAGAAGATATCATTTCCGTTTCTACCCAATTTGGCCACCGGAGATAGCATTACCCTATCACAATAGTTAAATATAGAATATGTTTTAATATGATGATGCTTAGTAATGTTATACAAAAGGACTTTTGTATATAAATATTTATGAACTATCGCTCTGAATAATATGTTTTGTTCTGCATTTTGTAATTGATTCATGTTTATATACTGGTATATATTCTTTACTTACTTAGTTGTTATAACTCACTCAATTACATTCAATATTTCAGATGATTTTGATGGCTCAACAAGGGATTAAGATTATGAAGCATGAGTGAGACAAGTTGGGTATAGTGGATAAAGTACCAAAGGATAATATGGTTTGTGAGAGAGACTTTTTCAGTAGATTAGTCTTATTCTGTTGACTTGGTATTTGGGATGTTGATGTTCTTATTAAGAATTTGTGTTGTTGATTATTTACGTTAAAATGTTTCCTTGATGTTCTTGTAGAGAAACCTATTTGTTGGGCTTGAGCAAATGATATTATCCTTTATGGAGCCTTTGAATCATATATATATGTATTGTTGGGAGAAGATTTTTAAGAGACACAAAGTAACTCACTGACCCTCAGGGTATGGAGTGTTACAGTTTATATCAAAGTCAAGTTTGAGATGCTATAGACTTTAAAAATGATTTTGATGAGATCTAATGTTTTAGAATTATGCGATCTTCAAGAGACGATTTTGATAATATTTAAGGTTATAGGATCTGCAGACTTATGGAATGTGTCTTACGAAATCTAAGGTTTTAGATTTTGTAGATTTGAAAAAATAATTTTCATGACATTTGAGGTTTTAGATTCTATATGCTTATTCTGTACACTTTATGAAATGATTTTGATAATATTTAAGGTTTAGATTTTGAAGGTGTACATAAGCTTGATCGAATGCTAGGTTTTATATCCTGTAAACTTTTGTACAGAGTTGGTCAAATACAAGGTTGTAGATTCCACAGACTTTAAGGAATGATTTATATGTAATTCTATGATTTATATGTAATTCATGGTTATAGATTTTGCACGTTTAGACATGCGAGTTCTTTTCCTTATTCATAGCTCTAATTCGTTATATGTACAGTCACTATCCTTTAACGATCTTCCATTTGGTATTTCACTTAGCATAATCACAAATCCAACACTGTTTACACTTCATTAGCTAAACGTATATAAAAAAAATGAATCAAACCCATTTACGTTTTGAACAATTCTGTTTTGGATGTTCACTTAAGCCTTTCTAAATGTTTTAGCAAGGTTTTTTCATGTATTGCTAATATCAAAGTAGATTTATAGCGGCCCTTTTCAATTTGCTTCCTAAAACACTTTCTTTTTAATTAGTTTGAATGCCAATTTGAAAATTCTCAAATTAGTGCTCAAAGATTATACTTTGCATTTTTGTATCTTTGGATTGAATCAAAATTAGTTAATCGAGTTTGGTTTAAAATCAAGTTGACCCACATGGTTTTTAATTGAACTTTTTACCATGATGATTTCAAAATAATTGCACAATGTTTGCGCATTTCAGGACTGTATGTAGTATTATTTTTGCTATAAAAATCTATGGAAAGAACTAATTTGACCATCTCACAAATCATCATTTTTTCTTATAGCAAAATGTTAAAAATGTCACATTAGCACCAACGACAACTTAATACAAATAATGATTTGACAATCCACAAGTGCATTAACATGTATAAAAGTTAAAATATTGTAAAATAGTATAATAGTTATTGTTGTGCGAGTCAGATAATGTTGAATTGTTAAATTGTACGTTGATGGTGCTGAAATACCTTGAGATGACAGATTAGCGCAAAGATGACAGACAACCGTGATCTTTCCTTGATTGGACACGTTTCGCTTTTTTGACCATAATTTTGGCTACGGGTATTAGAATCACGCATATGATTCAAATTTAGAAACCTAATTTTTGGTGTGCATGTTGTGGTCACCGCATCTTTTTTGAGGTCAAAGTCTACTATTTTCCTCTCTGAATCCCTATTTTTACTTTTTTTTTTTGCCTTTTATGGAAATATTTTATTTATCATTTAAGAAGTGATTCTAAATCCGATTTGAGCTAGAATTTTGGTAAATTACTTATTTAATTACATATTTATTCTTGGTGTGATTGTTGAGATTTTTCTGTTTTTGGTAAAACTCTAATATTGTCGATTTACAGCTATTATAGCTCGAGTTCGACATTCTTGGATTTTGATAATGTTGAATTGAACACCACAATTGTTTTCTCTATATTTTGGGCGATTCTCTTATCTTCATTCCCTATGAATTATCTATTGAAATTAGCCTACAGAATAATCTTTATTTTGTCTGGCATCAATTTTATATGAAATTCACGAGCTTGTACTATTGTTTTGAATTAAAAATTAATAGTTTTTTTAATTGTTATCCAAATTGGCTGTTCTTGAGAGAAAAGCTAGCTGCGTAGTGTTGCATTGTTGCCATTGCCTCTAGCTAGCAAGACATCTACCTTCAAGCTTTCATTTCTTTCACTTTAGGCACTTCCAATGCATGTTTCATGTCTTTTTAGAAATCTTGTGTAGATCCATAAGTCAATGCCAATTTGCTAAAAGTTTTCTTTCTTTCTAGCTTTCCTCTTAGTTTTTCCTACGTAATATGTTGCTCTTATATAATATATCATACAACGAAGAAGAATACCGATAAGTTGCTTGAATTGCCCTAATTTAGGTTTATGTAAATTATGAGTTAAAGGCCTAAAAGAAGACTTTCTCATATGATTGTTAGTAATAAAAACAAGAGACAACATTGCTGTGGAGAGTAAGAACATGACAACAATATGGTGTTGATACTGCAATATGGGCAAGTCAACTTATTATTTTGAATGGCGGGGTTGTCAATAGGAGTCAACCAAAAGAGAAAAGAAAGACAAGAAGACATATCTATAAAGGAAGCATAGTCAAATGGAGCGTTGCAAACTTCATTCACTAATTGGGATAGGCACAAAAGTAAAGACAAAAAATTGAGGAAAACTTTTTTAAAAAAATAAAAAAGATAGAGATGCAAGGGATAAGCAGAGGAAGGTGGTTGTTGGGGAGGGGAGGGTGATTTCTCGCCAGAGCTTCGATATAGAAAAAAAAAAAAAAAATTGTGGTTTGGGAAAAAAAAAAAAAGGCATCGAAAGGCTTTGTAAGTGCATACATACATAAGATAAAAGAAGTCAAGAACTATTGGTGATAGCCCTAAGAATGAGGAGAGCTCCTCCTCCTCTTCCCTGGAGCAATGAGAAGATGATCCGAAAGTGAAAGTTTAGGGGGAACTGATAGAGAGCAGAGAGAAAGCGAGAGTGGCATTAAATTTTGCAAAAATTATACGTTTAGAACAAGCCAAGTCATGCATTGAACAAAAAAATATATATGTCTATTGGTATAATATTATCATCACCAACATATCTATGAACTTCTCATTTTCTTGTGTGACATCATTTGATTTAGAAGAGAATATTACCATTTAATTGATGTGAATTGCATATTTCACCCACCGACTTAAAAATATAATAATTTTAATAAAAGCCCTAATTATATATTCAATGATGATATTGCTTATAGTGTGGATAATTCTTTATAAGTTTTTGGAAAAGATAATATTGATAGAATAACTAATCTATAGATTATAGCATAATTCTTGAGAGTATTTGATCATGAGCATTTTCCATCCTTCAAATCTCACAATATTCACATGTAAGGTTAAATATTGTGAGATTCGTTTATACAAAGTGTCTCTAGATCTTAAACTTTGTGGAGATAAAAATTGTAAGAAACTCATATCTCTGTTGACGCTTTCAATGTCTAATCAGTTGACCTGAAAGCCCGCATGGTAAACTATTGTTCAGTGAATTTTATTTTCGTCATTTTCTTGAAAGAAATGAAAAGGAAAGTGAAAGCTAGGGTAGTTAAAGTCGGCATGGAGCAAAATATGTAAGGTGGAAATTAAAGAGATCAGTGCGCGCAGTGCTTGTCTTGAAGCGACGTCTTGAACGTTAGACAAAAAGCAGAACTAACAGTTCTTAAGAAAGATGTATTCACCCTTCTCAACGTACTTACAATCTACGAAAGAACTAATAAGACAGAAACAACGCATCTACTGCCATTCACGTAATCTTATCACTTGCCTCTCTCTCTCTCTCTCTCTCTCTCTCTCTCTCTCTCTCTCTCTCTCTCTCAACTAGTCAAGTGTTAAGTTTTTTGTGCCGTGTATCAACTAAAGTCGTCAACTTAATTATTTGCGAGGAGCATATACAAGTTCTGGAAATAAGCAGCTATTGACTAGATTGCAGAAGGGCTTCCCTTGATGATGACCGTGAAAGCCCAAGTCCATTTCTCCAATTCCCAGTACTAGGAGAAAAATAAGGCATTCTGCAACAGAATTATACATATCTGGGTCTCTTCTGGTATACTTTGATCATAAATCAATGCTGCAAACTTCTATATAGTAATTGTGAAACTGTATCCGAGCTTCCGTTTTAGAGGTTTTTATTCTGAGCTAGCTTTCACTTGAATGATAATTTCTGTGATCAGATGAATTATTGGAGAAGGATATAAATTAAATGTATGAGTTAATCATTCTATGGTATATTATATATATTATATTATATATATATATGTTTTCAAATCTCAATCTTTAAAGCAACGATTGCTTAGTGATAAAAGGATATTTACATGCCGCACGAGATATAAATCATACTAGGAATATTATATATATATTTATATATCCATGTCTAGTTAGCTAGCTAGCTCGAATTTGGTATAAAATAAAAGTTAAACAATCAAGTATTTGTAGAGCGCGCGAAAGTATTTCATTGCATGTGCAATTTGACAGTACCTAACGTTTATAATCATATTGCTCTCTCTCTCTCTCTCTCTCTCTCTCTCTCTCTCTCTCTCTCTCTCTCTCTCTATATATATATACATATATTATATATCAACATATTAATACAGCAGTACGTCGTGACTCGTGATCTGAATTCCTCTATCGATATACGTACTTATCCTCTACCCCCACCTTACGATATATTTGATGCACATATATATATACACATGGATCGGATAACTTGTGAATACCAGAATGGTCTCATTTTTCACCATTGTGATGAAAACAACAGTCGTTTATTTATAAAGAAACCCCCAAAAAAAGGCAAGAAAAAGAGGAAAAAGAGAAAGGAGAAGGCTAGCTAGCTGTTGAATCGATAATAAATACACGATGAAGCTGCCAACAGAAAAAGGTGATGGTTTCCCTTCTTTAAGACACCAAGTTTGTCATGAACCGATACCCGAGTCTGTCTCCTACGTTTCATTTCCCAAGAAGCGTCAGATAGTCGTCATTTACTCTCCTTTCTCTAAACTTTTGTTGACGTTGGCTTTTCAACAGCTTACAAAAATCTGTACTATTGACTCTCCACGAAAGATCAGAAGAGATCGAGATGCCAAGGGCACCATTGCTGATCCGAACTTTTCCAAGGATAGTAACTGATTTTTCAACAACTTCAAAAGCCTCATAAATGCATAAACTAAATCACACAAATAGTAACACTCCTTCAGGCTTCTCTTTTCCAGGTTTAGTTCGCCTCGAATATGCAGGTATCTGGGTCATCATGATTGTGGCAAGATTGGACGATAATGATTATGATAAGCATTAATCCTAGTAGAGAGACCATCTCTACAAATGCACGCAGTTGTGAGCGAGAAATTCTCGCTTCTTTTCTTTTCTCGTTAATTGTCTCAAAATCTGGCATCTATGGCATCCTTTGACTTCTTCCAATATTTTATTCTTCCAGATGTTTCAGCAGCTTCAATGAGTACTAATATTGTGTTACCATGCATAAAAAAAAAATTTTTTTACTTCCCAATACGTCATGAGTACCTATTCACAAATCTTTAACGCGCAGCGTTTATATTATATCAAGAGCAATACTACATATAGTCGTGAAATTGTAAACATCGCGCAATCGTTTTAAAAAAGAGTAGATTCACGATTAAAAAATTAGTTTTTTTTTACGTGAGTCCCATATTAATTTATTTTTTTCAAAGTGACTGCACGCCACTTGCACAACCACAACTACAAATATCATTTCTTATTATATCAAATATAACAATTCCAGAACGAGGGATAAGAAATTGAACAGCATTTCCACTTGTGTTTCAGATCACATCATCATCTCTAATCATTTTAGTAGCCAATTCTCATCCTGGTGCATGTGAACGTACGGATGGAATTATCTGTTATTTTTAAATATATATATATATATATTATATATATACCAAGTTAAACATGAAACTTACCCTCTGATCAGTACATGACCCTCTCAGGTAAAATGCTGATCCTAGCTTGCATCAGATAATGCGCGTCTTTCTTTTTCATTTTACTTTTAGATGTAGGGCTGTCTTAGGGATATTTAAGAACAAAGTAAAGATATATCATACTCTATTTGTGGATCTGCTGTTTCGAAACCCTAGAAAACCTACACCCAGATCTAGCTGTTGCTGGCAACAATTTCACATCTTATAGGTCTTACTGTGCATACCATCTTGTCCAAGTGAAATGAACATTCCGGGGTGATAGAAACTGACCTTTTGGTATAGAGTTTGGACAATTAAATCCCATTTTAAAGTCTTAATTCAAGATTAGATAGGTGGGTTTCTCTCCGTTTGTGCGCGTGCGTGAGAGAGAGATTGTGCGTGACATGATGTACTTACAAGTGTGGAACTATTTTTTTCCCCCGAGCACAACTGAGGGACTTGAAGAGAAAAAGAGAATTCAGAACGTACGTGGGTAATAGGTTTTATTTTTCACAATATTTGGTTTTGGAAGGATATGTATAGTAATTTACTGAGAAATTTCTGATTCAATGCTAGCTTTAATCGATCAAACTATTTTATTTAATTCTTTTGCAAGAGGAAGACTGGAAAAGGCCAGGGGATGCATCTTGGTGATCATCCTCAAACAAAACTGCTGCGATCGATAAGGATGCTCAGCTGAAAACCAAATCTGAAACCCATGAAAAAAAACAAAAAGAAAGAAAACCAAACGTGAAGGAAACATCCATCTCTTAAAATCTATGTAGTTGTGAAGTTTAATGAAATGTAACTAAGAAAACAAATTAAAGACATTTAGTAACAGTACATGATCAACATAAGATAAAAGGTAAAATCGACGGAGAAGTACTACCTGAAAGTACGAGAAAGATATATATTGCGATTTCTAACCTGCACATTATATATTGGAGATCAAATCAAAGGGAAGCCTCGGTACCAGGAACGTTTCTCCCATTTAATTGTGCAGGAAGAATGGTGCAAGAGATGAACAAGGAGCTAGGAATCATGAGTAGCTGCAGCAAGTGTTGGTTGGGGGGAATGAAGCCTGGTCCGAGAATCATTTAGGGTTCAAATTATGAACTTTTCCAGTACTTGTACTGAAACTTGACCCCGGAAAAGTGTCATAGAGAATCAACCTCCATGACCTCGAGCCAGACAACATTCCTCTCAACCTAACCTTCACGAGATTAACCATGCACATCGAAGCCCAAAACTTTGAATAATTGTGAATTAAACTGGCTGGCCTGAAGAAGACAATATATATCTCCATGAATGAATCGAACGTGTACAAGTTTGAGGGGAATGAAGCCTGGTCCGAAGCCTCAAGAGTTCCTTTTTACATGAAGAACCTCCATGTGAAAGCCTCGAGCCAGCCAACATTCCCCCCAACATACACCAAATTACCCTAGCCTCCTCCGCTAGCTCTCAATATCTCTCCCTCTTTCTTTCTGCAAACTGATAACCCTAACCCACACAGCTTTATAGTAAGAAATCAGAAAGGGTGTTAGAAAACATATATATATATAAATATAACACTGACTCACACTGTTGTGTTGGGTTGTGTTGGTTTTACAATAATATTGATGAGAAGTTCCCAAATTAGCTTATGCAAAAGGGCATTTAACAAGTAAGATGAACCCAAGGCAGCCGTACCCACTCCCACCCAAACTCTGTTAACTGTCATTTCCCAAGTGTAATATTTTAAAACCTGCTGCTGCCGGTTAAACAACCGACCTGTTACCTGCTACCACAAGTTGCTCCCTCGGTCAAACGCACACAGACACACACACAACAAGACAAACTGGGTATTTAAATTGCGCATGACACGAGACACCTCTGTCTTTATTGCGATTCTTCATCATTACCTTATTATTTTTAGCTTTTCCTATCCCTACTTTCAAACTCACTCCTGTACGACCCTATGCCCGCACGCTCAGGGTGCCCAGCTTTTCCTTTTTCCTTCTTTTTTTTTTCTTTTTTCAAAAACTATAGCTTCCGTTTCATGTCAATTCTAGACTTTTTATTAATCTTCTTTTAAGTACTGTTCCTCAACTCAGTTTTGTTAGAGAAAAATTAATAATATTTCATCCTGATCTCTATTGAAAATGACTTAATATGTTGAAACAACTTGTCTTTCTTTATCTTCTCTTTGTTTTTTGTTTTATTCCGACAAACACTTCATATATAAAGATTAATATATTCATCTTGAAGGTTTAAAGAATTCTGTGCACAATCAATTCTGCATTCAAACCATAATCTGGCTCCCTCTCCTTGTCTCAGTCGATATAGAAAGTATGGTGATGTGTACCACATTTATTAGGTTATGAATTTATGTGCATGACAAAGAAAAGCAGGTCAGGGGGGAGGGAAATTAGGGAAGGGTAGGTCAAAAGGTATTGATAAGCGAAGAGAAACGGAGACATGACATGCATGCTGCATGCAGGACAAAAATAAATAGAGAAATGAGAATCAAATCAGAAACACGAAAATAAAAAAGATCAAAATTGGCATAGAATGAACCAAATTTCTGAACTTGTTTCAAATTCTTTATTATTTCCCTCAATTTCATTACCTCTTGTTCCTCTCTATCCATTCAAATAATTACTGTTTATCTTCTGCATTGCTTCTGTCCTCATTTATTACGTTGGAGAGATACTTTAATGAAGATTCTCTGTCGATGATGGGTTTAAATACCCTAAAAAAAATAATAGTGAAAACAAAAAACATTCCCTCTCGAGTAAGTATGTTCCCCCCTACCACCCAGTTAATTCTACGTGCGACTGTAAAAAGATTTAAAAATAATAATTAAAAAAAACCCAACTAATCAAACAATAAATGAAACTTATAACAAGTACTGCTGTTTATTGTAATCACAATCGGTACTCATTAGTTATATTTTTAAGAAGAAGAACTGTAGTTAAGATCTGATTGCTTAATTCTCTTATAAATAGGTCTGAGAAACCTAGCTAAGGAATAAGATGGTCCTTCATTAACTTATATATATATTAATAGTAAATGACTTTTGAGTCGGACATTCTTCTCATGATGATCACTGGCCATCAGTTTGGAGCCAAAAGATCCTCCATCTCAACTTCCATTCTTCCTCTAGCACTTAGGATTTAGGACTGATTTCTCATGCGCATGCACTTGTTTTTCCTGATTAGTCTCTATTTAAATATTGCAACCTAACGGATAACACAAACCAATGTTGATTTCTAAATTGTAGGATTTGAATACCTTTAAATTTTGTTCAAGCTAGCAGGGCTTAAAGTAAGACTGTTCTTCGTTTGAAGGGATAGAATATTGCAAGATTAAAAATAAATCAACTGCACAGATCATGGCATACTGCATACAATAGCATGAAATAACTTTGAAAATTAAAGGACACGATCCATGTCAAAAAACTAGAAAAAGAGAGATCGAAACCCTTGGACTTACTGTATAATTTGTATTGGATGAATGAATGCAAATTGCAATGATATATATATATCTATCCCTAGTCAGTTTACTATTGATGAAGAATTAGAGAATGTTATATAATACTCTACTATTATTTATTATTTTATTATTATTTTTTATTTATTTTTTATTAATTTTTATTATTATTCACTATTATTTAATATTTTATCATTATTTTTTTTATTATTTTTCACTATTATTCACATAATATCTTAGATGAACTCATTACCCAATCGTGACTTTAACCTTAAATATCCCAATTAACTAGGATCGACTTTATGAATTGTTGCCAACAATTAAGATCTTTGACTACTTTATCTGTTCTAGGAGGCGCCTGAACAACTGGCACTTGTAAAGGATCGATCCATTTATGAAAAACGACCAAGTTTTATGCTACCTGTTAAGCCCTTTGCAACACTTTAAACTGATCAGGAACAGCTAGCTAGCCGTTGCATGCACAAAAATTAGTAGAAAAAGGACTAAAGTAGGCAAGAGTATTTTTGTTTTTTTGTTTTATTTTTGCCAAGTTATGTGAGGAAGGAAAGTACAGATATTGGATGGCAACCAACCATATATATATATATATATATATATGCATTAGCCGACCTAATCTCAAATTCAATATTTTAATCAAAGGATCAAGTACTCTGACATGCACCTAAAAGCTAGCTAGTTACCTCCACTCTCAAATTTTACTTTTACCCATGACGCAATTACTCCACCA
Organism: Carya illinoinensis; assembly: GCF_018687715.1. Classification (NCBI taxonomy): domain Eukaryota; kingdom Viridiplantae; phylum Streptophyta; class Magnoliopsida; order Fagales; family Juglandaceae; genus Carya; species Carya illinoinensis. The sequence goes on from NC_056755.1 coordinate 41,788,546, forward strand.
AGAGTGCCTCTTGCACTCATAAAACCTATTTCTATTGGAAAGGTGAGATGCAGTACCATACACAGAGTTAAAAGGCTTTGAAAATGTGTAAAAAGCGCAAAGTGCCTTTGACCTTTTGATCTTACCTTTGTAGCCTAGGTACGTAAATAAATACATAGTGGAAAATGTATCCTAATTTGGTGCAAAAAGTGTACTATTATAATTGCTTTTAACGATTATTCACTACATATTTATCTGCATATTTTCATTTTACGTAACCTTTATATAATGGGATGAGAGAGTACTTGATTGCATTACGAGTTATTCTATTCTACGCTGATTTGTGATTACACCATTCACGTTATTTAAATTATAAAATTTAATTTATAAAATTTAAATTTTAAAATTTCTTTTCTAAATCAAATTATATCTTATGAATACTTTATTAAATGTGCTATGCTATGTCAAATATAGTTAAAAGCTTTGAAAATGTATGAAAAGCACAAAGGGCATTTTTCCATTTGATCATAGCTTGTAGCCTAGGTAAAACATATAGTGGAAAATGTTTCCTAATTTGGTGCAAAAATGTACTATTATAATATTATTACTGTTTTAAGGATTACAGATCACACACTTATCATCTCATATTACTATATTTTATACAGTGAGATGAAAAGATGGCTTGTAACATTAATTTTTTTAAAAATGTAGTATGATTTTTACACCATAAAACATTAAAATTTTACCAAAATCAGTTCATAAAGGAGTTTTTTTCCTGAGGATTGATTCTGTTCGGAGATAAATTGATGAATTCCATTTTTTTTTTTGTTTTGCAAAATCAGTTGAGGCTATTTTTGCTTCGTTAACATATTTCCGTGAAAACATTTTCCCTTAAAACAAACACTATAGTTTTTTTTTATTTTTACCGCAAATAGATATTTATTTTTTAGTTTTCATTGCTCGTTATTTATTTATTATTTACCGCGATTCTGGGTGAAGTTAAGTTGCATATGGGTATAGCTGGCAATCGAAACAGTGTCGTCCGTAAAACACGTCATGGGAAAGACGGCGATTAAGGAATTAGGCATCACAGCCGTTCAGCCCTAGCATCCAACGGCGAAGGTCAGGTGACCCGAAGACCGGGCATGTCGGTGTCAGCGGGAGCGGAGGATCGGGAACCGAGGAATACGAGCCCGACTAACGAGGAGAAGAAAAAAACAAATTAAACGCCATGGAACTCGTTTTGAGGTTCTTTAATGCTCAATATGTACGTCTGGGTCCCACGCATCAGGAGAGGAGCAGAAGCACGTGGATGCTAGCCTGGTTTGACAGGTGATGTACGTGGAAGTCTCTTATTGGTCAGATGGGTGCAGAGTCCACCGATTGAGCAATTATGTATGGCCCCCTACTACTCTTTGAATGTTAATAGGAAGAAGCCTTTCATGGTTTTCAAACATTCCGACCCAACAACCATATTTCAAACATTTGAGACCCGTTGAGGAAACTCAAAATTTTCCAAGAAAATTTGAATTCATATATAGATAATGGATGAATTGTAATTGTGTTGGAAAAAAAATCTAGAAAAGCATAAATATTTTTATCACATTCTTTTAATACGATAAGATGGTGATTAATATTTGCTAAAATCATCATTTTCTTAATAAAGGTCTAGATATAAAAAAAAAAATTTAACTCATTTCATTTAATCATTATAATTTTTTTAAATTTTTATATAAAATATAATTAACAATTCAAACTTTTTCAAATTTTAAAACAATAATAATATTAAAAAATAATATTTTATTTAAATTTTAATTTTTATTTCATTTCAATTCATTATTCAAACCTTCCCTTAATATAATTGATTTCAATGCTATTAAATGGTCAAAAGAACGGAATAATAACAAGAAGATAATTTCTAGCATTTTTCCAAGAAAACTATTCCATATGGATAATAGATGTATTATATTATTGTCACATTCTTTTAGTGGACGATTGATTTTAAAGCTGTTAAATCATATAACATCAAAATATTGAAATAATGATATGATAATAATATAAATAATGTTATACACCATACTCTCATCTCACTTTCATTCTACTAAATAAAATACAATACATTTATCACTATTAAATGATAAAAAAGCATGCAATAAGTGATCATGTAATAGTAATAAATGTGCCACATAAATCATAATGAGATAAAAATAAGATGGTAGTATAAGGTATAGAATTTTCTTAATAATATAGTTTCTAGCATTGTTTTTAATCAAGTTATCATAAGATCCACGATTAATGAGTCTACAATATTAAAAACGATTTGGTTGGCTTTAGCTCGTTAAGAAACTTATTGTGAGATGATCCATGGGAACTCATCATTCGGGATCCTATAAGGATTGGATATATAGTTTTGATATTACTAATGGCAGACAATTTGTGTTCCAGTGCTCAATCACATCTTCCAGTCTTGGCAGTTGGCCGTGTTTGAATTAGGGGTGCTACCTGCACCATACGGTGCGGGGTAGCCCCCTCCCCGCACCCCGCCTCGCACCATGCGGGGGTGGGATTTTCCTCCCCGCCACCCGCCCCCGCATCCCCGGGGCGGGGTAACCCGCCCTGCTAGGCGGGGTGCGGGGCGGATACCCAATCCGCCCCGCCTTATTTTCACTTAAAATATTAACTATATTTTATTATTTTAAAAAATTATTTCTAAATTTAAAAGTGATAAAAAATATATTTTTAGATCTAAATTGTAAATTTAAATTTTGTAAATATGACTATAATTTAAAAATGATGTAATTTTTAAATTTACTAATGCATAATTTGTGAACAAGTCTAACAAATTATAATATATATTTATATATACACAATTTGTAAAATATAAATATATATTTATATATATAAACATATATTTATGTTTTTGTATATATAAATATTTATGTTTATATATATATAATATATATATAGGTGAGGGCGGGGCGGGGGAAATGCGGGGCGGGGAGGGGGCCCCTGCCCCGGCCCATGCGGGGCGGTGTACCCCGCCCCGTCGTGCGGGGGCGGGGCGAACGGGGGCGGGGTAGCGGGGTGCGGGGCCCCGCTGCCCACCCCTAGTTTGAATTGAGCAAAAAGTTCTCAAAGGGTTAATCTCCTATCAAGTAACATGAACTAATTCCTTCCCAGGATAAAACGGGTTAACCAAGACACGGAAACATACCGACGAGTCCGATACAGGTTAGACTATTTTTTCAAGGTTAAAGGGCAAATAAAAGTGTCTTCCGGACCTTCCAGTCGGGCAGATCGGTTTGGGTTCGGTTTTTCCTTGTCTCCCTTAAGTAATCTCTTCCCAATTTGATAATTGTGTTTGCTAAGTATTGATTAATTAGTAGAGTACCAAATTGATGATTGTGACATGAGAAAGAGACTAGAAGCAATATTTTGTATACAAAATCCACTGATCATATTACAGCTCAAATTCGCGGGATGAACCTCATTATTCAAAGCATGTAAACACGCAGTTTCTCTTAAGTAGTTGGAAATTTTCTTTTCCTTTTATCTCAAGGAAAAATATACCTAGACTACATAGAGCTACTCTCAGAGCATATACATATATTTTTTTTGCTAGTTTACATGTAAGGCTGACATGAATACACTGCATCCTTTGTATGGATGGACCTTTTACTCAAAAGTACTTGTACATATCGGTTTGGTGAAACTTATTTAAGGAATTTCATATGATGTGTCTAGAAGTCCTGATAAGCTTAAACATGTGGTTGCTAATTTGGTGACAAATCACTTGTCGATGATAAGATGAATGAACAAATTGAATGTAGTTCGCAATCGGCAATCAAAAACATCTGAACTGCTTTTGAGCAATGAATATAAGGTGTAATACCTTGGAGCTGATATTAAGGCAGAGAAAGGTTAGGTGTATTCAAGAATTGCACCTGTGTGATTAAACCCGCATGATATTTGTAATGCTTTCACATTCTTTCCAATTGTAACCATTGCTGGTTCTATGCGGTCGACATCACTTCCATGACCCTATAAAAAAAAACATGTATTGGAGACACTTAACTACATAGCTACATAGTTTCCGTACAATGAATGCAACTGAGAAGGATAAGCCAAAAAAAAAACGAATACATCAAACATTGAGGCTACTACAATCAAACATGTTTGACAACTCCTCAAGAGCACGCAACAACGATGAGGGTAATTCAACAAGAAAATGCAGACTTTAATTTACTACATCACAGCTATACCAAGAATATGGTACGGGCATTGAGGTGTGGATAGAACTAGTACAAAATCAAATTGTATTGGCATGTTCATGAACTACATTTTAATATCTTTGGCTTTTTGGATAAATACTTTATTATATTCCAGTATCCACATCATCTAACGGTGCCTCACTAATGATCATAATCATTAATACAGATCACAGTTTATGAAGTTTCAATGTTTACTACTTGGTCAAAACAGAGGAAAAGAAAGTTGGAAGCATACCAATTGTCCGCCAGAAGAATGCCCATCTTCAGAAAATGTTCCTTGAGAACCACCCCAACCCCATGTGAATATATTTCCTTCTGGATGGAAGTAATAAATTAAGTTGTCAGCAAATATACATTGCACATTCACCCAAACAATAATGTACATGAATACGAAAGGGAACATTTAGCATGCAAAATCTAATGTACTTGAGCAAATGAAAAAAAGGGTTAAAAAGAATAATTGCAAAGTTCAATAAAATCTTCTAATTGAAATTTTCTTTTAACATTCAACATCAATACGAAATTCTTACAGAAGATCAAATTTATATCCATATATCACTAGTCTTGCTCTTATGAATAAAAGGGACTTTTAATTCGGTGTCTTGTTCATATGAATATGATAGGCCAAAGTAAGATAATATTATCATCCAAAGCTCTAAGATAATTATACGAAAATATTAGCTGTCAAGACTTTGCTCATATATCTTCTGACACTCGTTTTTCCATCATTCATTTATGAACAAAATTTTGTTATGAAGCATCACCATCCAGCTATGAGCACCCAACAGTCCCATCGACCAGCTTTCTGAATTGATGAACAATGTGATTTCTAAAACACTGTTTTCAAAAATAGTGAGAACCCTAAAATGCCTAATCAGAATCAGGCTATGCTAGGGAGCTTAAGTTTAAACTAATTGCATAGTTTTCCCAAATATTTAAGCATGGGCGCCCCTTTTCTATTTTGTGGTCAATTAAGCAGATTAGAACGGGGAGTAAACTTGCAAACCATAACTCAGCCTGATCTGTAGTTCGAAAGAATTTCAGTATCAACAAAAATACTGGAGGGAAAGGAATGAAAGAAATTGAGTATCACGAGTGCAAAATAGAAGATCTTAAAGCTTTTTTCTTCATGGGAAAGGAATGAAAGAAATTGAGTATCACGAGTGCAAAATAGAAGATCTTAAAGCTTTTTTCTTCATGACTTGGCTTCTTTGGACAGTCTACAGGTTTTAATGGATCGTGTCTTCATAATCTTCTCTCTCTTTTGATACTGCTAGTTAGGCATTCCTCTTGTATATTCCTGCATACTAGGACAATGCATTTTGAGTGTTTTTTTTTTAACAAAACCTTCGATTACTTATCACACAAGAAAGCATCATCAAGATGTTACAACTGAATAAACTTAGAATTCATTTTCATGCAAGAGAAAATAAGATCAAAAGGAGGTGAATTTGTGATGTATAATATAACAAGCAAAGTAGCAAGTCCAAGCTTGCACAATTGGTTGGAAAATGACTAAAAATTTCAAGTATGGTGCACATCCCTCCAATTCATATTATTATGAAACCTAACTTCAACTTCTCAATATAATGACTTTTGAAAGTGAAGCAATTTATTCAATTCAGAAGTGGTTTACTTCCTCAGGTATATTGAGATTGTTTTAAAAAGGTACAAACACCATAAGAATCTCGTAATTCTGCCTGCATGGCATGTCAAAGAATTGTTCATTGCCATAAAAGGTTCTCTAAGAATAATTCCTCTCTCCAATGCCCTCTTTTTCATCGATTGCAAAGCAAACTTTCAAACCAAGAATTGGCCCATTATCGGTATACTTTTGAAGTTTTCAATATGTTATTTTGCCCAATTATTTGGTGCACGTAAATCCTATTTTCATCATTTCAATGGCAACTCTGCTTCGTTTACATACTGGGCCTCCAAAAAATTTAATTCCATTTCCACTGACTGTTGAAAGAATGTAGACTTTGGGGGGGCTCAATTTCATTTCTATCAAGAAAACAAACAAATTATTTTCAAGTTTAAATCATTTATCACTCATATGTATCTGTTTCCTTAGGGAGTTGCCAAGGATACTTTAGGAAGAACATGCGTCAAGTGACAGATAACAATTCAGATGATTGTATAAATTCTCTGGATGATGTCCACAATGAAAAAGTTTCATGTTACAGAGGGAAAGAGTTTATAAGTTGTTTCGAAATTATTATTATTTCTTTTATAAGTAAGCTGTTTCTAAAATTTTTAAAACATTTCCAAAACTAAGAGAAATTTAGAACTTATTTCAAAATTTAAACTTATCAGAAAGTGTACATCAACATACATTTGTTGATTACCTAAGAAAAATGCAATATAAGAAATCACATACTCCAGTCTGGTTTTAGATTAAAAAAAAAAAAAAAATCCTTACCAGAAATAGCTGCTGTATGCTTCCAACCACAAGAAACCTGTAAATGCACATTTGTCAAAGGTATTGGATATTGAATACGAAGCTGATGAAAGAATTGAACAATATATTTCCCTATCACAAGTTAGGTGCTTATATTCAATGCCTGTGGTATGTTATCTTCTATCCAAATCTTATGCTCAACTCATCAGAAAAAATCAGTAAGAGCAGCAGAAGGCACTAGTCCTAATAAAATTTTCCTCTAAGTTGTTACCTCATAAAACAATGTTTTTTAATATTACAAACGGAAAAAGACAACAGACCTTGGTAACAGGAGATTTCAAGAAAGGACCTTGAACTCTTTCAGGTATATGAAATACATCTGTAGAACTGACAGAAAAAATCAACCAATGGATATATCAGCATCCTTCAAGTGAAATTGTAATTATAAAGTAATTTACGAACAGGTGTTCAAGTTGCAGGGGTTCAAAATGAAATCTTTTGTAAAGAATACCCGATACCAAGACAGCCATTCTCATTTGAGCCCCATGTATATAGTTGCCCACTACCTATGAAAAACAGAAAAACAGCAATTGAAATTACAAGGACTAAAGTTAATTAGATACAATACATAGCATGCAATTGAAGAATGTAGAACAAACACAACAAGGGTGAAATGAGTTTAGCGAAAAGGAAAATAGGGCTCTGGGATCATTCAAAGGAAAACTTGTCTAGTGAAACTTCAACATTTGAAACCTGCAACATTATTATACATACATTGTATTATGTATGTATGTACAAAGATAGAACGAGACAGATGAGGAGGGTTTATGGCAAGAAGTCATGGATGCTAAGTATGGGAGAATGATGGGGGGATGGTGTTCTAAGGAAGTTAGAGGGACACATGGTGTGGGCTTGTGGAAAAACATTAGAGCTGGATGGGGAAGATTCTCCAAGTGTTTTAGATTTGCAATTGGAAGAGGTAATAGAGTTTATTTTTGGCATGATGTCTGGTGCGGTGAAAGGGTCTTAAAGCAGGTGTTCCTATGCTCTACCAGATTTCTTGCGATGAAGAGGCTGCCGTGGCTGACTTAGTGGTAATATCTAATGGTGCTGTCCCTTGGAATGTAAGTTTCTCAAGAGCTGCTCATGATTGGGAGTCGGATATGCTTGCTGATTTCTTTGACTCGTTATATGCAATATCGATGGGCAGTGAGATGAAGGATAGGATGATTTGGTATTTGAATGGAAATAACAAATTTTCGGTGCGCTCTTTCTACAAGGCCCTCTTGGGACTATCTAATGATCATAATTTTCCTTGGAAGCCCATATGGCAATGTAAAGTAGCTTCTAAGATCGCTTTCTTTGTATGGACTGCATCTCTTGGGCAGATCCTCACGTCAGATAATCTGAGAAAACGTGGTCTTATCATAACAGATTGGTGTTTTTTGTGCAAGAGTAATGGGGAATCAGTGGATCATCTCTTGTTACATTGTAAGGCGACCAGGCGTTCATGGAATGAGATTCTTAATAGGACAGGGGTGGCTTGGGTCATTCCCAGAAGAGTTAGGGATATTCTGGGGTGTTGGACAGGAATTAGGGGGAATGCACAAATAGCTGTTGTGTGGAGAATGATCCCTCACTGGATTATGTGGTGCTTGTAGCTAGAGAGAAATAAGAGGTGCTTTGAAGACATGAAGCGGTCTTTGGATGAGTTGAAGCAATTCTTCTACAATACTTTACTTTCTTGGGCTTCGGCCATTATTTGTAATATGGACAATTTTCATGACCTGCTTGTATCTCTCACTAGTACCTAGATGTAATTAGGCATGCTCCTTTGTATACTTCCGGCATACTTCGACAATGTCTTTATTTCAATAAAATTTTACTTTCACCTATAAAAAAAATATTTTGTGAACTAATTCTGTAGTTACGTAGTTAAGGTGTTTTCATCTTTGCTCCAAAGTTGGTCCATGATTGAAAGGTAGTGAAATGGTTCCAGTTATGGAGGTGGGGACTTGATCTACCAAAAATTCTTGGTTGCAAGGTGAAAACTCTTTCTGAGAAATATCAGGGCCTGCCTCACTGTTCATCTTAAAAAGCAAAAGCAGTGTGGGACAGGGTGATTGTGAAGATGGAACAAGAGTTGATGGATTGAAAAAGACTATCTGTTGAAAGGTGGTAGTGCCAAGAGCACTTTGTCAAGCTTGCCAACATTTCCCATCTTTTCTTTGCATGTCACTATGCCAAAAATAGACTTAAGAAATTACAAAGAGATTTTCTTTGGCATTGTTTACAAGATTATATTACTTTCCCTTTACAAAAATGAGGTTTGGGTATTAGAAGGCTTCGTTCTTCCAAGCAAGCTTTATTGAGTAACTGGTTTTGGTAGTGTAAGAAGGAACGATATTATAATAGGAGGCAGGCGGTGGACTAAAATATGGTGTGGGGATGGGACCATGGTGCTCTACTTAAGTTGTAGGCACCTATGGAGTGGGTTTATGGAAGGATAATAATAGAGGATTTTTTGGGGGGGGGGGGGGGGGGGGGGGGACAAGAAAGGTAAACCACTCCATGTGACTTTAGCTATCTTTTCTTCATAACTTTTATTACTAATATAAACATAGGATTTAAAAAAAAAGTTTAATTAAAACTACAAAAAGAAATGAGAAGTCGACAATTTACTTGTCAGAACACACGTGTGATAACCACCACATGAAACTTCTTCTGAATATGGCAGTTTGCTAATCTTGAACCGTGCTGTTGCATTGTCCCCATTCCCAACGCCCTGAATTAATTTCCATCAAGAAATAGTAAAGATATGATTGAGAATTGACCAAAAGAGTTAAAGAAACTATGAATATAAAGATCAATTTAAAAACAAAATATGGGACTAACCACTTTATATGCCACTTTTTCACCAAATATAAAAACACAGCCATTTTCTGCAAAATTTTTGGGGGGTGGGGACAAAAGCAGATGATTTAACAGGACATTTTAAACGAGGCCAAAGCATCACCACAGAAAACCATTGAGTCATAATAAAGGTCAACAAAATACCATCAATACACGCTGAATGCAGCAACCCAGCAGCTACGTTTTTAACCTACATCCATCAATAATTACGCTAAAAACCACAATTATTAGTGAAAAAGTGACATTCATTTAGATACAAAGATCAATCATGAACTGAAACTTCAAGCAAATAATACCTTAATCCCCTCGAGATTCTTGATAAGCCTTGGTGTGTATTCACTGCACAAAGAAATGATATATTTGTACATCAAAACAAATGAATTTGAGTAGCATAGATTCTTCATCAAAAGAGCTGTATTGATGTTAAAAGCCTATTGTGTTTATCAGATTCAAAGTTTTGATTGTGAAGAAGGGAGCTCACCATACATCTCAAGGTGAACCTTCACAACCTCAAATCTAAATTGGAGAGCTCATCTTTAATAGAGGAGACTTTTGGAGACAAATATAAAGGTCAGTCAGCTTAAGCAAGGGGACAAGAATATGAAGTTATTCCATATATTTATGTCCAATAAAAGAGGAGAGCTTATCATTATTAGAGGAGACATTTGGAGACAAATATGAGGGAGTTGGCTTGAGCAAGGGGACAAGAATACAATATTGTATGCTTGTGTCCCATAAAGAGAAAATCCTCATTGCGAATTTGGTACTTACTAGCACTCCTTTCTACAATGAGGAGAGGTGAGAGAAGAGAGAATCCAGTACGTTATAGTGATAACCCTGGGTATGGTCTTCTGTTTTGCATTGATGACGTAAATTAGGGGTAGTTGGAGAGGCTGCCTTAAAAAAAACGTGGTTGGGGGCAGAAGAAATTAAATAGGGATAAGGCTCTAGTTCTAGATGGTTCCTTGGCTTTTTTCAAGGACTGCCAAAGGGTGGCAGAGGAAGAAATCATGCTCTACTTTTTGAGCTAGATAGTTTGTGTATATTTGCAAACAGCTTGAGAAGACTGTGGTTGACCTTAGAACCACAGTTCTCAAAACTCCTGATGTCTGGATATTATTGACTCTGAATAGTTCCGGCTTCTCCAGTTATTTAGATTTTAAGTGCATTGCTTTCCTTCTTCTCCCTAGTTGAGTGCTTTCTCTTGCACTGATTTAAAAAATAAAAAATAATTGGTTCTCTCTTGCATACATACTATGTACCTGGGTTCCACTGTCTCTGTGCTTTTAATAAAGTTGATTTTTTTTCTTAGAAAATGCAGGTTAAATAAAGGTTTCATTTGAAAATGCAGCAGGGCAAAACCCCAGTACACAAATATACAAGAGAACCCCTATTCAGGTGAAAAAGAAAAACAATTAAAAAAAAAACTTAAAAAGCTAAAAGCAAACTATCATATGAGCTATCCATGTATAGAGGGAGTAAAGGACGTTCTTTCTTGGCTCTACCACCAAAGATTCCCTCTCTTCAAAGGCCTGTGTCCTACTATCTCCAAAACTCCAAATACACCACAGTAAAAAAAAAGGATCCAGCATCCACACTACTCATCAAAAGCAAAAAACGTATTATTCAGGAAGAAAGAATGAATGAAAGAACAAAAGAAATTACAACCTGTTGCTTTTGAAGAACCCAAAAATGCTCGATTCATGGCCATGACCAAGTCTTCCAGAACCTCCTAGCCCCCAACTTAAAGCCTCACCACCATCTGATGGAGAATATAATCAACAACCATGATGAAACACACGGGTTTACAATAAAGAGAGGGAGGTAAAGAGAGTATTTGCCACCAAAGATCTGGCAAGGTGAGAGTGGCAGTGGTATTGGATGGGGGGTGATGGTGGTGTGGTGGAGGGTTTTGCAGTGCATAATGGGTAGTGATTTGGAAAATTCAATGACAGCAGTAATGGGCTGGCAATGACTGCTGATGGACATGGACCATGGGGATTTTAGTGACAAAGGGTAGAAGTGGTACGGGAGAAGGGTGAATATACGTGCTTTTTTCTTCCCCAATTTCTCAATTAAAATTTTGATTCTCATGTGTTTGGGAACCAAATACACCGCCCCCACCCCCGGGTTTTGTGGAAAAAAATTTTCCACATTTTGTGTTAATGGAATAAACCAGTGTAATGGGAATGGGGAAATGGGATCCCACTTTCCCTTGTGTCCACACCCATGTTGGATACATGAAATCCATCTCCACTCCCAATGAACAAAACAAGCTTGTATTTGTGACTTTGTTTGCTTTTTACATATAAATTATGCTTGTTCACTGTTTCCTTGACCATCACCCCACAACCCAACTCTTTGCCATTACAGTTACCCTTTAGATCTGAGCTGTGTATCCTTTTTATTTTCTATTTGCTTTCAAGCAATCAGAGGATAAAGTTTGCAGAGCTACAAGCATAGAGGTTGGCATTGGCTAGAATATTGATTCAAATTTTCCAGTAGTTGTTCAAAAGAAATCCAAATAAAGTCTAAATCTCATAGGGCTGTGCAGCTAAAGTGACCCTTGATGACACGCCTACTTAGATTTGATGGTAGATTTTTTTTTTTTTTTTTAGGCAAAGAGCAATGCAAGTGAAGTCTTGTTGCATTCGTCTGGCAGGAGTGGTGACCACAGTGATAGTGAGAGTGAGAAAGTGGTGGCAAAACTTTTTTTTTTTGATAGGTAATAGAGAGCTTTATTAAGATAAAGATGGGCATAGCCCAGGTACACTGGAGGTATACATGAGCATACACCTATTTAGGAACTAGAGACAGAAGCAAGAAAATCATGGAAGCTTAGGCCATTAAAGTCTAAAGCCATGGCCCACAGAAATAAAGTCTTCCATAAGAAACTCCGAAACTCTTCCGAGGAACGTTCATGATCCTCGAAAAGTCTCTCATTTCTTTCATTCCAAATACACCAAAAAATACAAATTGGAGCCATCCTCCACAAAGATGCAATTTGCGGAGTCCCGGAGATTCCTCGCCAGCTTGCTAAAAGCTCCACCACCCGACCTGGCATTACCCATGCTATTCCCATTCTGTTGAAGAAGTAGTTCCATATCTCACTTGCGAACTTACAGTGTAGGAGTATGTGGTCCACTGTCTCTCCATTGTTTCTACACAAACAGCACCAGTCCACAATAATAAGGCCACGTCTTCTAAGATTGTCAGTGGTCAAGATCTTCCCTAGTGCTGCTGTCCATACAAAAAATGCAGCCTTAGTTGGTGCTTTGCTTCTCCAAATATTCTTCCACGGAAACTTAGGCCTTTGTTGCATGGTATTGACTTCATAGAAGGAACGTACCGAGAATTTCCCCTTTCTATTCGGCCTCCAAACCATCACATCTTCAGTTGTGGCAGCAATGGGCAAGCTGTACAGTAAATTCATAAACTCCAGCAAGTCATTTACTTCCCAATCATTTGCATCCCTGGTAAGACTAATATTCCATTCCTGTGTGTCTTGAAAGATCACCCTCAAATCAGCCACCACAGCTGCTTTCTCCCGTGCAATAGCAAAGATTGTGGGATAGGCATCCTTTAGAACCAGATCACCCACCCACCTATCCATCCAAAAACTGATCCTACTACCATCCCCTAAACATAACCGGGTATTGCAAGAAAAGGACTCCCACCCCTTCCTTATATACTTCCAAAGCCCCACACCATAAGTCCCCCTTCCCTCTTTAGAACACCAACCCCCACATTCACTACCATACTTTATGTCAATCACTCCTTTCCATAAAGCTTCCCTCTCACAATTATACCGCCACAGCCATTTACCCAACAATGCCATATTAAAGGCCCTTACATCCCTAATCCCCAACCCACCATCTCTCAACGGAGTACAAATCTTATCCCATCCCACCAAATGATACTTGAACTCTTCTCCTATCCCACCCCATAGGAAATCTCTCTGAAGTTTCTCCAATCTCTGTGCAATGCTAGCAGGGAGTGGGAATAAGGATAAAAAGTATGTAGGAAGGTTAGATAGCGTACTTTTAATCAAGGTTATTCGTCCCCCTTTTGATAAGTATACCTTTTTCCACCCAGCCAGTCTACGTTCGAATTTTTCCAGCACCCCTTCCCAAATAGATTTTGCTTTGAAAGAAGCCCCCAGCGGAAGGCCCAGATATTTCAAAGGCAAGGAAGAGACCACACAACCCAAGATGTTAGCTAGCCTCCTGATATTATTTACTTCTCCCACTGCAACCATCTCCGTTTTAGCAAGATTGATCTTCAACCCGGACACGGCTTCAAAGCATAGCAAAATAGCCTTCAGGGATTCTATATGACCTGCCGTTGCCTCACAAAATAATAAGGTATCATCTGCAAACAAGAGATGAGAAATAATGATGGAACCATGATTGCCCCCCACATTAAAACCTGAGAAAAATCCACCCCCTACCGCCGCTGACACCATTCTGCTTAGTGCCTCCATAATCAGAACAAATAAGAGAGGGGATAATGGATCTCCTTGCCGTAACCCCCGCGAGCTATTAAAGAATCCCACTGGATCCCCGTTAACCAAGACCGAGAAACGCGCCGTTGATACACAGTGTCTTATCCACTGCCTCCATCTTGCCCCAAACCCACTTCTAACCAACATATACACCAAAAAATCCCAATTCACGTGGTCGTACGCCTTCTCCATATCAAGTTTACACAAAATACCTGGGATTCCGGACTTGATTCTGCTGTCCAAACACTCATTTGCTATAAGAACCGAGTCTAAAATTTGCCTCCCCTTCACAAAGGCATTTTGAGATTTAGAAATGATCTTTTCCATTACCGTACTCAACCTATTGGCAAGAACCTTTGCAAGTATCTTGTACACGCTGCCCACAAGACTTATTGGTCTGAAGTCCGAAACCTCCATAGCCCCCGCCTTCTTAGGGACTAAGGCAATAAAAGTAGCGTTTAAGCTTTTTTCAAATTTTCCATGCGTAAAGAATTCCTGAAAAACCAGCATTACCTCTTCTCTCACCACCTCCCAACAAGATTGGAAAAAAGCCAAAGTAAAACCATCAGGCCCCGGTGCTTTATCCTTATTCATTTTCTTAATAACTTGGTGTACTTCTTCCTCTTCAAACGGTCTCTCCAACCAATCTCTGCTAGTTTGGTCTATGGTCTCAAAAGCTAATCCATCTAGGGTCGGCCGCCAATCGTGCGGTTCCGCTAGCAAATGTTGAAAATGACTAACCACATGTTCCTTTATCACCTCTTGATCTGAAAAATTTTCACCATTAATGTTCATGGACTCAACGGCATTGAATCTCCTATGCGCATTAGCCATCCTGTGAAAAAATTGTGTACACTTATCCCCCTCTCTTAGCCACAAAGCCCTTGACTTTTGCCTCCACGATATTTCCTCCATTAGAATCAATCTTTCTAATTCAGCACTGACTTGGACTTTACGGTTATTCTCCTCCCCTACTCCCTCCAAGGTTTGTAACTCTAAAAACAAATTCTTTTTCTGAGCAGTTACATCACCAAAAACCTGTTCATTCCATATCTTCAAGTCCTTTTTCAATGCTTTCAGCTTATCCGCCAACACCTTACTCGGATTACCTTCGAAGGAGTATGAACTCCACCATTGCCTAATCACGTCCACAAACCCCTCCACTTTTAGCCACATATTTTCAAACTTGAAAGGCCTTCTCCCCCTTTGTATACCACCACCATCTAGCATTATGGGAAAATGATCCGAACATAGTCTCGGGAATCTTTTCTGACTTAAGCCGGGATAATGTGATTCCCACGACGGGGAAATAATAAATCTGTCCAACCTTGACCACACATGGTTGTTGGACCAAGTAAATTCCCCACCCATTAACGGTATATCCATAAGTCCCATCTCGGAGATGAAGTCTGAAAAATCCACCATGGCTTGATTTTGACGACCCCCTCCTGCTCTCTCGCTAGAGAATCTTGTCACATTAAAATCCCCTCCGATACACCATGGAGCTTCCCACCATGAGCATAACCCAGCTAACTCCTCCCAAAGTAGCCGCCTCTCACTATCTATATTAGGACCATAAACCCCAGCAAAGGCCCACAAAAAACCATCATTTGTATTTTTAAAGAGACATCCCACCGAGTGTTCTCCCACGAACTCATCTATGCTCTCCACCACCCTCTTGTCCCACATAACCAGGATCCCCCCGGAAGCCCCGTTTGACGGTAAGTAAATCCAGCCTACATACATACAGCTGGACAAGCTTCTAATAATATTTCTATCAATATGCTTCAACTTAGTTTCCTGAAGACAAATAATATCCCCCTTCCATTGCCTTAATAAAGATCTTACCCGGAGACGTTTATTAATCTCGTTAAGACCCCTAACATTCCAGCTAATTATTTTGGGCTTCATTTAACAACTGATCCGACCCTCCCTTTGTTTCTACCACGGCTTGCGCTCCCCTCCTTACCATCATAGTTAATGGACCAGGTCAATCTCCTCAACTCTCTCTCTCTTTTAGTCCCAGCCCCATTCTGGCCTGCCTCGATGGCTATAATCAAGGCTTTAAACTGTTCTTCATAACCCGCGCAAGAGATTCCCAGACAGTTCTGAAGGTCCTCTATTTTTTTCAAAATCCAATCTGAAGATCTAGTAGGGGTTACCACACTGATAGGGGTTGGGTCTGCCTCAACATCTTCCTCCCCCTCTAAGACACTGTCACACGGCTCAAACAAAACCAAATTTCCCTCTCCCTCTATTAACTCTTGATCTGCCGTGACCTCTTTAGTCACCATAGCTAAGGAATTCATTTCAACTACCTCCGGTACCTCTCCCATCTTACACACATCCTTCCAAGAACTGAAATTAGCCTGCATTAATTCGGGTGACAATGAAAAAACCACTCCTTCCCCTTGTTGTTCCCGTACTCTCGGAGACAGCTTATCACCCTCAAAGATTTCCCCCTCTTCTATGCACAAGCTTTCACCTGAAGGTTTACAGGCCTCCATCGATCCCTTCTGTACCTGCTCAGCCTCAGAAAACAGAAGCAACTGTGGTACATTAGGCTCCCTGACTTTACCGAGAGAAGGCTCCCTCGCCGTCTCCTCCACCGGCGGCAGCCTCAGCGTCGCACCACCGCCAGACGACTCGCCACCCTCCATCGGCCCCTTCTGTCCAAGACCCAGTCCAAGACTCGGGCCCCCTGGATGAGTATCGGGTCCCTTCAGAGAACCCAGAGCCGAAACATTTCGGCCTCCCGTGGGTACCCATATCTTCCGTGGGCCGTTGGCCAGCCCCTTACCCTTCTGAAGCCCATCTAACACTCCCTCATCCCCCCTTAAACCCAAGTCTTCAATATTCTTCTCACAGCCCACCTTCATGGGCCTTACCTCTACCTGGCCCAGACCCACATTTTCCCCCCCTTCAACGCTGCGTTTCAGAACAGCCAAGGACTCCTTCAAATAACCCACTTGCTTCTCCATATCAGCCAAAGCACGAACCACGTATCCCATATTCACCCCCGACATCCCCCTGCCATCCCCTACACGAGTGTGACTTTTCACCAGAGAGGAAATCTCACCTGCTCCCTCTGCATATTTTGGCGCTCGAGACACTGCTTCACTGTACGACAGGGGATGGTTTCCCTGCCATGATGAAGGAAGACGCCACAGGCAGCTACCCCTGTTTTGCACTCTCGGAACAGAGTATGAAGCTGTGAGTTCCTGCAGCAACTCATCAAGATACCTCCATCCCACCCCCTTTCCTCCTTCTGGTATCATTAACACGCCACGACGTTTCCCATGGCCAAACTCTGATAAGGAGAAGAAACTCCCATATGAATTACGCTGTCTCTGCATTACCAGAACTTGAGGCCCACTTCTGCGTGACTTAATGAACTCTGATGACCCCCGGTGTGCTATCCCCTCCTTAACCATTGCAGCCAACCACCCCAAGGATCCATGGTCGAGAGAAATGTGATGTACAGCTCTACAACTGCTCTCTGTACATCTCCACCACCTCTCGCTAACCTTCTCAAACTCAAAACATTTCTGGTCAATAACAATGTTCCTAATCCACCCCATCTCAACACACTAACTCTAAAATATAACACTCACAAAGACTCCAAGACTAATCTAAGCATCACTAAAAACAATCACCATCGAAATGAATCTGTATTTTCTCAGGTGTACGGAGAGAAAAAAGTTTGGAGAGAGAAATCGACCTATAATGGTATGGATTTTAATTATTGTCTTCATTTCTGAGATTAACCAAACAAGAGAAAAGAAAAAAGAAAAAAGTTAACATTTATTTTCACTTTCTTTGAGATTATCATACTTGTACAATCCAAAAATGGAATCTCATCCCCAAATTTTCATTCCCATCAGTAAAACAGAGCTTAAAATAAAATCTAATTTTCTAAAAGATTACCAGTTCCATACCAGTAATAGCCACTGAGTGCTCTGAGCCCAGAGCTGCCATTTTAATGGTGATTCCATCCAAACACTCTACTTTAGTTGGTAGATGAACTGCTGCTGCTGCCCCTGCATATCGGTAAAACATATTCGTTAATTCAAACAAGTAACTGTCACCTTCGAGTAACAAAGCAACTGCTGCAGGAAAAAGCAGAAGAGATAAATGATGACCAATGTTCAGCAACTACATAATATCACCTAGACCAGAAAAGTAAAGGTTCGATTGTTACTTTTTCCAAGGCCCAGTTGCCCATTGGAGTTTTTCCCCCACATGTAGAGTTCTCCATCCACTATAAGAAATAGAAAAGAAGAGCAGGAATATTAAATGCAAAATCCACTTGCAAAGGAATATTAAAAACAGGAAAAGGAAGAGAGAGAGAGAGAGAGAGAGAGAGAGAGAGAGAGAGAGAGAGAGAGAGAGCGCTAATGGACACTAGAATTTTCCTAATCCAGATAATATCATGATCATTAAATGCAAAATCCTTCAAAAAAAAAGGCTGCTTATGTGCATTCTATGATCAAAAGGGGTCAGTTTTGTGTCTACAGAAGTGTCCAACCCTTTCAGATTTCCAGGTCAAAGTATAGGAACCTTCTCTGAAACTGAAAGAGATCAAGGGGCTATAAAAGAAATAATTCCTCATTGAATCCCTCACACCAGCATTTCAAATGAATGCAACAATTTTTTTCCATTCTGTCTTAACCTTGCAGGAGCACTGTAGAACGCATATAACTAGCCAGCCCAATACAGGCAACTATAACTTTTAGACAACTCATATTTGCATCATGCCATCTTAACATTAGTGTAAGTTTTGAAGAGTTTGACAATCACTCATCTACTATCAATTATGTGACATACTCTGCTAACAGAACAAGATTTCAAAATAAAAATTTTACATGTAATGCACCCTTTAGAAACAAATGAACATCTACGTTCTCCCACAAGTATTACATTTCTAACACCATACCTGTAACAGCACAAGAGTGATGATAACCAGCAGAAATTTGAACAATGTCTTTCTGAATCCCAGAAACCTCAACTGGCTCCTGCAACAGAAAGGCAGGCAAATAACCAACCACCAGAAAATCTATAGGCCATTAGTAATTATCTATGCACTCAACCACAGAAAACCCTGAAAATGTTATTTTTTACAACAGCACAGCATAATTAAACCTTGAAGTATTCACGTGAAATTTAATAGACAGACAAGACGTGCACAGCCCCCCAAGTGATGGTGATAAGATCACCCACTTCATGACAATGACTACACCATCCCTCTCCCACTAAGATACATCGGGAATATCTTGTCCCTAACACTAATCTCTCGTGCATAGTAACACACATGAGGAAGATTCATTAGTAGAGAAAAGCAGACACAGAGAGGAGAGATGGAAAAGAAATTAGAAGAGAAATAAGGGGAAAAACTTTCAGGGAACAATGACATTAAAAGATGGTAACCCTAGAAGTGTGGCTCTAATATCATGTCTAAGTGTATACATTATTAAACTTTGTCAATGAACTGGATCAAACATATATACTGTAAGAAAACATTTCAGCAGATTAGTGGCAGTTTGAGGATGCAATGAGTCAAAAGGTGTAGTTTGGCAGCACAATTTATGATCATGTAAATTGGAAATTTCTTGTTGTATATGTTAAAGAATTGTGGCATTGGGAAGAAATAGTGTAGCTAGATAGCCCTGTATTTGCTCAACGATGTTTTTAGTGTTGGTGATTAACACTCTCATAGGTTCTTCAATAGCGCTCGTGGCTTGAGATAGGGGGACCCTTTGTCTCCTATGCTTTTTGTCATAGTTACAGAGGCCATTAGCAAAATGATCTCTTCTACAATGAGAAAGGGTATTTTATCAGGATTTGTGTAGAGTCAAGGCACAATGACGGGATCATTTTTTCTCATCTTCTATTTGTGGATGATACTTTGATTTTTTTAGCAAACCCGGATCACCTTCTTTATTTGCATTGTTTATTCCTATTTTGAAGCAGTCTCTGGGCTGAACACCAATTTGGCTATGCAAATCACAACTGGTTGTTAATATCAAGAATGTGGATAATTTGGCAAGTATTCTTGGTTGCAGGGCTTTTCATTTGCCTACGACATGTCTCAATCTTCCTTTAGATTGTGACTTTTTTAGATTGTGAAAAGTCAATGGCGGATATCAAGGGATTCCTTTTAAACACCCTTTACCTTTGGATGTCTGCTTATAACTACTTTCTATCTCTAACTTCCAGAACTTTCTCACCAAAAAAAAAAAAAAACTTCCAGGAACTTTCTGTGTCTTTGTTTCTTAGAACAGTTGTATTACTTATATATAAGGGCAACATAAGTGCTACTTATTTTTTTGATAAGTAATCAAAATTGTATTAATTAAAGAAAAGGCCTATCCCAGTATGTACAAGAAACTACCCCTTTAGGCGGGGGCAAGAGAGACTAGAAAATCATGGAGGACCATTCCATTGAAATCAACAGCAATGGCCCAATTACAAAGCGTACTAAAAAACAAAGTCAGCAGCTCCTCTACTGTTCGCTCCATGTCTTCGAAAGTCCTTGCATTCCTCTCCTGCCATAAAGACCACATGATACAAAGTGGTATCATCCTCCAAACCGCTGAAATCTGGGGCTGGCCTCCTATGTTGGGCCAGCAGGCCAAGGCTGCCGCCACTGTCCCCGGCATAGCCCAGCCCAACTCCACTCTACCTAGCACCTCGTCCCACAAAACCCTTGCAATCTTGCAGTGTAGTAAAAGATGATCTACCGACTCGCCCCCTCCCTTACACATACAGCACCAATCTGCCACAATAATCCTCCTTTTTCTCAAATTATTAGTTGTGAGGATCTTACCCAAAGCAGCAGTCCACACAAAGAAGGCCACCTTAAGGGGCGCCTTATGTTTCCATATCCTTCTCCAAGGGATCTGACAGTTGGGATTTTGCTTGAGAGCAATATAGAAGGAGTAAACTGAGAACTTACCTTTCTTGTGTGGGACCCACCATAACTAGTTTTCTTGTTGATTGCTCGGCTTCATAGAGTACAAGAGACTGAAAATCCACTAAGCTATTCATCTCCCAATCTTGTGCCGCCCTGCTAAAACTTATGTTCCAATGAAAATGTCCCCCCGACAAACCCATAACCTCCGCCACTGAAGCCTCTTTATTGCTGGCAATTTGATAAAGAGAGGGAAACAACTCATGTAACGTCGTATCACCACACCAAATATCTTTCCAGAATTTGATCCTGGTACCATTCCCCATCTGAAAACAGGCGTGCCAACATAAGACTGTCCAACCTTTCCTGATATGTTTCCACAACCCCACTCCATCAGCTCCTGTAACTTCTTTGGTACCCCATCCCCCCCATATATCTCCATATTTGCACGCAATCACCCCTCGCCATAAAGCATCCAATTCCCGACTATACCTCCACAGCCATTTACCCAAAAGTGCCCGATTGAAAGTCTTCACATTTTTAATACCTAGACCACCCTTAGAAAAAGGACGACACACCGTTCCCCACTTAACCAGATGGTACTTGAACTCTTCCCCCAAACCGCCCCACAAAAAGTCTCGTTGTAATTTCTCAATACGGCTTGCTATTCTTGCTGGAATAGGAAAAAGAGATAGGAAGTATGTAGGCAAATTTGATAGAGTACTCTTAATCAAAGTGAGTCTTCCTCATTTCGACAAATACATTCTCTTCCAACTTGCCAACCTTCTCTCTATTTTTTCAAAAACTGGTTCTCACAAGAGAGGCGATCTTGCCCCTATCCCCAATGGAAGATCCAGATATGTCAACGGGAATGAAGCTATCTTACATCCTAGCGATCAAGCCAGTTGTCGTAAATGTGGCACTCCTCCAATTGGTACTATCTCGGACTTGTCAAAGTTCACTTTTAATCCAGACACTGCTTCAAAGCACAGAAGCATTGCCTTCAACTTCCGCACCTGACTCTGATCTGCATCACAAAGGATAAGGGTATCATCTGCAAAGAGTATATGAGATATATTAATAATGCCCCTCTCCTGGGTTCCAACCGAAAAGCCGCCCACCATGCCATTCCGACTTAAAGTCGACATCATCCTGCCTAGTCCCTCCATCACAACAACAAACAGTAAAGGCGACAATGGATCACCTTGTCTCAGGCCTCGTGAGCTATGGAAGAAGCCAGCTGGGCTCCCATTTAACAATACAAAGAACTTAGCCGTTGACACACACCATCGGATCCATGATCTCCACTTCTCCCAAGAATATATAGTAAAAAATTCCAGTTTACATGATCGTATGCCTTCTCCATATCCAGCTTGCAAATGATTCCATTACCACCATTCTTCATTCTACTATCCACACACTCATTTGCAATAAGTGCCGCATCAAGGATCTGTCTACCTTTAACAAAGGCATTTTGAGGCTTAGAGATAAGCTTCCCTACCACTTCACTAAGTTGATGGGACGATATGCATTTACCTCATTAGCACCCACCTTCTTTGGGATTAAAGCTATGAAATTTGTATTTGGACTTTTTTTAAATTTTCCAGCCACAGAGTTCTTGGAACACCTTCATAATGTCTTCCTTAACCACATCCCAGCATTCCTGAAAAAAAAACCCATAGAGAACCCATTCGGCCCCGGAGCCTTATCCTTAGCCAATTTTCGCACAACCTCCGCCACTTCCTCTTCCTCAAAAGCCCGTTCCATTCGACAAACATCACTCTCCCCAATGGAGTCAAAGACCAAACCATCAGGAAGTGGTCGCCAACTCATCAATTCGGTAAGGAGTTGTTCATAAAAGCCAACTAAATGGGCCTTAATAACACTTTCTTCCCTGCACTCCGTACCCTCAATTTTCAGCATCTCAATATTATTGTTTCTCCTATGAGAGTTTGCAACCCGATGAAAGAATTTGGTGCAACGATCTCCTTCCCTAAGCCACAAAGCTCTTGATTTTTGCCGCCATGAAATCTCTTCCATCAGGATAATTCTCTCCAGCTCCTCCCCCAACAATGTCCTCCGTTCTACTTCTACTTGGGTAAGAGGTCTAACCTCTTGGATCTGCTCAATTTCCTGAATCTCCCTCATCTTTCCTTCTTTGTTTTCCCTCAGATCCCCGAAAGACTGTGTATTCCAAAGTTTCAAATCGTTTTTTAATGCTTTCAACTTGCTAGCAAGGATAAAACTAGGAGTACCCTGAAAATGATACAACACCCACCACTGTCTTACTCGTTCCACGAAACCTTCCGACTTTAGCCACATATTCTCAAATTTAAAATATCTTCGCCCACTTCTCAACCCTCCACAATCAAGCAAGATAGGCCAGTGATTTGAACTAATGCGAGGCAAGCGCCTTTGCCAGACATCAGGAAAATGGCTTTCCCATTCCAGGGATATGAGGAAACGATCAAGACGGGACCACGTTTGATTGTTAGCCCACGTGGCGGGTCCCCCGGCTAAGGGCAAGTCTACCAAATTCAAATCAGAGATGCACTCGGAAAAGTCAATCATCGCTGGCCGCCCCCTTCTATTACCAAAAGACTCACTTAGGAATCTAGTAACGTTAAAGTCTCCCCCGATACACCAAGGAAGATTCCACCAACTATGCAGACCAGCTAGTTCTTCCCACAAAAGTACTCTGTTATTATCCAAATTAGGCCCGTAGACACCTGCAAAAGCCCATAAAAAGTTGTCTGACACGCTCTTAAACGAGCATGCTACCGTGTACCTCCCTATGAACTCTTCCATTTTTTCCACCACCCGCCTATCCCACATGACTACCACTCCACCTGACGCCCCGTTAGAGGCCAAGTAAACCCAATCTACATGGACACCACTCCACAAGCTTCTCACAATTCGCCTATCAATCAGCTTCATCTTGGTCTCTTGCAAGCAAACAATGTCTACCTTCCACTCCCGAAGCAAGTTCCTTATCCGCAATCTTTTCGTAACCTCATTTAGTCCACGGACATTCCATGATACGATTTTTGGTTTCATGGAGAATGGACTGGCCCCTTCCCTTTCGACCTATTCCTACTAGAGCTACCCTCAGTATTCAAAGACCACATCAGCCGCTTAAGCTCTCTCTGTTTTTTCAAGACGGATTTCCATTGTTGTTGATGCCCTGTTTCTATAACTGTCAGCAAGGCCATAAACTGTTCCTCATATCCCTCGCACTCTAGTCCCACTACTTTTTGAATCTCCTTCACCTTATCGAACACCCATCCGGAAAATCCAGAATGGATAGGAAACAAAAAATTCAATGGTCTCGGGGTCCCCCTCTCTAGTTTCCTCTACCCTGGAAAAAACAGTCAAATCCAATTGTTCCGTCAAAGCCAGCGCGTACTCATCATCAGTGGACAGCCCTTCTAGAGACCCCTCCACTTCCGAGTCTTCCAAGCCTTCCCCATCACTCGCCACCACCCCAAAATCCCCCACAAGTGAACCAGAATGAGTCACCGGAGCTCCACCAACCTCCAGGGTCTTCACAGATGCAGGCGCCTCTTCCTCTATGTTCACAGAAAGCATCACGTGCTCGTTCACCTCGGGAATAAGTCCAGAAAGGTTCGCCGGAGTCTCCAAGCTCCTCATCGGCGTTTTCTAGGTCTAAAGAGATGCAACCGACCCTTCCTCTCGTTGCGCCGTGTCCCTTACAAGGTCCACCTCCATCACATGCTCATTCACCTCGGGAATGAGTCCAGAAAGGCTCGCCGGAGTCTCCAAGCTCCTCATCGGTGTTTTCTGGGTCTGAATAGATGCAACCGGCTCTTCCCCTTGTTGCGCCGTGTCCTTTGCAAGGTCCACCTCCATATTCCGGCCGTCCCACACCTGCGTGCCGTCGTCGGAAAGGTCCACCCTCATCGCCGGCGCAGTCTATTGCTCCTCCGACGTCTCCCCTTCCGATAGAAACACATCCGGCGTTGGTGGCTGGGATTCGGGTTTTTTAGAACCCGTAATGTTCTGAACCCTGCTTACAGGGTCCATGGGCCGTGCCCCACCCATGTTAGACGAAGCTGGATTTGTCAGTAATGGGCCTTTGTCCCGGCCCAAGCCTCCTGCACCCAAGTTAGGCCTTTTGCTGGGGCCCGGCAACCCACAAGTCTTGTTTTTTAAAACAACTGCCCCACCCGACTACCCTGCCTCATATATCTGTGGGCCCTTCTCCCAACCCACTCTTTTCGGCCCACTCACTTCCTTCCAGACCTCAACTCTTCCTTTTTTCACTTGGGCCTTGTCTTTAAACAAGCCTAGCCCTTCAAACTCAGCATCCCTACGGCTACAAACACAGCCTTCCTTATTTTGACAGACAAAATTCTTCTCAGTCTCCATCTCCCTCTGCAACTTCCATACTTGCTCCTGTAGCTCTTCCATTTTCCCACACGCAACCCAGTCTTCTCCCCTGCCACCTTCTGAATAACATACTCCTTGAGGAGCTCAAGGCAAATGCTTGTCAGAAAACCTTACTCCATCACTTGGTCCCTGCCACCCTCTGCTTCCCATCACTTGGTCCATGTCTTCCCCGCCGAAGGCCTTTCGCCATGAAGTCCTCCCTGTGTCCTCTCCTCCTTCAGCATCTCCCCCAAGGCCTCCTTCAGTCTCTCCCACCCTTTCCCCCCATCCCCTTCCGGGAAAATGATGAGCCTCCTTCCTCCACCCTCTTTGTATTCTGCCACCTCCAGAAATCTACCACTACTGTTGGAGCGTTTTTGAGCTAAATATCTAGAAGATCCCTCTCGAATGGAGCTGTAGAACTCATCCTTCTCCCTACTCGAGCAACTCTCTAAAGCCTTACACATCCACTGTAAAATGTTCTGCTTCACTAAGAGTTCCTGTTGCCTCTTCCAACTTCTTTCTATGATGCGAAGCTGGACTCCCTCTTTTACAAGAGTGAACAATTTTGAATCTATTCCCACCTCTCTAAAAAATCCCATTGAAACCAACTCACAGTACCACTAATCTACTGAACTTTAACCAGATAATCAGACCTTGACAATAATCAAACCAACACACCAGCTTTCATTTTAGAGAATCTCTCTCTAGAATCTCTCTCTAAAACCATCAAGGTTAAGTGCTACTTATATAAAATAAAAAAAAGTAAAAAATAAATTTAAAAAATATAGCGAAAGCTAAATGCTTTCTCTGAGTGGTAGCTCTTACTAGAGCCAAACGCTCCCTTGTGACACTGACCGCGCCTTTTCAGGTTGAGTTGATGGCTTAATCTTGGGACCTACCCCTGGAGGTAGGAGTACCATCCGGGAGCTCATAGCGGAGGAATAAACAGGGTATCCCCTTTGACGTGTGTGGGTAACACACACCCTCTTATCAAAAAATAAATTAAAAAAAGTAACATTAAGTGTAGAAAAATCTATAATAATAATTCTATTCCCAACTGAATAAGAGCTAGGTAAACGAAATTAACCAACTAGGCAAAGAGGTCAAGAAACCATACAGTAGCATAACTTTTATTCTGTGAGATGCCGAGCTGTCCGAAATCATTAAGACCGGTGGCAAAAACACGGCCAGATTCTGTCAGAGGAGGATAAATGATAAGCTTCTACCCTTGCACCACCAATAATCTTCACAATCCATCACTTTTATGATGAAATACAATTCTTCAAAAGATAAAAAGTGTGAAAGATTGTACGAAAAAAGCCCACCAACATGCACGGGTGAATGCACACATATATGTATACTGCTGAACCAGAAAAAAATGTGCGCTACCATATGGCTCTGGATTAGCTAAGTTCAAAAGTTGAAAATAAGCAAACTCGAACTGCTGACAGGGTAATTTGCTGCCCCAAGCTCCCCAGCTACTGATTCTACCTTCCAATGGTTGATAATAACTCTCCCAAACACTTATAAAAAATAGATAAATAAATAACTCTCCCAAACACAGCTTACAACTTTAACCATACTGTGCTCTCCAATGTGCAACTCTTCTCAAAATCTGAGAAGGTTCTGAGTTGGATTCCCATTCAGACTACTGATTGATGTGATTCCAGAGGATCCAGCCACAGGAGAACCAGGAATGGAGAGCTTCCCCCTTTTTGTGCCAGACTCTTTGATATGTGTGTGTGTGTGTGTGTGTGTACATATAGGAAGCATAGCTTTCATTAATTTTTCAATTGATCAAAAAACGTGATCGGGTTACTGGGTTACAGGTTAGAGCGCTCAGTTCATTCCCAGAGCCTATCAATTGCAACAGAGTTTAAACAAATAAATGAGAAGAGCAGAAAAAGGAATCAAGTTAGGAGGACCTGTTAAGAATAGAGTGTGAGCACCGCCACAGGAGATTGATCTAAGGTTTTGGCCGCGGAACGCAGAGCAGATAGCAGGCCTCCACTGAGAGTCCAAGCTCCCAAGCCCAAGCCTCCCGTAGTCTCCATTCCCCCACACCGCCGCGAACCTTTTTCCCGATGCTTCACTTGACATCCATCTTCCAAATATCCCAATCCCGATCGCTGTTTTCGTATCAAATCTCCTAATAATTCTCCATCCGCTACTTCTACTCCACATAACTTCCTCAGAAATTTGCCACGACCTGAACGAAATGAGAGTTGAGAGACGTGTTTGTTTGAAAAACAAGCAGCAAGGCAACAAAGGGCAGCAACTAACGGCTCAAAGCGCTGCAACGTAGGTTCACCAAAGTTACTAGAAAGTTACTTGCTGCTTTCTACTTTCTAGAGACTCGAGTCGGCTAGTTTTTAATTTTTTTTAATTAAAATATTGTCCATTCGTTTTTCAAAATTTTCTTAATCTCAATGGTATTTTTATATTTTAAATTATTTTTTTAATTTATTAGCTTATAAAGACACTTAAAATATACTGCTGCAGTATTACTGCATCTAATAAAATATAAAATTAAGAGTAATATCATTCTTTTAAAAATTTAATTTTTTTCCCTCTATTTTCTTTTTGTAAAACTCATGAATGCTTTAATAAAAAAAAAATTTTATAAAAATAAACTCACAAGCTAACATAACTTTTATTACAAAATAAACCTAAAATTCATATAAAGTCACGTGAGTTCGTTAGTTTACTTTTATAAATTCTCTTCACGCCTATAGCACTTATCAACTTGACATTTTAAGAAAATATTATTCAAATTTCCCTTACTTGCTATCAAAATTCCAATGTGAATGATTATAGCCACAACATCAATATTTGATCTTGTTTATGTAAAATTTTTACTAAATAATTTGAACCCATCGTTTGAATTTATCAATGTTTTTATGGAGAATTGGTGTTATTAAAGGGTACATAGGCCTTTAATAAATCTCTCAAATATAATTTAGTCTTCAACAAGCATTCTACAAAGAAGAAAAAATGCCGATGTCATTGGTAAAAGTTTTAATATCAACCCACTTTAAATTTCTCAATCATGCTTGAAAGTTCATAGTTCCAAAACTTGACTAATTTCAGAC
Source organism: Carya illinoinensis (assembly GCF_018687715.1). NCBI lineage: Eukaryota > Viridiplantae > Streptophyta > Magnoliopsida > Fagales > Juglandaceae > Carya > Carya illinoinensis. The sequence goes on from NC_056755.1 coordinate 41,817,008, forward strand.
AAATATGTTCAGCTGGTCCGCTAATTAATCTACACATCAATCCTTCAAAGCGAAAGAACTATAATGAGGAAACTTTTTATTCTTTTTTTGTTCGATAGAACTATAATGAGTAAACTTGCAAAAGAAAAGTTTCGGTACATAAGAATGACCCTAATATGCTAACAACATCAGACGCTGCCAAACTCGAAGGAGCAATCTCATTTCAACCATGTCAAGTACATGCCAACATTAAGGATAGAAAGAACCAAGCAGCAGGCCAGAAATTATCAAGTCTTGTAGAGAGAAAGAATTAAATTGTCCCGGGTATTGGTTCAGAAAAATTGGATCTTGACTATGTGGTGCACCAAACCAAGGTGAAGTTTGTGGATAAATAATGGGTTGATTTTGTAGATGACCATCTGAACCTTGAATATCGGAAGGAAGTGTCCCTGCACTGTGGCACAAATTATTACCTAACCGAGAAGCATCATAGTTCTGCTTTCTTCCCGAGCCTTCCACAAACTGTTGTCCTTTCTGCCCTTCCATTATACGCTGCTTCTTCATTGGACGAGGATTACTCGGAACAGGACTAGCTGTATTTTCACCGTCCATCGGATTTCTAGTACATACATCTGGTAAAGTAGATACTGCATCACCAAACAAAATATCCCTTAATGTTGGTTGCTGCAACCGGCCACCTAGAAAGGTCAAAAGGCAACCAAGGGAATATTGCACACGTTCGTAGATCTTTTTAACTTCTTGTCCTCCTACTGCCCTCGCAACATTTTGGGATCGTTCTGAGAAATCCTCAACCTGTAAGAAGCATGTGAACACATCAATGATCAAACACTACAGGTGAAGTCAGAACCCTTGTCTAAAGTTACAGCTGCTAGATGAAAAATTCAAATCTGATTCAGAAGTTGTGATAAGCTGGTTGCTTGGAAAAGATGAGGCACACTGGTTAGTGAGAGAAGTGTGGGATCAGATTCTAGAAAGATGCCTGGCCCTTGTCCTTCATACGGGCATGTTTATAGAGAAGTTAATCATGCTGCAGATTGGTCGGCCAAATCAGATGCTCTAGTTGTTTCTAGGGAGTATGTTGGCAGGCATGGGGTTTCAAAAGAGGTGAGATGTTTCGTAGTGGTAGAGAGAGAGGGTATACCATACTTAAGCTATAAATGAGTTTTTCTTTGTATAGTTTGGAGATGTTTGCTATTTGTTTTCATTAGTGATGTGCTGTGGATTGCTCACTACCTAATGTGGGCTTCTATATGAACTAATACAGAATTTTCTGAAAACCAAAAGTCAGAACCCACAATTTTTTTCAAAAAGAAAATAAAACAGGCAGCGTACACTTATAAAGTTAAACTCAGAATCCCATGATTTAGATGTCCAAGATCCTTCATATAAGCTGGCACAGAGACCTTCCTTCCAAAGCGTCTCAACTGATTCTAGCTGCAACATTAAGAACCTTGAATCGGATGTACTATACAAACAATGGGTTGCCTCAATTTTCTTGGATAGTAAATATCCAGATTAAAAGGATTAGAGCTATTATTTTATCGCTAATAAGCTAACAAAAGTAGAGAACAAGAATTACCTTAATAAGTAGAGTAATGAAAAGCTCTGCCAAGGATTCTTTATTCTTTTTTCCATAGTCCAAATAATTATGAACGTTTCTTGCCACACTTCCAGGGTCAGTTCCATCTGGACCATGCCAAGGTGGCTCAAATATCAAAATGAAGCAAATGAAGAAGGTCCATGATTGTTACCAAGCAGCAATCATAAAACCAGAATAAGTTCGATAATGAGCAAACAAGGAAAGTAGCAAAACGAAAAAAGAACAATTAGCTTTTGCAAACTAAGAGCTAAGTAGAAACTGCGGAAAGTAATGTAGATTATTTTGGGGTACACGCCATGGAATCTGAACTCAACTAAAATAATAACAAAGTTTATCCTTAAAACAAAATGCAACTAATATCTTTCCCTGTCAGCAGAGTGACTGCTCCTCTAACAAGCTCTGAAAAGAAGTCTAATATCATATTTCAACAGTTCCTTGTGAGTATCTAAATATGGAAAAGCCACCCTTAAAAAGCTAACAGCATGCATTTTGAGTGTTAAATCTACTTGAGATAAAAAAATAAAAAATAAAATAAATAAAATCAAATAAAAAGGGCAAGTTGAGTCAAATAGTTTGGCCATTTGGCATCTGAGGAAAAGTGATATAACTTGAGTAAAAATGGGGTAGAGGCACCCCTAAAATGGCATGTATGGAGGCGGTGAAAAAATATATATGTTATCAGGAAAGTGACAAAAAGTACAATTTCAGATAGGAATGTTGCAAAAAATGCACAAAAGTGATATAACTTGAGTAAAAATGGGGTAGAGGCACCCCTAAAATGGCATGTATGGAGGCGGTGAAAAAATATTTATGTTATCAGGAAAGTGACAAAAAGTACGATTTCAGATAGGAATGTTGCAAAAAATGCACATTGCTAACCTTAATTGGCTAATGAGGATCCTTGGAGGATCCCAACTCAACTCTGACTAAGGCTCAGTTAAGTTAGGTTGAGTATGTACTTAATAAATAAAAGAGTAAGGTATATGTAAATGTTGAGGGTTGGATTTCTAAATTGGAATACTTGCCACAACACATTTGACAAAAAGGAAAACCAGCCCAAACCGTAACCAAAATAAGAAATAAATCAAGAGGTGCACCTTGAATGGGCCTATAGCACAAATTCCCTCATAACAGCTCATGGCCCTAAGTTTCACTTCAACGGGCTAGCAAATGGGGGCTCATGGCACAAGTTCCCTCCTAATGGGCTCATAGCCCAACATAAGCCAAATGGACCATGGACCATGGACCATGGCCCATGTTTTGTCTTACAAGGGCCCTAGGCCTGAAACTTAAGCAAAAAGGCTCATGGCCTAAATCTCCTCTTAATGGACTCAGGCCCGAGATACATCCTAACGGGCTCACGTCCCATGTTTCATCTCAACAGGATCACAGCTAAGATTATATTCCTCCTAGCTCATTGCACAAGACACGTGCCATTGGGCCCATGGCCTACGAAGCACTCTACCAGGTCAATTGCCGATCACTGTTCTATTGAGAAGAAGGAGACTAAAAATAGATCCCAAACCAGCAAAAAGGGCCTCAAATCAGTGTGGCATCAAATATGCCACAAGCAGACCTACAATGACCCGCTTAAAGAACCCCTTTCCACATTTCAAAGTGAAGGCTCGAGCCCATTAAAAAATAAAAAACTAAATCGTGGGCCAAGAGGCAGATTGTAGGAATGCCATACAACCCGAAAAGCACATGGGATGATCTTTCCCTTGGGAAGCCAGGGTGCAGTAGCGACATGAAATGCCAACTCATGAAAATTCAGATGAAAGGAAAGATCACTACTGGCAACCAATTGTCATACCCCAATTACGTTTTTGAACCAATTTTCTCTGCAACCAGAAGACTAGGCTCATGGCTTGCTTCACGGTGAGGAGGTTTTATAAAATCTTTGTGGTGTGCTTTTTACCTTCTTGATGTAAAACCACAAATATGTGATTAAATCATTAAAACTACAACCTTAGAATATCCAACAATTAAACAAAAATGCTTGAGTCTGTGTGTTAGATGCATGCATGTGTATAGACAATAACATTGTGACATAAGCAATGCAAGTCAATACACCATTTCAATGTATCAGTGTCACATCTCAATATCTATGCATCAAGGGAAATATCCAAGGGATAAATTCACTTTCTTTGGCTAATATGGTATCTAATACCAAACATACAATCCTTGGTTCAATTATGTTCTTCTCTACATTCTGAAAAAAAAAAAAAAAAAAAAAAAATTCTTTGAAGATAACAAAGTTACTACCTAAATTTGGAAAATATAATTAAGTTTTTTGGGAGTTCAATAACCAGAAAATTGTTACCATATGGTTTGCAGAATCATTCACCTTTAAATAAAGCGGAAAAGGGAGGCAGAATTGGAGGATCTCGAGTCTGTGTGAGAAAGGGGAAAAAATTAGTCACTAAAACAAAAATCAACAATCAGACTGATCTTTCAGCATATTTAGAAATGAGCAGATATTATTTACACCTCCAACCATCAGAAACACGTTACTTAAAATGGATAGATGGTCAGAAGTGATATCAATAGGTTGATCACAAGCACAAACACTGTGTGGTGGATTATATGACAAGAAAACACCAAATTCTGAAGCATGCATAGTCTACCAAAAACTTAACTTCGTTTAAAGACACAGTCAACAATAATATTTAGCTAACATTGCACAGTGCAAACATTTTTGATTTTATTCCCTCCACCCCATAAGTGTCTCCTTAGAAACGAACATGCACTTTTTGGAGAATTTAATGCATTGACAACTCAAGCTTTCTTTCACATTCCCCAAAAACGACAGTGCATTATTAGTGGCTTGCTCTTTTTCTTACAAAGGACACAAAATCCCAAGTAGTATAAAAAGGAAAAGAACAAATTTATTGTTTAGTAAGAGAAATTTCTTTCAATATCCAAGTTAAAAGGAATATACATTAGATACACCTAACCTGAAAAAGTAAGAAAGTCAAGAAAATTATGGAAGCCAATGCTTGAGAAAAAGAAACATTAATCAACACTCCATTAGAACCTCTATGGCGGATTATTTGAAGACATCTAGTGATTTTCCTTCATGGCATTGTTTAATCAATTTTATTCCATTAATTTAGGATGCTAAGCTCATTTGGGCGTCTTCCAAGAATTGGATGTTTGCAGTTCACTCTAAACACCCTCATCCCTCATGATACCAATCCATTCTCCTAGAACAGTGTTTGGCGGATAAAGACCCCTTTGAGGCGTGCATTTGTTGCATGGACAGCTTCTCAAGGAAAGATACTTGCCATGGTTAATGTATGGAAAAGAAACATTGCGGTAATTGATTGGTGTTGCACATGCAAGAGAAGTGAGGAGTCCGTTGACCATCTTTCACTCCACTGCGAGATGGCTAGTGCTTTATAGAATGACCTTCTTCAGGTGAATTGGTTTGTCTTGGGTCATGGCCAGAAGAATAGTGGGCCATTTCTACTACTGGAGAGGATTAGGAGGAAGCCCACAAATTGCAGTAGTGTGAAAGGTGGTTCCTATTTGCCTAATATGATGTATTTAGAAGGAATGTAACAATAGGAATTTTGAGGATTGTGAACTGACACTGAAGGAGCTCAAAACCTTACTTTTTACTATTCTCTTCCTTTGGACTGTCTCTAGAATTTCATGGTATAACTCTTCATAATTTCTCGTATCTATATTGGTGACCCCTTGTATACAACCTGTCTTCTTGGATACACCTTTTGCGTTTTTAGTGATGCTTTATAACTTTATAAAAACTGGTTACAAGCATCTTATTTTTTTAGGCTTAAATTCTAACCAAACAATGAATATAAGTTGTATGCAACTCTGCCCCCAATCTTCCACACTCCAGGTAAGCAGCATACAGCATTCCATCACCTATCACCTATGCCACATACCACAATGGAGATACTAGTACATGGATCTATTGTGGAGCAAGCATTTTTGCATAAACTGACTACTCTCAACATCAAATCAATGCAATGGAAATTCATAGTTGGAGAAAATTCTAAGCTTTAGTCCAAATGATTATACACTCAACAAAAAGAAAAACTTGACCTAACTTTTCACAGAAAAAATAAAAATGCTGACCATACCTGCAAATGGAAGGCAACCAATGATACAAGGGATAAAGAGTTCAGAGTTCGATCTTTGGAACTATTAATGCTATGTGCCTTTGCCCAGGCTTTCACCTGCAACCAAAGAAGAAAAAACAAATATATCAATCCCTATGTGCACGAGCACTAAATTTGACGTTGGGGAAACTATTTATGTTGAAGGGATTAACATGTCTTGCTAGAATACGGCCTCATCTCCACCGTTCAACTTTGATCTCAAACAAAAAAAAAAATACCTTCATTTGTATCCAATGCAAATTGAAAAGACATTTACTCTTGATTCATGATCTAACAAATGAGTCCTTTTTTTATATAAGTAGGAAGATATTTTATTGATATTAAAATAGGTATAGCCCAAGTACACAGTAAGTATACATTTGGGTAGTGAGTTTACTTAACATTTGGGTAGTGAGAAGTGTTGAGAAGTGTTGTGAATAGTAGTGAAAAATTTAATGGAAAAGTAATAATAGAATATTAAATAGTAGTGAAAAGTTACTTATAAAAAAAAATAGTAGTGAAAAGTAATGAATAGTAGTAAAAAGTAAGTGAAAAGTAATAATAAAGTAATGAATAGTAGTGAAGTATTTTGAGAATACCTAAGGTATTCTTGGTACCCAAATCTCTCTTTCACGACTTTCCCTAATCCCCCACAACAATCCTAAGAGCTTTCTTCCTTAAATTCCCAAACTTCAAATATCTCCATATGATGAAGTTCTTGATTTCAAGTGGAGAGACCATGGACCATTCTCCATTATTTTGTTGCTGAGGAGTTATAGGCACATGGAGCGTGGTCACTAGCATTCTCTTTGTTTGGTATTTCTTAGGGCATGCATAAGTCAGTAAGAGAGTTATTGGCTTGTCTGAAAGATTGTTTCAATGAACAATGGAAAAGCATTATTTGGAATGCTATTCCTAACAATGTCTTCTGTGGAGGGGGAATGCTCAATAGAATTGGCCTCCCACTTTATATATACATAAATATTATTTTTACAAGGAATAAAGCTTCATCAAAACAAATAAGGCACATCCAAGAGTCACCTATCTAGAAATAGAAAAAGATACAAGAAAATCAAGAAAGGTTGGCCATTTTTATAGCCTCACAATTTTTAAATTAAAGACGCTATTTCCAAAATCTATTTCTAATTAAATTTAAGCAATTTGGGGGTTCTCATCTCTTTCGTTCTAGGCGTTATTGGATCTTTGTGACTTTTGATCTGAAAACTAATCTTTTTTTTTTCGTATTGTCTGTATGCATCAAATGTACAAGGAATCATGCATATCAAACTTCCTTTTCTAAGGCCACAAGGGTACTTTGGTCTTTGACTCAAGGATACACCTATTTTGTTTTTTCATAAAATTCTTTTTACTAATCATTTTTTTGGGGGGGGAAGGCAGGCAGGCTTTAGCAACTAAACATATCATAACCAAAATGCTAAAAATTTGTCCAAGGCGGTATGATAGCATTAGCTAACATTAAGGAATAATGTCTTATTGGGCCATACATTCAGAAGCATTAATTACCAAAAAACTAAGCTTCCGAAACCTTTCATCAATCATAGAAACCATGTGGACAATCTGGGATTTTGCAATACCATCCCTATTCTCAACTGATAAATCACATTCAATGCCAGTTCCACAATCAATGACTTTGACAACTGGCACCCTTGCCGTTGTGATTGTCTGAAGGCAAGCAACATGTCCTCCCCCTACAACAAAGAAATGCATCTATGACGATAGTTATAACCAAACTGCTACCCCAATTCAATACTTTAGGGTTTCCCTAGCATGCCTATTGTATGGATCAGTTTTTTACCTTGCCTTCAACTTTTTAATCTCAATTAAACCGGGAAAAAAAAAAAACTAATTTAAATAACCAATTTGTATAAACAAGCAAGAGAAACAGCATTCAAACATATGATAACAATATAAAAGAAATGAAAGAAAAACTAAATGCCAATAATTACTTTGAAGAGTTTGAAACTTTTTTGCAAACTTTTTGAGGGTTTCAATCCTCTTCTGTCGAGAAATTTCAACAGCCATGTTACTGAAATTCACAGATAAATCTATATCACTTCCAGCACAGAATATATCCATTACGAAAGAGCCAAATGCCTCCACGACAGGAGACTCATCAGAATTGCCTGAAATAACAAAAAGGAAAATAATTAAATGAATGAAACTCAAAAGATCTAGTACAAGGAAATACAACTTTCAAGACCTGAGGCATTTACTGGCATATTGTAATATCAATGTTAGAGGACGAGGACATGGTTGTAATAAGTGAAACTTGTGAGGGTATAATCGTTAATTGTATATAGTATATTATTGCTGTTGTACATCAATGAATAAAAAGTGTGAAGTATTTTTCCTCGATAAGTTTCTACATGGTATCAAAGCTCACAGTTGTCGGATGGTGGTAAGTGGTGTACAGTGGTTCATGCTGAAATTGAGCTCACTGTGGTCTGAACTTGTCGGAGTGTTTTCTGGTGTCGTATCTAACTTTCGTAGCCGGATCTAAGCTCGCCAGTGTTTGCAGCTGCCGGATTCAAATTTGTCGTCATCCTTAGCAGATCCCAGTGGCTTCTCTCTTCGTCATCGGCAGCCTGTAGGTGTTTGAAGTTGTTTCCAACGAGTTTCTGGTGTTGTCTCTGATATTGGATACCAAAGGTGAGTTTACCGACGTTGTTTGTGCATCCCGACGTGTTTCCCATTGTCAATGGCCGACTGAAGTGCAACTTGTCATCGACAATGTCAAAGGGATGTAGTGTTTGGTTGCAAGGATAACCAATTCCATCCTCAAGTGCGAATAACCCCAACCTAGAGTAAGAGCTTGTTCCTTATCTGGAATAATGCCTTTTTGGTAACAAAGATAAGGTAATTAATTCCCAGACCACTAATTATTGTTTAGGATAACCTAATCCAGTTTTGAGTTTAGGTTGAAGTCATTTTTGGCCGATACCCGATAAAAACAGATATCGGCTGGTTCAGAGTTGATACCGGCCGATACCAACCCGATACAAGCCGATCAGCCGATATAGGTTGAAACAGTGCAATTCAAAGCTGATACATGCCGATACAGTGTAATTATGCTCAATACAAGGCCAAAATGTTGTTATTCAGGTTGTTTTTTGGGTACTTGGGCTGAGTTTCTACATTTCCAAACTATGTTTCTCAGATTTTCAAGTTGAATTGTGGTTTTTCTCATATCTTGTGTGAAGTTTCTGTCTCCAAGTTCAGTTGTGATATTTTTTCTGCATCCATGACAGCTAAATTTGAGCCACAGTTACATGATGCTATTGCCTCCTATGTTGCTCCTAGTGGGCGTGGAGGCCGGGGTGGTAGAGGCTCACATGGGGGACATGAAGCCAAAGGTAATCGCACTCGAGGTCAAGAATCTTGTAAGTGCACCCATTGTGGTCGCACTAACCACTCGGTGGACTATTGTTGAGATCTACATGGTAGACCATCTAGATCCACTGATCAAGTCATTTGCCAAGATATGATTAATATATCAAAGGATGAGTATTGATAAGCTTTTGGGTCACACACGGATTTCATCTTTCACAACTACTCTTGCCCACTCAGTTATAGCATCCGCATGTCTTGTCTCATCCACTCAAGATCTATGGACCATTGATTCAAGAGCTAATGAACATCTGACTTATTTGTCCTCTGTCTTATCTAAGTTAGATACTGTGACATCTCCAAAAAGTGTTACTCTCGCTAATGGTTCTCTTGCTAAAGTTACAAGCATTGGATCCACTAAACTCACTGACTCTATATCCTTGTCATCTGTTCTATATGCTCCTAGTTTTCCCTTTAGTTTGATGTTCATTCGTCTTCAATGTTCAATGATATTTTATCCCTCTACATTTGTCTTTCAAGATCTCAAAACGGGAAACAAGATTGGTACAATCTGTATTATCTTGATGTTAAACAGTCACTCACTCAAACTCTTACATCCTCCTCATCATCTGCTTATGAATGGCATTGTCGCCTTGGTCACCCCTCTTTCCCTTTAGAAGCATCAAGTTAGGAATCTAGGAAATGTGACTCCCTTTCCTTATGAAGCATGTCAAATTAATAAACATCATCACGCGTCTTTTGTACCTTGAGTTGTTAAACGAGCATCGAGTCATTTTGAATTGGTTCACTTGATATATGGGGACCAATCAACATTGAATCAAACAAGTTTCATTATTTTTGTCACATTTATTGATGACTACTCTCATGACATGGGTGTTTCTGATGAAGGAAAGATATGAATTTCTTTCCATATTCAAAGTGTTTTGGAAATAAATTAAAACCCAATTTAACAAAAGGGTTCAAGTTTTGTGTTCTGATAACGCTATAGAATATCAATCTAGTGTCTTTGCTACTTACTTAAGTAATAAAGGAATTGTTCATCAAACTTCATGTTCTTATACACCCCAATAGAATGTGGTGGCTAAACGCAAAAATCGTCATTTGTTAGATGTAACCCAGCACTTTTACTACACATGCATGTTCCTAAACGATTTTGGAGTGATGATGTTCTTACTGCTTGTCACCTTATTAACTATATGCCTTCATCAATTCTCGATGGTTCCTCTCCCTTCTCCATCTTGTTTCCTTCATCTCCATCATTTACCCATTCCTCCAAAAATTCTTTAGGTGTGTTTGCTATATTCATAACCTTGGCCCAGAAAGGATATCATTGTTATAATATTGTTCTTAGATGCTACTTCACGAGTGTTGATGTTACCTTCTTTGATTCCATACCCTATTTCTTGGACATAACTTCAAGTGTTGAGTGTGATCCTCTACCATTACCTACTCTTAAATTTCCTGCTTCACATTCACCCAACCTTACCCAACCCTCCTCAATACCTCCCCCAGTTCTTTTATAGGTTTACTAGTGTCACTTGCCATTCCATACCCTCACAAGTTACAATTATTACAACCATGTCCTCTAACAAGTAGTACTGAACTGACATGGTTGCAACACTTTCTTCAAGTGATTGGATTTCCAGCTCCTATCCCTCTCCAGTTATTTTGTAATAATCAAGCCGCAGTGCATATTACCTCTAATCTTGTGTTCCATCAGAGGACTAAACATATAGAGATTGATTGTCACTTTATTCGAGATAAGATAATAAGAAGTAACATTTCTAAACCTTTTGTGAAGTCTACCGATCAACTCGCAAATATGTTTACTAAGTACTTGTGTTGGAGTCGGTTAAAACTTATTTGTTTCAAGCTGGGTTTATATGATATATATGCCCCAGCTTGAGAGGGAGTATTAGAGGACATGGTTGTAACAAGTGTAACTTGTAAGGGTATAGTCGTAAATTGAATATAGTAAATATGTTGTTGTACATAAATGAATAAAAATTGTGAAGTATTTTCCCTCCATAAGTTTCTACAATCAACATCACAAAAAACAGTTATCAAATTGAAAAATTCATTCGTGAAAGAAGCCATGCAAAGAAGCACTACTATGCAATACTTTTTTATTGAATAATACAAGAATGATGCAATATTTCCAACGTTGTAAAACCTTACAAAAAAGTCCAATAGAAAATTCAAAAGCCTTTTAACTAGTTATGTCTAGCCAAAATAATTTCTTATTCTGAACGAAAAGGCATGAACCTCATGTATGCACACATGAAACAATTCCAACCAACCCATGGCACACTATGGTCAAATTTGATACCCAGTTACCAATACCGCAGTCAGGTCAATTACCACATTTTGTTGTACTAATTGTCCAACTAAGCCATAGATGTTTACTGGGCAATCAAGGATAAAAAAAAAATATTAAAAAAAAAAAAGAAACCCAAAATGACGAGATTATCAGCCTCTAACTGTTCAAGGATCTAATTCTTTATTGGAAAATATAAGGAAGCCAAGCATAAAGCAGAACTGTTATATAATGACCAAAAAAGATATTCATTAGTAGGCAACCACATTTAAATAACTTCATATACTATTTCCATAAGTGCACTGGAGTAACTTTGGCATTTGCAGAAGTTCAGAATGAATACCATATATTTCCTTTGCTATTGCATTGAAGATACGAACCAAATCTCTCCGGTGGTCATAATCAATTAGTTTTGGGAGACAGGAAACAAAAATATCATTAAGTAGCTCATCAAGGTCAGATAAATGCGTAGGATTAATTTTATTCTTCTGCAATCCACGTAACTCAAGCTTCTTTGCTTTCTTTTGCAAGACTGGATAAAAGAAAAAGCATTAGAAGAGACATTGAACAACTGTCTTGAAGAGGTATTAGAGACGCTAATGAGATAAAAAAAATTTCAGGTGCATGCAGCTGGGGGGAAGACAGTTTGTAGGCAAACCTATGATTATAATTCATTCTTTGCTAGTTGCCATCCAACTACCCCCTACACCAAAACAAATCAAGATGTCCTCATTGTTTAAGATTTATTACTTTAATTCATTTTTAAATATTTATAACCAAACTAACATAAAGGTTTCAAATAACTTAAATCTACTTCTTTTTATAAGTCATTATTAAAGATTTATTACAAAGCTAACATATAAATTTTAAATTCACTCATCCTCAAGCATGATCAGTCATACGTATAGGCATCTATATTTCAAAACCATTATAAAACATCTATGCAAAGTAAACTAGCCACTGCAGTATGACAATCACGGCATGAGAACTGCAAGAATGACAATCTGATAAACTAGTAGGAAACTTTCCGCTCATTGACAGCATTGCCAATATGAAACTAAAGGGGAAATTTAAAAGATATGGATACAATAATTTAATAAATTTTACACAGACAGCAGAGAAGATCTAAGAAACTCAGTGAGAAATTTACATGAACATAATTTTTTCGTATCTGTTTCTTCCCTTTTTTCTTAACTAGGTATTTTCTCTTGTATACATCCTATGTACTTGGGCATTGCCTAGATCTCTATTAATAAAAATTTTACTTATAAAAAAAAATTTACATGATCTCTCGTGGGAAAAGATTTGGGAGTATTTCTTAGAAGAGATTTGATTTCTGAGAATCTCGCTGAAGAAACCAAGAACAATTTGATTTCCCATCGCACTAAAAATTTTCCAATCAATTCCCTAAGCAAGTCCCTGAATTTCCTAGGTGCTGCCGCTGAGAGACAAGTATTTCCCTGTCGTCTCCCTGAAGTATTGATATAAATTCCTAACTATTTGTCAAATGTTCTCCTAACATCTTCAGAATTTATAGAACTACTTCAGACACGGATTCCACCATTCCAACGACATTAATGAGAAAAACCCACCAGGAACATATTGTTTCTCGTTTAGGATAAACAAAACAAACGTTCTTGTTGTGTTAAAACTTCTATCATCTTTATCAGTTAACAAAATAAACTATCCCCTGGGGCTGCAGATCTCATCAAAGGCTAACTGAGTTTTAAAGCACTTTAACCTTAAATCAAAGATATAGACATTATACAAAGAGCACCATATCACTGACCTTTCCCACTTAGTGCCATGGGATTATGAGCTTATAAAAATCCAAGTAGTCCCTGAAATTTTCAAAATATGAAACGACAAAAAAGTCAAATTTCAAATACAAGTAATTGTAATACATTTAAAAGGAGGGGCAAATTATCGTACTTGCCGAGATAAAGCCCTTGAAAATGTTAGAGAAACAAAAAGAAAATCAAGAATTGAAATTGAAATCAGAACCTAAAGCATATACACGGATCCCAGTAACAAAATGTACAAGGACTAAAACAAAATACAAATCTACCTGGCGAATAATAGAAGCCTGCGTCTTCTCACAGGTAAAAAAGCCGCGCGCAGAGAGAGAGAGAGAGAGAGAGAGAGAGCACGGGAGTTATTCAACAGTTGGAAGGAAATCCAGTCTCCCCGTCTTCGTGGTTCGAGACGTTCACAGTCGATTGACGTTTTTATCCTTAGCGAATGAGGACTTTTAGCGTCGAAGTAGGGGACCATATTTGAAATTTTGAATGGTAGTACGTTAGTAACGACGAGCCCTTGAGTCCTTGACTGCAACTTTCCTCCTCCAAAAAGTGCTTAGCCAAAACTTTTGCAACAACCTTACTCGCCGTTAAAGATTTCTTGTGTGTATTTTTTATCAGAGAAACGTGGTCTAACTCCTAAGTGAATTGGCATTAGTTTAGCCATATTTATCTTTAAATTTGGTCAATATCAACACTTTTTTACATTTGCTTATTTCATTAAAATTCAATCCCCACATTAGATTAGCCATTCATTCTCTATATAATAATAAAAAATTATGAAATTAATAAATTTTTTATTTAATTTATTTTCTCACATTTTGTAATTCTACTAATTAAATGATAATAGTAGTTATATTCTAATTAAATTAATATTAAAAAAAGTATTGTTAAATGTTAATAATAATTATATTATATTCAATTAATATTAAAAAATATTATTAAATGTTAATAATAATTATATTCTAAATGTTAAATGTTAATTATATTCTAATTAATTTAATTTATTTGTTTAGAATGATAAATTAATATTTTAATGTTTGATGAATGAATAGTGGTCTTCCATCTTTAGCAAACTACTGTAGCAAAATTCTAAATTATTTTAAATTTGCTCGATCCAATGTGAAGGATTTTTTAGCCAAATTATGTAAAATTTAGCCAAACATCTCATTTGGTCGAGTCAATGTGGATGCCCTAAGGGTCTATTTTGACACGATTCTCATGAATAAAAATGGAAGCAAAGCAGGAAAGGGCAAAAAAAAGGTCCTTGGCATGCATAGATCAAATCTTCAAAATACACTTAAATATTATATAATCTTTTGGAGCCACTTTTAGGGCTAACGAGGCTCCATATTATTCCATATGCATGGACTCAAAATTCCATGCATTATCAATAAAATTAATGAAATGCATGTGTCGCATAATTTCCACACCATTACTATTTTTACAATTTATTTATGCTATAAAACTATATCATTTATTTTTCTTTCATATTAATCTTTAAACTTTAATATTGAGAAGTAAATTATAAACTAAGTATCAACTTTTTTTTGAATTAAAATCTTGCCAATTTCATTCATAATCAGCGCCTACACATTACAATATTTGTTTTTCTGTAAACAGGAGCCTCTTGTATCCACACCTTCTTAACATCTAAGTGTATAGCTGCTTTTTCTAAGGTATGTGCTACTGTTTTTTTATTTCTATGTACATATTGCACCTTCCACTCAGATCAAACATGTAGGAATATCTTCATTTATTCGATAATGCTTTTGTAGTAAGAAATGTCTTCATTTATATCATTAATTGTGTTAACAATGCCATCTGCATCCCTGTCTAAAATCACTATGTTGAAATTCAAGTCACTGCAAATTTCCATTGTTTTCCTCAGTGCAAAAATTTTTGCTATAGCTGGTTGCTCAACATTGCTTCTCTAATCACAACATGCTACCATCACCTTCCCTTCTCATCTCTAATGATAATTCATATCCTCATCTTCCTTGCCTTTACATCAAATGTTATATCCCAATCTGCCTTTACATAATTCTGCCCTGGTGTTCTCTCACCCCTATCTGCATTGTTAGGTCTCTCCAGCAGCCTCTTTAAAGGTTGTTAAGGTAGCTAAGTATCAACTTTGGAAATTAAATGACAATTTTAATAATTTTTTCATATTATAAAATGTATGGGCCATGAACCAAAGGGAGAAATAACCTGTGGATGGAAAAGGCCTATTGAGATCAAGGGAAGCCTCTTTCTCATCAGATGACTTGCATTACTTGCCCTTTCTGGGCCCCCCATCATTTAATTATGGAAATGTTGGTGGAGGAAATGTGAGTTCAATTGTCCTTCGAAGTTGTCCATTTCTTTCTTCGTTGAATTGAGTGTGTCCTTTGGTGGTGGTGGCAGGTTAATTATATGCTAAAATGAGTCCAAATAGGCAATTGAAAGATATATTTATAAATATATATATAATTGTTTGGTCTATACAAAAATCTTACACAATGAAATTTACGTATTAATGTAATTTAAAATGATATGTAAAACTCTTTTTATTGTAACATATTATATTAAATCATATTAGTGTGTAAACTTTCTGAAGTCTGATCGAATGGTACAACCAAAAGATCATTTTGAAGCCCCAAATCAAGCTTCACTTCAAGCAAATATTTATTATCCATCAACACAAGTACTACAATCAGACACAGAACATGCATTTGTTAATAATCAGGAAAAAACAAAGAAAAGTTCTCCAATATTAGAGGTGTTCAACCGGTCCAGATCCGGACATTTGGCCATAACCGGACCAAGATTTATATATATATCTTGATTTCTTCGATCCATATATATATATATATATATATAATCAGCAGAAATATCCACGAAAATAATGGTTTTAACTTTAAGGGATCATGATAATTTCTTTTGTAGCTCCAAAAAAGGGGAGGGGGTTCACTTTCTAATTAAAGGGATGATGGATGAGTATACTAATTGGTCGTGGAAGGTGAGTACTCTTCCAATATGCACAGCTTAATTAATTAATATAGCAACTATCTTTGGAGTAGGAGTACTATGCATGCATGTGAGTCTTGAGGTTTGTACCTTAAGCTTAGAACAGTAGTGTTATATGTACTTACAGTTTTATTTATAACAAAACGTAAAGATCGACTCATTTTATTAATTTTTTTAAAATTTAAAAATTTGAATTTCAAATTTTATAATTTTCAACGTATCAATAACTGATATTAAGCACGCTGTACTCTTTCATTTTTAGATGCATATATAATTAGGAGTTTCCAAGACCCCATATATATATATATATATATATGTATTAATTCTTTGTTAACTATATATATAGCTAAGGAAAAAGTTCGTTACAACCTTGGAATTTTGGTGTTTCATGCCGGAAAATGTTTCCCAATCAAGCAAACAAAAGTTGCTTGATGACTAGAAGTTGTCTGCGTAGAAATTCAAGCCGTTATGATTTGCAATTTCACTCAATTTGTTTAAAATTTATATATAGAAATATTGTTATTTTTCAGTAAATATTACCTCTCTCTCTCTCTCTCTCTCTCTCTCTCTCTCTCTCTCTCTCTCTCTCTCTCTCTCTCTCTCTCTCTCTCTCTCTCTCTCTCTCTCTCTCTCTCTCTCTCTCTCTATATATATATATATATATTCTAATATTGGATAACAAGTACTCATATATTTCAAAGGAGAGGTATCATCGAAGTATATATTAAAGCAAATACAATACTTAATTCGTTATATAATTAATTATATATTAGTTTTAAAAAAATACTATATATATATATATATATATATCAAACGCTCGTCTCAATTTTATTTCATTGTTTCGATCATGTGATATTGCTAATCTATAATTCTTGAATCAACTCTTAATTTATATTTTCGAGATGAAATTTCAATAACTTCTGGATAATACTCATTTGAAATTGTCAATTGTCTCACAAGTTTAAGACAATGAAAGAAGAAGATTTTATTATTTTTACTTTCAACTCAATACATTTGCATTGATACAATGTAAAATCACAACTTATTCAAAAAATGTAAACTCATGAGAAAAATGAGGATTTTATTATCATTTATATCTTAACAAATGCCATGTCAACATAGTGAAATGAAATTACTAGACTTTGCAATACAATACATTAATTATTAGTTCTTTTTTCGAATAAAATTGTACTAAAAGAAAGAATTATTAAAATGAGTTTGTGTGTATAGATCAATTAATATATCATAGTACTAAAGGAGAAAAAAAACTAGCAATGTCATTGGGAACTCAAAAGTAAAAGAAAAATGATACTTGCAGTTATGAGTACTCAAGTGCTACGCAATTACTTAAAAAAATGAATAAATATAAGACTCACATGAAAAAAATTATTTTTTTAATAGTAGACCTTACTTTTTTTTTTAAAGAGGCTACATGGAATTTACGTACTAGCTATTAAAAAAAAATAGCTTATTACGTTACCTAAATTCATCGCAAAAAATATAAAACGCATTGCAATTCTTTATTAGTGACGCATTTTGTGTTTTTTAGGACGAATTTAGGTAATACAAAAAGTCATTTTCTTTGTAGCATTACTCAATAACTATATGTAGCATTATTCAAAAGAAAAACAAAACAATATAGAATATAAGTTGGGAAAAGTATAGAATTCTCATCTTGGAAAAAGAAAAGCAAAAAATAAAAATAAAAACTTATAATGGCCACAGCAGACCACACTTTCTCTTTATTTGCTGTTTGCTGGCTCACACTTTCTATCATTATAGTAGCAAATATCCGTCAAGTGGTAATGAATACAAGCCATAATTACTCGCAAGACTGCCCTCAAGCTAGGCTCAATCCACCGCTAAACAATAATTAATTAAATTAAATTAAAAATTAATGCCTGATCTCCTCGTCGAAAGAATATGTATAAGATAGATCAGAAGGACTAATTAAGCAGATCATAAATAATACTATATGGGGAATCATGATATACAGCAATATACATATATATATATATATATATGAGGGGAATCATAAGCACATGAATTTCATTGATCAATCTGCAGCCAAAAAAGAACAGGATGACAATGTTATACACTTCATTCCCCTTTTTGTCTTTACAAAACAGCTTCCTAGATATATTATTAGTCAGAAAAGAAAAAAGATAAAAGTACAGAAAAAGCAACATATTGTAATTTGATCATGATCATCAACAAAAGTCCTGATGATCATCATCATATACTGAATTGATCCAGCTTCTTTGTGAAAAGAAATAAACTTGGTGTCGTATTTACTTATAACGTCTAAGATCATCAACAAGAGTGGAAGGACAAAGCACCGGAGAGATTAGAAAGATGGTGTTGGTGATGGTTATGATGATGATGATTCGGCTCTTTCTCGATCCGCCACCGGAGATGGTGGAAATCGTCCACCGAGCATGGTAGCCTAAGAGGGCCGGTGGTATGGTACCCATAAACCTCATGAGCTTTCTCCAAAAGCCTCTTGAATAAAGGATGGTAGAGATAAGATATGGGAATCACAAAACGTTGAAACTCTCCATCTTCATCTTCTAAGCCCACTCGAACTGCAAGCCATCCTTTCTTCACTTTCATCTTCTTGTCGTCCGACATCTCTTAATGCAATTTCTTCGTGTAATGAAGGGTAATTGGAGTCTTTGACAGAAGCTAGCTAAAATTCGCTAGCTAGGAAGCTCTGGAGGATGATAAGGTTTACTCATGTACGTGAGGTACTAATCTTGTGGGGGATGCTTAGGAATGAAGTCCAGGGGGGGTTATATATAGGAGCAAAGATTCCAAAGGAGAGGTTGGTATTTGTACTATTTGTTTCATTTAATTCAAAATATAAAGCTAGCTAGCTAGCTAGTCATGCTTATGTGTCAGTTAGCCCTAAATATGGAATCATATTGGAAACTTTTTTGTTGGAGGACCCTTTTCTATTGTACATGATCATGATTCCTTGCTGTGCCTACCCCTTTTACTTTGAGGCCAGGTACCTGTCATTGTGGGATATATGTGGGGACACAAACTTTCCTTCTATATTTTTCCCTCTACATGATAAATGGTATATATTGAAACTAGGAGTCCAAAGATTACCTAATATTGCCCTTTTTGCAATTCTTTGTAAATATATATTTATGATGTAAAAAGATATGACTATTATATATATAAGAGAATAATAAATAAAGAGATGGCTAGCTTTAATTGTATTTTCAAATTTTGAGATTACATTAATGAATTATAAATATCAAATACTGAGGCCGGTTTGGATGCCCATATGATATACAAACTATCTCATCTGGACTGTACGACTTGTTTGATCTTGCTATTCAAACGGCAACAAGTGGGTATTTATTTCATCTGTACGTACGTTTTCAACAACTATTGCCAGTTTTCAAATTAAAACTGAAATAAACAGTAAAAAATAAAGAAAAAATATTCATGTATACCTTATCTAAACTGTGTAGCCAAATTAAGTATTGATTATCAATGGTTGAGACTAACAAAATATCACGACAAAATATGCGTATGATGCTGTAAGAATATTCTCTTTGATCGATCGGTTACCAAATTGTATTTCTCTTTCCGCATCTCATGATATTAATGGAGATCAAAAAGTTGTATACGAAAATATACTTTCTGTAGGACACTACTGCTCAAGTGGGGATCTAAAGGACCTCTAAACATTCATCCTTTAAAATGACATATCTCATTCATGTATGGGTAAATGATATATCGTACTCATGCATGCTCTCGATCGTAACTCCAACTTTCTCGTTTTCTTTTCTCTGATCACTTTCTCTAGAAAATTGATCGGCCAGCAGCTTTCTCGATTGTTTGACCCGTAATCAATTATTTGCATGGTAATCACGTATCGATCGGCCTGTAATTCTATCAAATTCATAAAAACAAAGAGAGCCGATCAAAACTCACTTGATCAAGAGAGAAAAAATAAAAGATCAAACGCACCCTCCTAATATAATATTATTATATATGTGCCCCGGCCTCTTGTTTGCCAGAGAATTTCTCCCTCTCCCATGCATGCATCGATCGATCCTCCTTCCTTTCCCATCGGCCTCCTATTTCTTTATATATACGTCTATTCTCTGTGTTTTTCTTTCTATAGTGCAGGATGTTAGAAGTTAGATAAATCGCCGTTTTCTCACCACTACGTTGCACGCACGCACTCCCAACCAAACTTGATCCTCCATATTGTAATTTGATCGCCTAATGTCATCCACCATGCACAGTACTCCAACCCCACCTGTGTATATATGGAGTATGTACGATCTTTAATTATGACATGAATCATTTTCTTGGGACGGAACCGATTAGCTCGTTAACTCTATTAATTAATATTTCACGACTCGAGTTTAATTCTTTTTTTTTTCTTTGTAGGTTGCAACTTTTATTGTGAATGTACGTTACTGGGTCGAGTACTCATATATAGTCATAGCTCGTTATTAAAATATGATATACTAGCTAGCTAGTTTAATGGCATCTTGATTTTCTTGAGGGCATGCCATGACATGATTTTATAATTGTCGTTCAAAACGATTGCTAGTCATGGTTAAAAGACAAAGTGCTTTATGCGTACGATGGAATTGCAAATGGAGTACTGTAGTACTCGTGGGGCAGAGGTCTGCTGTACTCTTTAAAAAATTTACCTAAAAGGAAGAGATATCATCGAAATGATCTTAAGCGATGTGTCAAAGGGCATTTTGTACAAAAGTGGTACGTACTTCCATATATAAACAAATAGTCAATTGGTATTGTAAGCTTTGTCATCATCCGTACCTAGCTATATATGTTCGGTGGTGCTAATTAATTAATTAGGATTAATCTTTTTTATTTAGTTTATACATACATACATACATACATATATATATATATATATATATATATATGATAACGATACAGATCATGCTGACAAAGATCATCAGGCCATCATGAGGTTCCGCGTCACCCGGCCTTCAGAGCTAAAAGACGCGCATCAGGCAATCATCTAAGAGCCTCTTTGAAATTGTGTCAAAGTCTTAAAAAGTATTAAAATAATATTAAAAAATTTTTAATAAAAAATAAAATTATTTAGGTGTTACATATTAAAACATTTTTAATATTAAATAAGTTAAAAAGTACGTTGGAGGAAAAGTATCAAAATCTCAAATATATTTTTTTAGATAATACGAAACGTAATTCAAATTTCAAAAAGACTCTGAATGGGCGAAAATATTTATACAACTTTAAGATAATTACAACTTTTAAACTTTCAACGATATGATCATAATTTTTAAAAATTAAAATAATGGTCATTTCTACATCAGAAAGTACTTTTTTGATTTGTTTCCAAATAAACGTAATATATTTGAAAGTATTTTAAATATATAGTTACCAAACAATAAATAAATTTTTAATAATAGAATTTATTATTTAAATTATTAGTTATAAATTTTAAAGTTATAAGTTATATTTCTCACCACAATCCTAAATATACACTAAAGAGATCAGATCATTGATATATAGCTACGTACCTAGCTAGCTTCATCAACATATTGTAATTTAAATAATTTTTCATTTCAATTTTGACTTCTAATATATTTTAATATGATCGAAAAATATCATAAATTAAACTTCAAGATGATTAAGAATTAATTACATTACTAATTAGAGATCACGAGACCCGGCCCGGCCGGCCTTCCAAACCCACCCTAGCTCGATCGATGGCATAAATTAAGGACTTTAATTTCTCATCCATCTTTTTGCTCCGAAAAATCACTCCATCATGTAACATATATAAATGTTACGGCCATGCATGATCATCTATTTGATTTAATAGTGTCTTAATTAATTAGATACCGTTGAAGAATTTGTTTAATTTACAACATTATGGCGAAGTGCAGCCAGCAGGCCGGCCGCTCTCGAGGCCCTGCAGCCTAATAGGACTAGTAAAAAATATTGGTAGAAGAGAATAATATTATATATATATATATAGATCATGCAGTTTTGTACCATTATATATATATATATATATATATATTATATACTATACTAGTATGAATATCCTAGCTAGCTAGCTAGCTATTTGGCAATAGATATTCTTAGTACTGGACAAGAGATATTCCTTTCGTCCCCAAAACCCTTTTGCAATAAGATTCTGTCGCCCAATCAGAATTATAACATTCTCATCAAGCTACACAAGTACACATGAACCACAGTCAAGGCTGTGGAATATTGTCACTAGCTAGCCAAGTAAAGGGGAAGAAATCATATATAGTTGCAATTCTTAATGGGTAAGTAATGCGTAATTATTTAAAAATAAATAAATTAATACGGAATTTATAATAAAAAATTTAATTTTTTAATAATAAATTTTATTAATTTTTAAAGTGATTACATAGTATTTATATTCTTTATAATTTTACGTAGGGTTTTTGGTACGTATAATAAATTAATAATTACGATACTTTTAACAAAATAGGGATCGAGCGATTCATATACACGTATTCATGAAAGCTGGCCAAGTAACATTCGTTTTTCATGATGATGATGAGCGCGCTGCAGGTAGTGATCATGATGATCATGCAGAGGCCGGCCGATAGTTGATCTTTCAAAGTCAGGCAGGAATAAATATGTATCAGTTGTTTTACGACTTTCAAACCGACCCACCTTAGCAAGCATGCATTGCAATCATTTATATATATACACACATGTAGTAGTACTACTTCCAAGTTCTAGAAGTGAAAGGATGTATATATATGAGCGAAGTCAAAAGGTGTCAACTTTGATGGCTCAAAACCATCTATATGCAGCACATGATGATTGATCGATGCTTGGCACATGGCAGGTACGTACAATATCAAGAAAGACAGTACCACCAAAAGATCAACTATATTTCTGCAGGCTATAAATTAAGATCAGTCATCACTCATCAGGGACGGCAGCAGAAAGGGACGGGACCGGAAATATTGTTGTTACGATTATCACCATTGAAAAAGGTAATCGAGGGCTCGAGAGGATGTACGTACGTACGTGTCCATATCGTGCACAAGATTTGAGAGATTTCTCAAAGGTATAAAAGGGAATATTAATATTGGAGTTCAGTAACTAAAGTGGAGTACTGTATGGCGTGGCACTGGCATGCATGGGACCATAACCTAGTGTGACATGTCTGTACGTATGTGTTGCTTTGTAAATTTTGTCCTTGTTTGCGAATTTAGAATGCTTGGTTCTCCTGCCATTGGCCGGTGGTGGCGCACTCATCACATCTCTCATCCCCAACATAGCATGCCATACCTATTTTTCCACTGACCATCTCTCTATGCTTAATATTATCCACAAAATAATATCATCAATTTCTACTGGCCACGGCCATCTTTTATATATAAGAATCTCTCTCTCTCTCTCTCTCTCTCTCTCTCTCTCTCTCTCTCTCTCTCTATATATATATATAATACATACATATATATGTACTGGGTTGCGGGTTTTGGCCGGCCGGTTGACTCCTTTTCACCAACTAAATTCAGGCACAGATGAATTATTGAGCATCTTATGGGATGAATTCATGATGAGCTGTTTACTTTTCTCAGTATTCGGTCGGTGCTAACCACAGTACATATATCACTGATCTCTCCCTCGGACAGGGCTGGCCCGCGCTTCCCGCCCATCATTGTCATATATATCTTCTTGATTCTCTGAATTTCTCTTCCTGATCATCTATGATTCTATGCCATTGGAAAATGTCAGTCTTATTTCCGTACGCGATAAACATGCGGGTGAGCAGTTTGCTTAGAGTACTGCGAGATAACATTATAAGTTACAAGTTCAACCAAAAAAAAAGAGGAAAGAAAGAAGAAAAATATGCTTACGTACGTTGGAACTTTGTATTTTGTACTCAAATTATCAAAACCGCGCGATATATTAATGTATCCAAGCTATAGCTAAAAACTATTACAAGCTAGCAGACATTCTGCACCCTTCATTGATGGTCAAGATTGTATTAATTAATTGCATCGCCTATATATATTTCTTTGATGATTGCAATATTCACAATCCAATTTAGGTCATTTATTTATTAATTTTGATAAATATGTAGGCCATAATTTAATTATTCTCTCTGATATTGTAGTACTTCAGTTACGTACTTAATGATTACTTGAAAGAAGAAGCAATATCAATAATTAATTAAAGGGTGGACCCACCCAGCACAATGAGAGGCCGGTCTAAAGATAGGATATCATTAATCATATGCAGCTGAAAATTCAACCCAGTTCTCTATCTTTAGACCGGCCTCTTATACATGGGGCTGTGGCTGCCCTCATGTCCAGGACTACAGATCTCTCTCTCTCTCTCTCCGCGTCTCTGTGTGTGTGGGAATGATGCGTTAAGATCACGCTTTAGTACTGATTACGATAAATGCTGCGGGAGGACGAGATTCAGTACTTGTAGTGTGGTCAAATCTTTGGAGTAATTTGAAGGAGATTTCGTACAGTACTTTCTCCACATTAAACGGATTACGATCAAACTTATACAATTCTTTCTAAGTTAAAAGTATTTATAATAACCAGTAGTATACGTACGTAGTGGTCTCTTCATCATTCTGTAGTACAGAAATTAAGGACAAGAATCCCTATGCGCGATCTCTTCGTCCCCATCCAAAAGTAGTACGTGCTATAGAGTACTGTGTGCAATCTGCAGCAAATAATTCAGGATTTACGACTAATTAAAACGCGAGTTTATAAATTTGCTATATATATATACACTACGTACGTACGTTAATTGGTATCATATTTTCATCAAATTCATGTCACTGCAAGGAATTCGGCTTTTTATAATAATTTTTATAATATTGCAAATAAATTCATTGTCAAAGGAGATTAATTACAATGAGCTTCTAAGGTCAATTTTTTTGAAAATTCTTTTACAGCAATTGTAACTTTAAATGTGACAGAAAAATACGCTATAAAAAGTAAAAAACTTAATGCAACGTTTACAATCACTATAATTGCGTTTAAATGATGAATGATGGCGCGTCAAAATGCTCGAAAATAAGAATTCCCCCCTTCGATTTTACCCCGTACACTTCCAAAATGTAGACTTCTTCCCCAACTTCTTCTTCCTCATTTTCTCTCCACATACCTACACATTAAGCAAAATCCACCCAAAAATGCTGCTACACAGCTGTCATCTTCCACCAAAAACCACCACTAATAGCAATGCTCCCATCAATTTGGCTCCCGCATAAGATATTGTGCTACATTTTCTCTTAGCGCGATAAATACCAATTTCTTGTGAGAAGTAGACGGTAGCAATCTTTTCCAGTTCAAAAATCAAGCTTGAAGACATGTCCTAAGCCGCTAATCGACATCAAGTAAGATCTTTTTTTTCTGATTGCAAACGGTTTTTCAGCTGGCCTCCTTGCTGTCCTCTCCTCTACTTGATCGTAGCCGATCAACATTGGTAAGATACTTTGTTTTATGTGAATTTGTTCATAATTAATTAATAGTTATTAGATCAATTTTTATTTTATAAAATAAGAAATTAAAGATCAATAATATATATACACATTGATGAATTAAGGTGACAAATTAACATCTTAAGATTCTTAATTATATTATACAAATTAACATGAAACATCGTAACGCACATATATACTACGTACGGTATCATGTATGCATACATGCACGTGCGATCTACGTACGTTCATCCTGGATTCCCAATCCACGAGTTACACTAATTGCTTGAAACACTTCCAATTTGTAACTATTGTCTCATGGGCTTTGGAATACCATAAATGTTGTGTATCTGGCCTGTCCGAAAATCACACAAAACAATTTTAAAGTGGTTCAGCAAATTACTTACGTCCACTGGAGCCTCTTTTATAGAATTTATACGAGATTTACAAAACACTCTACAAAATTCTATTTCTCTCTCTCGCGTCCCTTTTTCTCTCTTCACCCTCTTCATTTGATCAGAAGAGCCTCTGGAGGTGAGTGGGTGGGTGGATGGTTGGTGAGCTTGGGGTGGGTGGCTGCAAACCCAAACCCATTTCATACTTGGGGGGTTTATTCAACAATAAATTGCTGCATTTAATTGCTGAAGAGCAATGTTATTCCTTTATTTTAAATCTTATCATCTCTAGTTATAATTGTTAATACGGTAGTGAGGATTTGAGATTGTGTGCTTAGAAGAAGAAGAAGAAAAAAATAGTACTTGAGATTCTGTTTTTTTTCCCCAACTCAATATGATCTCACTTAAAATATTTTTAATTTAAAGAATAGATATGACTTTTACAGGTTTAGATTAATGTGTAAGTTTCGCATACTTTTTTTGAAAAAAGTAATGAAAATTTGGGATCTACATGAAAAAATTAACATTTTTATGATAAATCTCACTTTCTTAAAAAAGATTGCGCACGACTTGTATATTCTAAAATTGTATATAACATAAATTCTCAAATAAATAGACCCTATATCTAGATTCGAAAATTTTGATATAAGTCCAAGGTTACCCGATAATAGGCTACATTTGAATGTTGGGGTTATCTTAGATCTGGATTGGTTAATCAAAACTAAAAATCTCATCTCATCTTATCTCATCTTATCATTATAACTTTTTAAAATTTTCACACAAAATATAATAAACAATTTAACTTTTTCAAATTCTAATATAAAAATAATATTAAAAAATTATATTATAACAATATTTTATTTATTACTATTCCAAATATCTTATCTCATTTGTATAACCAAATGGAATCTTAGATGATCAATGAATAATAGTCAATAATAATGAAAAAATAATAAATAATTTATAAATAATAATAAAGTTATTTGAGCCTACTTTACTTCTTAAAAGTATTTTCAGTATATTTTATACTATTTATTATTTCACCTCAGTACCCAAACTCAAAATTTAAACTGACTCAACCGTATACAGAGTCGTGGACCATCCGAGTCAAAGCCTGGATCTAAAATCTAATGTCCACATGGTTTGGGCCTACAATTCCAGACTGCCATTTGGGCCGAATTTGGAGTCGGAACGAATCCACTCCGCATTAAACGAAACGGGTACAGGAAAGGGCAAATTCTAGAAATCAAACCAGGGAGGACTCGACACGACGACAACGACGACGCTGCACTGCAAATCCCTACCTCCGATACTCCTTCGGTACACTCTCTGGCTCTCTCTCTCTCTAGAATATTCATATATGGTTTTCCGTGCTTGTGCATTCAGAAGTTAATTTTGTCTTTAATTTTTATATTATATGATACCACAGATCCTTTTCTTCTTGTTATTCTATATTTCAAAAGCCCAAGTGATTTGGTTTGGTAAAGAAGTTTTAATCTTTTGATCAAGTTTCAATATTTCGTGGTTGTAGTTCTACAAATGGATGAGTTTTTCAGTAGAATTACATGGGAAAAAGAAAAATTTACTCACTCTCTGCTTCAGTTGGTCAAACTCGAGCGTCTTCTTCTTCCTTAACTTCTCTGCGCCCCTGGCATCTTGGCCTTCTATATGCAAGCTTTGCAACCAATAGTCTTCATCCACAGTTTTTTGGTACCCGTCGGAAAGGTACGGTATAACAGCCGTTCCAGGAGAGCCTCCGAGTTGCTATTCGCAACCTTGACTATATTTTTATGGTGTCATCACATGCTATTGCAACTGTCTCATGCTGCTGTTGATACGGCACTCGGTGAATTTTCATCGCTTATTATTTTCCCAAACAATGCTCCTCAATTAGCCTTTGGAATTTAAGCTCTCACACCTAACACACGATGTATAGTGATTGTGAATCCTACATTGGAATTTTTTTTATATGATATAAAAAGGAGGAAGCAAGAACTTAATCTCTTAATGCAGTAAAAAGGAACCAATTATCTGCTGAAAAACTGATGTAGATTATCTGATGTAGATTAACAGAAAAATTAGCAAAGATAAGCTTTTAGTTGGAAGCCGAAGTCTCATGCTTCTTGAGACCTAAGGGAGAACTCACCTGAAATTTATGTTTTAAGCTCACTAAAGGGGCAAAATAGGATTTATTTATGAGGGTCATTGGGTTTTGCTTTGCTGTCATTCTGTGGATTTTTGGATTTAGTTGGAGTCTGTGGAGTTTTACTGTTTTAGTTCTTAGATGTGATATCTTGTTAACCTCCTATTTTATTTTAAACGTATTTTGCATACCTTGTGTGCCGTGGTATTACATTATTTTTTCAGTTTTAGTGAGCTACTCAAGGTTAATTTAATGGTCAAGTTATCCATTTAATTTTTTCTTTTTGGCAGCATATTGATTTCCAGCCATGTCTTGGTGCACAATTGAGTCTGATCCTGGTATGATTTTGAATAAGGCATTCTCTTCTCCTTTTTTTTTTTTAATATATTTTCATGAAATTTTACTTTGTAAGATCCTTTTCAAATGAAATAAATTAGTTGATTGAATTGAAGTAAGTTTAATATATGTTGGAAATCGGATTCTTTTTTTAAAGATTATTGCCTTGCATTCCAGGTGTTTTTACGGAACTTATTCAGCAGATGCAAGTAAAAGGTGTGCAGGTAAGTGTTTTGGATATCTGTGATATATTTGGTTATTGCTCAATCGTACTAATATGGGTTAATGTCCGGCAAGCTCATCCTATTGAGTGCACAAATTGATTTTCTTATGGACTCCTGTTTTGGAGTAATATTTAATTGTACACAGTATGCACTTTCCAAGAATGAAAAATTATACAGGCTATATGTCATCTGAGCTCTTTCTGCTATCCTTTTTACTTATCAAAAAAAATTATACAGGCCATATTTGGCTGAAAACTTTGTATAAACCTGGCAGTAGTTATTGAAATGAGTATTAATTGATTAAAAATTTTCTTCACATTGTGGGTGAGATCATGGTGGAGTTTAATAGGCCTTGCCGGGCTATAGCTTTAACATATTGTTTTTTTTTAATTAATTTTTCTTTGTCTATGAGGTGTGTCCAAACCAAAAATTCAAACTGATTCTAGAAAATGCCAACAACTTACATACAATTGCCTTGATGTGTCTTCTCAGGTGGAGGAGCTGTATTCTTTGGACCTTGATTCTCTGAATAATCTTAGGTTGGTTGTACTATTTTTTTACTATCCCTTTGCTGCTTTTCTTTTGATCACTTTGCGGGCTCACATGTTTGCAGTAATATTTATTTTGCTCTTTATTTTGTGTTTTTTTCTTCTTTGAATTACAGGCCTGTATATGGGTTGATATTTCTTTTCAAATGGCGTCCAGGGGAAAAGGATGACCGTGTTGTAATCAAGGATCCAAACCCTAACTTGTTCTTTGCAAGCCAGGTCGGTTACCCTGGGATTCAGTTTTACCCACAATTTATTTTGTCGCTTTACCTAATATTTAAGTTTCTTTTGATTGCTCATAGGTGATCAATAATGCTTGTGCAACCCAAGCAATATTGTCTATCCTCATGAACTGTCTGGATATTGACATTGGCCCCGAGTTGTCAAAGTTGAAAGAATTCACCAAGAATTTTCCACCTGAACTCAAAGGTTTGGCAATCAATAATAGTGAAGCTATACGCACAGCCCACAATAGTTTTGCAAGGCCTGAGCCTTTTGTTCCAGAGGAGCAGAAGTCTGCAGGCAAAGATGATGATGTCTACCATTTTATAAGCTATTTACCTGTTGATGGGATTCTCTATGAACTGGATGGATTGAAGGAAGGACCCATCAGCCTTGGTCCGTGCTCTGGTGGGCAAGGTGACATGGATTGGCTGTCGATGGTGCAACCAGTGATCCAGGAACGCATTGAAAGGTATTCCCAAAATGAGATAAGGTTCAATCTAATGGCGGTCATCAAGAACCGGAAAGAGATGTATACTACAGAACTGAAGGAGCTCCAAAAGAGGAGGGAGCGTATCTTGCAGCAACTGGCCGCCTTACAGCCAGAGAGACTGGTGGGCAATAGTAATGTCGAAGCGCTAAACAAATCTCTCTCAGAAGTGAATGCTGGAATAGAAGCTGCTACCGAGAAGATCTTAGTGGAGGAGGAAAAGTACAAGAAATGGAGAACCGAAAATATCCGTAGAAAGCACAATTATATACCATTTCTGTTCAACTTCCTCAAGATTCTTGCTGAAAAGAAGCAGTTGAAGCCCCTGATCGAGAAGGCGAAGCAGAAAACTTACAGCACTAGGTGATTTCTTGTTAACTGTAACACCGGTGCTTGTATTTTGACTTTAAAACCACATCGAGGATTTTATTGTTATATTGTTTTTTTTTTTTTGTTGTTTTCATCTTTTTACCCCGCGGTTAGCTTGAGACACATGAATTTCTTTTAAGGTATATCTGCTCCATATATACTTGCTTTCTTTAAGGTAATGAAATATGCTGTTAAATTACATTGTTGACATTTTAAATTTTTACACGCAAATAATATTCACCTCACCAGAAAAGCGGCCGTAGAGGTTTGTAACTTCTTTGATAGTTTGACAGCAAATATGAAATTTAAGAGCAGACCATGCATATTAGAGGTCTTGCAGACGACCAATAAAAAAGATTGAACACAATGAGGAGACAATCTCGAGTGGAAGACTCTTATTAGAACAGTTACGAGTAATGCTATACACCAAACTTTTATTCTAATATATAATATGTGATACATTTATCATTACTAGATAATCATTTATTAGATTTTAGTGTGATGTACAGAATTTTTCATTACCAAATGCTTATATTAAGTCTTTGCTTCTGAACTCCAATCCCGCATCCTAGGCATGAAGAACATAAAACAAGTAAATAGAGAAGCAACCGACGAGCCAACCTGTGGGCCGTTACCAATGAGAAGTGTTTTATGTTAAATGAACCATAGTTATATAAAATATGAGTTGTAAAATAATTACAAAAAAATTTCATTTATATTATTGTTATTGTTATCATAGAAGATATACACTTCCATTTGATGGTCAACTTGTGTAGTTAGGATAAATAAATAATAAATATCTTATTCTATAAAGGTTGGTTTGGTTACACAAAATCAAACTATCTCATCTCATCTCATATAATTATTATAAATTTTTTAAATTTTCATATAAAATATGATAAACAATTCAATTTTTTCAAATTCTAAAATAAAATTAATTTTAAAAAATTATATTCTAATAATATTTTATTCAACTTTAACAAAAACATCTTAATTTCATCTCATCTAAATTGTGTAACCAAACGATATCTAAATATTTAAAGAGTTTTTTTTTTTTTTGTCTTTTATTTTCTTGTTCCTGACTTGTAATTAGGTTCATGTATATTTTATGTGTACTTGGCTCTGCCTTGCTATTTGTCTCAATAAAATTTCTTATTCCTAAAAAAAAAAAAAAAAAAAAATCCTTAAGGGATAAAGTATCAATAGTTTTGTTAGAATTATTACTTTTATACAAGTTTTATTTTTTTACAAAATACAAGTTACACGCTTATTTGACAAGTCCTGGTTAACAAAAAGTTGCCTAAAAAAATGCAGCTCAAAAGAAAAGTTATGGAAACATCAACATGTAAAATCACTTTCTTAGAGTTCTTCAACGTAAGCTGGTGTGGCAACATTCCATATCAAACATATCAAATGTATATGATAAATGTTTTAGCCATAATAGATTTTATAAAAATAAAGTCATAAATTAAAGTAATTTGATGTGATACGTCATATTATAAAGTTATTTTTATTATAAAGTAGATATAACGTCTCATATAAAATCATGTTTTCTTATGAGTTTAATTATATAAAAGAGAACTGTTACATATATAAAGAGACTATACAAAGTAAATCTACAAATTAATGTAGTTTCACGGAATCCGTTTACAATCTGACATACTATATCAAGTCACATCAGTTTGTGGGTTTATTTTTATGTAATTTCTTTGTGTCTAAATTATTTTTTTATATAAAATATCTTTGTGACTGTAACATTCTTTAATGTGTCAATAAAAAAAATTTGCAATAAATTTATTTTCTTTATCTTTTATGTAAGGAGAAGCTAGTAAAAAATATACAAATTTCAATTAGAAAATTGACAAAATAAGTTTGTACCTGCAATTTTCTTGGCAGACACGACAAAGACTGACGTATCAATCCACTGGATTTGGGTTTGGGATCATACCTTAGGCCCTTTATCTGAAGACCATTATCTTAGGCCTAACAAGAGGTTAACAATTAAAAAGGAAATGGGCCCATAGCGAGGAGCCGAGGTGGATATTTCATTTCCATAAGATTTTTAGATTTTTTTGGTAAAACCCAAAACCCTACTCTGTCTCTCTCTCACTCTCTCTCTTCAGACCACTCTCTTCGTTTCATTATCTGCTTCTCTTCCTCCCTCGACTCAAATTGCAGAATCTCAACTCATATTGCGTTCGCCCCCTGTCTCTGTGTTCATTTGCTGATGAATTGAAATAACGGGAGCATATTGTCTGCTAATTCTGCTGCCTGGATTATCTGTCTGCGCATACGCTCTCTTGATTCCTTTTTCATGGTTTCCTACTTTC
This sequence comes from Carya illinoinensis, assembly GCF_018687715.1. Classification (NCBI taxonomy): domain Eukaryota; kingdom Viridiplantae; phylum Streptophyta; class Magnoliopsida; order Fagales; family Juglandaceae; genus Carya; species Carya illinoinensis. The sequence goes on from NC_056755.1 coordinate 41,849,755, forward strand.
CATTATCACGCTTGTTATGGAAACACTGATGGTAGCTCCTGCAGGTTGAGAGAGTAAGTGCGTGGGGGTTTGGTTTGCAGCTTGCTTGAAATTATCCCGAACGAAACAGAACAAGGAATAGTCAAATGGAAATGAAAAGGAAAACTCCGTCACAGCTTCAGTCCCTTGAACGGCTGTACTCAGGTATCCTTACCATACCCGCCATTTAATTATGATAACCTCTCTCCTCCTTTTTGATGCTTCTGTGATTTTCCTATTCTGAGATGTCTACTACTCCCAACATAATTTTTTTTTTTGACGCAGAGGATAAGTATCCTACTAAAGAGGTAATGGAAGACTATGCCAAGGCTTTGGGATTGGCATACAAGCAGGTCCAGGGATGGTTTGTTGAGAAGAGGAGGAGGGATAAAAGAGAAAATGGATTTTTTGTACCATCTCATTCGGCTTTGATTAAGAAACATCCGATTCTTACTAGAAGGAATGGGTCTGGTAGTATTGCTACTACAAAGGTTTCTAAAGGAGATCTCTCGATGCGTATGGCGGAGACTCCTTCATCTTCCATATACAGCCGCCCATCTACGGCGAAGAACAAGAGTGCGAAGAGAAAGAAGCAAGTCTTTCTTCTCCAGAACCTGTTAACCCCGGACTACATTCTGAAGAAAGTGTTCCGCAAGGATGGCCCTCCCCTTGGCTTGGAATTTGACTCTCTTCCGTCTGGGCCATTTTGCTCTCCTACAGGTATAATCCAGACGCTTGTCTCTTGTATTGCTTCAATAAAAGCATGATTGTTTGTGTAACATGTATTTCTAGTTTTGACGATCGTTAGGATGATCGGTTACTTGTTCTGCCTGATGATTGAATTTGAGATTTCTACTTATAAATTAAAAAAAAAAAAAATCTATGTAAGTAAACCGATAAAAAAAAAAACTTATAAAAAAAAAGTTGAATTTGAGATTTCTAAGGAGTGTCATTCGGGTGTCCTTATAGATTGCTGATATTGTAAATTGAGCACAAGCAGCCAAATCGTTATACATGTCTTTAGGCTCTGTTCCTACTTATCCAGAAACCAAGCGTTCCCATGTGTATGCAATATCATGCAGCCAGTCAAAACGAATGGTAACTCTTCCAATATATTTTCAATATGGATCTCAAGATCTCCTCAGGTTTCCACAATTGTGCAAGGGTATAAGATGATTTTGGACAAACTATCTTTTGAGTATGATTTGATGGTTCTAATACACTGAACACGTCAACTCATGAACCTGCCATTTTAACAGATCACAAGCACTCAGATGGACTGGCTGAATATGCAAATATCATTCCTAGGATTGGTGCCTCAATTATAATTCAACATATAATCCCTGTGTACTGGGAAACGCCTATATACTCGATTCGATAAGACTTTATTTTACTTATCAAAAAAGAAATTATAAGTCAAAATATTCTGTTCTTTATTTTTCTATCTCTCCTTTTATTCGTCCTTCTTGCTTGAATATTTTAATCTTTTTTCTAACTTTCTTTCCAATATCCTCCTTTACTTGATGGTAGCAACTTTACAACTTATTGTCGTAGTTGGAATTGCAAGCTTTGGAAACTGGCTCACAAATGCAACATGAATTGGGTTTTTGAGTTATGCATTTATATCCTAAACTTCTTTATCACATGGAATTGGAAGATAGAATCCGTGACTTTTCTTTGAGCCCCTCTAAAGGTCCAATGTGTGTGTGATTCAGGAGCCAAATTTGGGTTTATGGCATACTACTGATGAAAATTTCTGACTTGATGTCATTTTGTAAGGCCCATGTGCGACAGCACCTTATGAATTCTCACGAGAAGAGATTTGGCATGCTTTTTCCCTGCAAAGGGGCCTTTCTTTGGTTTGAGAAGGCTTAAGAGATTTGGTCAACTGGTTGTGTACGTGTAAAAGGGACAGGGATTTGATGGATCATCTTTTCTTAAAGCATTCGGTTGCTTGGGATCTTTGTCTTTAGTCTATATTCATTTTTGGTTTTGGTCGGTTCCTTCTGAAATGTGCTAGGGAACTTCTGATTTAGTTTTATTTTCGTTTAACTTCATATTTAGTTTTATTTTCCTCAAGAAACATCTATGTCTCGCTTGTGGGGGTGGATTTTCTGATTTATTTATTTTACACCCTTCCACGAGTACATGTGCTTGGAAGTTATATAGGGGATTTTTTCTTGTAGATTGATTCCTTCTGAAATGCATTACAGGAACTTCTGGTTTAGTCTTATTTTCCTCAAAAATGTTTATGCCTTTTTTTTTCTGGGAGTAGACTTTCTGATTTATTTTTCTTCATTTTACATCTTTTCCACAAGAACTTGTGCTTGGAAGTTATATAGGGGTATTTTTCCCGTATACTCAGTTTCACAGGTTGTGTCCCATTTGAAATGTCCTGATGAATTACTTCTCCCCCCCTTCTCTCTCTCAATCTTAATTTTCCTCGTTCTATGTATTCTATGATTATTTTTAACGTTCTAATATTTTTATTCAACTTTTTTACCTGTAAAAAGATGTATGCTAAGGTAACATTTAACTCATAATGTCTTTTCTGGTTTAGATTCTGAAAATTCCCATCCATGTTGCCAAGACAACCAAAGAGCAGACAAAAGGAGAAAGGTAGTCGAGAAAGATTTTTTATTGTCATATTTAGCAAATTGTTGTGTTGTTAACTACTAGGCTATTCTTATTGCACCACACTTTCTAATTTTCACTTAAACTTGTGGAACTTTTCTTTGTAAAGGTTTGTGAGCATGCCATATTAAGTCACCGGGGTTCTAATGAAAAGAGTGCACCTGTGACGAAACATGGCATTGGGAAAGGTTTGATGACAGTTTGGCGAGCAACTAATCCTGATGGTGGAGATTTTCCAACTGGTATCAATGTTTCTGATGGGGAAGTTGCTAATATATCTCCAATCTCAACTTCTATGTCCCGGAAAAAGCCACCGCTTCGGGAGAAAAGACCTAGACAAAAGGTTCCTGTTGCTGTAAGTCATTACTTCAGTTCATGTTTTTTTGTGAATATACTTTTCTATATGAGCTGGTGTCTGTGGATTGGCTGTCTTTGTAAATTAATGGTTTGGTTACTGTGAGAAAGCTGGCTGACTGTTAGTGATGTATTTAGAAACAGGGAAGTTTAAGAAATAAATCACAAGAGAAGAGGAAACAGTCCATCAGAAGAAGAGAGGTATCTAATAAGTTATTACATGAGTGGTTTCTATTAACAGAAGTGGTAAGATATAAATTCTTGTTATATGGCAGGTGGAAACTAACAGGGATGAGCATCAGAAACAGTCAGACAAAGTGAAATGTGAACTTGCTTTGGAAGGAGAAATATCTCAAGAGTATCTTGATCAGGTTGCAATGCTTGTGGATGATGAAGAGCTGGAGCTGCAAGAATTACAAGGAGGACCAAATCCACTGAGGTGTTCAGATCACCTTGCTGCCAATGGTTTACATGGTTGTTCACTTTGCAAAGGTTGGTTTTGGAGGAAGAATCCAGATGGTTTCTCTTCCATCTTGTTGAATGCTATTATTGTATATTCATGATATTTGAAGTGGTTTGTATCAAGAACTTCTGGTGATTTTTCAGATGTGCTGGCTGAGTTTCCTCCAAATTCTGTTAAGATGAAGCAGCCATTCTGTATGCAGCCTTGGGAATCCTCTCCAGGGATTGTCAAGAAATTATTTAAGGTGCGTAATGTGCAAAAGTGATTATAACCTGATTTTGATTAGTACTTCAATAGATGCCAGATATGTCATATGCAAAGATAGCTGTTGTCTTTCTCTTGCATTGCCTTTTCCAAAGCATGCATTTGAATGTCTTATTTATGTCTATTTTACCTAACAAAGACAAAATATATCATAGGCTGGCCCTTATATGTTTAAGACCTATAAATAGAGATTTTAGAAGTTTTTGGAATAACAGAACTCTTGCCTAACACTTGCTTTATGCTAAAGAAGTTCATTGGTTCCTACCTTTTATTTGATGTTTTGATTAGCACATCCATTTGAAGAGAGGGTTATCATATGCTTCTTTAGACTCATCATCTTGTGTTATAGAAACAAGACATAATCATATATTGTTCTGTATAGAAAATTAATCTGTTAAAAATCTGTTAAAAAAGTCACTAAAGTTATGGATTGCTGCACTTTCTTCCCGTTGAATTACACTTTGAAGTATCATGCAATTTTTTTTTTTTTTTTGGATAGGTAATAAGTGATTTTATTCCAAGTATCATGCTAAAATTTAAGGCTGACTTTTCCTGGGCAGGTTTTCCATTTCCTTTATACTTATGCTGTTGCTGTTGATTTATGCCCCTTCACTCTTGATGAGTTTGCTCAAGCTTTTCATGACAAGGTTATATCTCATTTCTGATCCAACTTTACGTAATTAACCCTTTCGTGTTTGTGCATGTATCCCTTACCATATTATTTGAGTGAAATTCAGTTTAGCTTTTGTTGGTTTCATCTTTGCTCTGTCCATGCCTTCCAGGATTCCTTGTTACTTGGAAAAATCCATGTGGCCCTTCTCAAGCTTCTTATATCTGATGTTCAGGCAGAGCTTAGTAGTGGATTTTCCCCCAATTTGAGCAAATCTTGCAATTTTCTTGCATTACTTCACTCGGTAAGCATAAAACCATGCGGATAATAGCAGTTAGCATGTTACTTAGTAAAGAATAGCCTTTTTCTATTAATATTTGCTGCTTTTATCCATACTCTTATTATCTTGGTAGAATAAACAAATAACTACAGTAGAATGTGCATGAATCGTTTAAATTTTGAAAGTAAAAGGTATGGGCCTTCCTTGCCATTGCTAGGATGTGAAATGGGTTGGGCATGCATTGCTTCTCTATGATTTGATTTAGAAAAGGTCCTCCATAACAATAAAGAGCTGGCATGAATCAAGATTTTCTATATATATATATATATTTTGATAAGTAAAAATGTATTAATATCAAGTGTAACCAAGTACACTGGGTGTATACAAGATAAACCACCTAGCCCATAATAGAGAGCTCCTAATGAACATCGTCCAAGAGGGAGAAATTAGAAACTTATCCAATATACACCAAGCCCTATCGGGGCACAACACGCCTCCCCAAAGCAAAGCAAGTCACTATAACTACCCCAATCCCTTGTTTCCCACAAGACTAATACTCCACCTGAATGATCCTACGAGGATGGAGGAAGGCTTTTATGCCCTCCCTCTAGTCCTCCCTCGACTTGTACTACCTCCCTTTGCGTCATAGAGAACCACTTTGTAGAAAATTTGTATGCTACCAGATCTAGTAAGGATTGGGAGTCTTACTTGGTTGACATTTCTCTTGTTTATTTTTTTGATAAGTAAACGATTGCATTAATAATGATAGGCATAGCCCGAGTACACAAGAAGATATACAGGGGATAAAACCCATCTAGGGAGAAGCAATGGAAACAAGAAAGTCATGAAAATTAAGGCCATTAAATTCTACAGCTAGGGCCCAAAGGAATAAAGTTTTAAAAAAGAAAGATCTAAGTTCCTCTGTTAAGCGCTCCTTGTCTTCAAACGTCCGGTCATTGGACTCTTGCCACAAGCATCGCGCAATACATATAGAAACCATCTTCCACATGACTTTGATTTGTGGGATACCTCCTAGAGTCTTCAAGCTGGTTAAGAACTCTACCACGGTGGCGGGCATTACCCAAGCAAACTCTACTATATTGAATACTTCATTCCATAACTCTCTAGCAATCTAGCAATATAGTAAAAGATGATCCACAGTCCCACCGGACGTCTTACACATGTAGCACCGGTCTACTATGATCACCTTGCATTTCCTCAAGTTATCTGTTGTCAAAATCTTCCCCAAGGTAGCTGTCCAAGTAAAGAATGCCGCTTTCGGAGGTGCTTTATTTTGCCAACTCTTTCTCCACGGAAACTGATTATTCGGCGAGTGAGTTAAGGATTTGTAGAAAGATCGAACCAATAATGTACCTTACCTGTGGGTACCACCACAATGTGTTAACTTGTTGCCCACTCAATTTCGCGGAGTACAATAGGCTAAAGAAGTCCTCGAAACTGCCAACTTCCCAATCTTAGGTCGCCCTACTGAAATTGATATTTCATTGGACTTGGTCTCCCCTGATAGCACCATGAAATCAGCCACTGGAGCTTCTTTTTGACATGCAATCCAGAAAACTGAAGGGAAACACCATATGTCACTCCAAAATTTTATTCTAGAGCCCCCTCCCAGCATAAGTTTAGTATAGCGAGCAAAAACCCCCCACTTGCGTCTAATGTGCTTCCAAACTCCAACTCCATAGGCCCCACTCACCTCTCTATTACACCACCCCCCCCCCCCCCCCCCCCCCCCCCCCCCCCCCCCCCCCCAAAAAAAAAAAAAAAAAAAAAAAACACACACAAACCTCCATATTTACAATCGACCATTGACTTCCATAGGGCTTCCGGTTCCACATTATATCTCCGCAACCATTTCCCAAGCAAGACCCGATTGCAGATTCTCATATTTCTAATACCCAACCCACTAGAAGAGATTGGGATGCATAACTTGTTCCAACTGACTAGGTGGAATTTGAATTCATCCCCCACACCACTCCAAAGGAAATCACAATGAATTTTTTCAATTCGGATTACCATGCTTGTTGGAATTGGGAATGGAGACAAGAAATATGTTGATAAGTTAGACAAAGTACTTTTAATTAATGTAATCCTACCACCTTTAGACGAGTATATTCTCTTCCAACCTGCTAATCTAAATTCTATTTTCTCAATCACTTTATCCCATATTGATATAGCCCTCGAGGCAGCCCCAACGGCAGAAAAAGGTAATCCATGGGAAGAGAGGAAACTTTACAGCCAAGCATGCTAGCCAACTGCCGAATGTTGCTAACATTTCCAACTGGCACCAACTTTGATTTGTCAAAATTTACTATCAAACCTAACGCTGCTTCAAAACAAAGTCGTAGTGCCTTCAGTGCTCGAAGCTGATTTTGATTTGTCTCGCAAAATATTGGTGTATCATCTTCAAACAATAAATGAGAAATGTTAATAGTACCCCTATTGGGGTCTTCGACTGAGAAACCAGCCACGAAGCCATTATTAACCAACGCTGTGATCATTCTGCTAAGTGCCTCCATGACAATGACAACCTCCATAACAATGAAAAAGAGGAGTGGGGACAACGGATACCCTTGTCTTAGGCCTCGAGAGCCGTTAAAGAAGCCAACTGGACTGCTATTTATCAAAACTGAAAATTTCACCGTTGATATGCACCATTTGATCCACAAACACTATCTCTCCCCAAATCCACGCCTCCCAAGTAAGTAGAGTAGGTTAACGTGATCATAGGCCTTCTCCATATCCAACTTACATAGAATTCTGAAGTGCCAAACTTTAGTCTACTATCCAGACATTCATTGGCGATAAAAACTGAATCCAGAATTTACCTGCCCCTTACAAATGCATTTTGGGATTTAGTAATGATCTTGTACACCCTATTGACAAGGCTAATGGGCCATTAATCATTTACCTCTGATGCCCCATCTTCTTAGGAATCAATGCAATAAAAGTTGCATTTAGGCTTTTCTCAAATTTTCCAACTGAGAACAGTTCTTGGAACACCTTCATTAGATCCTCCTTCATTAAATCCCAACATGTTTGGAAGAATCCCATAGAAAAACTGTCTAGGCCTGGAGTTTTGTCTTTGACCATTCTTCTCACCACACTGTGTACCTCCGCATCCTCGAAAGGTCTTTCCAACCAAGAGACACTCTGTGGCTCAATAGATTCAAAACCTAGTCTATCAAGCTTTGGTCACCACCCTCTTGTTCTGTAAGCAGATGTTCAAAAAAATTAGCCATATGTTCACGGAGCATGGGGGCCTCCATGCAATCCACACCATCGATATTTAGCGTCTCAATGGTATTGGTTCTCCTATGAGAGTTAGCCACTCTATGAAAGAACTTCGTACTATGGTCCCCTTCTTTCAACCATAATGCTCTTTTTATTTTTTATTTTTTATTTTATTTTTTATTTTTATTTTTTTTTTGCCAAGAAATCTCCTCTAATAAAATTATCCTCTCTAATTTTGAGATCAACTCTATCTTCCTAGATATCTCTTATGGAGAAAGAACCTTGTCCTTTTGTATCCTCTCTAATTCCTATAGCTCCTCCCTGCTAGTTTTGTTATGTTCCCCTATGTCACCAAAGGTTTTAGTATTCCAGAGCTTTAAGCCTTTTTTTAAAGCTTTCAATTTACCTGCAAGGATGGGGCTAGGGGTGCCATGAATTTGGTATGAAGACAACCATTGCCTTACCCTGTCCACAAAGCCTTTGGTTTTCAGCTGTCACATATTTTCGAATTTAAAGTACTGCTGTCCTCCTTGAATACCACCACAATCCAGCAAAATGGAAAAATGATCCTAACAAATATGAGGCAACCTCTTTTGACAAACATCCGGATAATGAATTTTCCATTCCGATGAGACTAAGAATCTATCCAGTCGAGACCAAGTCTGAGTGTTGGACCACGTGAAAGAACCCCCCATAAGAGGAAGGTCCACTAGATTTAAGTAAAAAATGCACTCTGAGAGTTTTGTCATTGCTAGTCGCAGTCTACTATCATCAGAATGTTCGCTTGGAAACCTTATTAAATTAAAGTCACCACCTATGCACCATGGAAGGTCCCACCAGCTATATACTCCAGCTAATTCTTCCCATAATAATCTTCTAGTACTGTTTAAGTTTGGCCCGTAAATACCTGCAAAAGTTCACATGAAGTTATCTCCCGTACTCTTAAAAGAGGACGCCACTGTGTACTACCCTAAGGAGTCCTCCAATTTCTCCACCACCCTTCTATCCCACATGAAGCAAGATACACCCAATCCACATATGGACAGCTCCATATACTTCGCACAATTCTTCTTGGAATAAATTTCAGCTTGGTTTCCTGTTAGCATTCTATGTCCACCTTCCACTCATGAAGCAATTTTTTTTATACGAAGACGCTTATTGGCCTCTTTAAGCCGGTGGACATTCCAAGACACAAATTGGGCTTCATGTAGAAGATACCATCCCCTTCCCTTTGGATCTATCTCAGTTTGAGCTGCCCTCATAATTCAAAGACCATGTAAATCTCTTTAGCTCCCTCTGTTTTTGAGACCCAGATTTCTTAAGCTGAGTATGATCCACTTCTGTGGCAGTAAGTAAAGCCATAAATTGTTCCTCAAAGCCCTCACACTCCATCCCCACACAATGTTGAATTTCCTTCACCATAAGTAGAACCCAATCAGACACACCAGCCTTGTTTGGTAACATACAGTTCACGGGTATGGGCTCCCCCTCTCTAGTAACTCACTGCGAATCTGCCAGTGTCCCCATCACCCCCTCCGTTAATAGATTCCTACATTCCAAATCAAAGGCTCCCTCTCTAGTAACCTTCTCTTGTTTATTTAAAAAATAAACTATGGTTGAGATAATTTTCAAAACCAGTATCTTTCTCCATTATTTTTTTTTAGTTTTAAGAATATATATATTTTTTTAATTTTAAGAATGTGTACATTAAGATGGGCTTAACCAACAGTCAGTCAAAATAGTTAACTTTGGTTGAATTTGCTGTGTCTCAAGCTTGATGACAGTCCATAACAATCGAGACAACACATGAGCATATATAATGAAGGACCCTTGCCAATTCGTTTCAAACTATTTAATGTCATTTATCTTATCTTCTTCTTTTTATTTTATTTTATTTTTATTGTTGATTTAGGGGATGTTTGGAAAAAATTTCCATCTCATCTCATCTCGTCTAATTTCCTTCCCAAACATAATTCAAACATAAATATTTTCAAACTAATCATTACAACTTTTCCAAACTTTAAAATAAAAAACAAAAAATAATTCAACATTTTCAAATATCAAAACAAAAATAATATTAAAAAATAATTTTCTAACATTAATTTAACTTTAGAATATTTTTTATTCAACCTTTTCTCTCTCCATTTCCAAAACCCAATAAATACTTAACTCAAACTCTCTCTCACTACTATTCACAAACCATCTTACTACTAATCACAAAATTCTCATCTCATCTCACTCCCCAAGCATCCCCTTAATGTCATTTATCATCACTCTCTTTGAGCCAACCATGACCTCCTGTCCTTGGCCTTCCATCATGGTCTGGTACGGACAGGGGGCCATTGAAGTTTTTCAAGCTTTACCAATTGAGAGGGGTGGCAAGCTTTAGAGAGTAGAGGCTAGGTTCCCAATGGGCCAATCCCCATCCTATTGAAGGCTGTAAGCAGTGGCTTGACGGAGACTATTTGAATAAGCACCCGGGGGGCAGGTTCTTTAGTCTTGACTCTTCACTATCCAGTTCTAGTATGCATGCCCTTCCCTCTAAAGATCTTGGCGCCAAAAGAGGGTTAGATTAGACCACTTCTCAGGAAGAATGGTTTGGTACAATTGCCAGGATTTCTATCTAGATGAAATCAGTTAGTTTTAATGCCTGAAAAAAGACTGTACAATAGGTCATATACAAGGAAAAAGGTAGACTCAATGTCATAGCAATCAAACACATCAGAACATCCCCATCTTATTCATATTAAAAAACAGGACTCTAATTTTTTCTTACTTAAAAAAAAAAAAAAAAGAAAAAAAAAAGAAAAAAAAGAAAAAAAAGAGGACTCTAATACAAGGAAAGAAGTGAACCACGGACAAGCTACATCTAGTATAGGGTCTAATCCTTCAGAGAATATTCTTCCTAAATACTTGTCCTGGTATCCGAAGCCCCTTCAAACACCTTTTAAAGATCCATGTGCTCGTGGTGGTACAGTGGTGTACTAATGATCTATAATTTAATTACTAACTTTACAATGGTGGACAAATGATAATTATAAAAAATACAATGGTGGACAAATGATAGTATTTTAAAAATTCTCTAAGATGTTGATATAGTAGATTTTTTAATGGAGTTGTTTCTTTGGTAGTACTTTGGTGAGATTTACTTGTTTCTCCTGTTACTAGCTTATATTTCCTTTAGTAAGAAGAATTCAAATGGAAGCTCTCAATAATTGCATACTTCTATTGATAAATTGGCAGGTTGAAAATCAAAAAGTTGCTCTGGAGTTCTGGGAGAGATCATTAAACCCTCTAACATGGGCAGAAATACTGCGTCAAGTATTAGTTGCTGCTGGTTTTGGTTCAAAGCAAGGTGCATTGAGGAGGGAAGCCCTTAGCAGGGTATTCAACTTATATATATTCTCAGTGTTACACTGGATTTAGATAAGCTTCATTTTGTTCATACTAAGTGATAAATCAGTATTTCAGCTTAGATGTTGCAGATGCTTCCCCCCCTGTTTTTATCTATCATACAAGTTGGAGTCAATCGTGAGATCTCGATTTATTTGGCATATTGAAAGATTACTCAACCTTGCTTTGCATTTAGAAACTGAGACAAAATTCATATTATAACTGTACACAAATTCATAGGTTGTCAAGTTGTTGCATAATATCTAAAGAAGTAGCTTTGAAAATCAAAATTAATTCCCTACATCCCTATATTAATAGAATCCCAAACTACTGAGATGCTATCACCCTCAGTTTTCTACCCGCAAATGTCTGAAAGTGCTTCCACTTTTGGTAGGGCACCTGGTCCATGAACAATGTACTTTCTCACCTGGAAAAAGAAAAAATAATTATGGAGAAAATTATATTGCTTCAAACATAACTATTTAATTTGGCTATATGGACGTTTCTCCTTCATAATAACATTATCATGCCTTTGAAAAAGAGTATTCATGATTCATGGGGACAACTTTCATAATTTGCTTGTATCCATCATTAGTGTTTAGTGGTAATTAGGCGTATGCTATGTATACTTCATATGTACTTGGGCTATGCCTTTTTCTACTAATAAACTTCTACTTTTACTCATAAAAAATAAAAAAAAAAGTATTCATTATATTTGCTTGATTACTATGAAATTCATGTTTGGTAGCTATTAATCTCCTTTGAAACCCCAAGAGGTTGGCTCAAGTGGTAAAGGTCTTGGTCTTAGTGGTATGCTCCATCCAAGGTCTAAGGTTTGAATCCTATTGGGTGCAAACAATCTCTAGGGCCATCAGACTAGGGGATTTTCCCCCTGAATTACCCGAGGTGTACTTGCAGGAAACTCTTTGCCGAGGGCCTGTGCACCCTTGAGATTAGTTAGGACTCTGTTCTCGGACACCCTTTGCCAATAAAAAAAATTAATCTCCTTCGAGAAGACCAATAAAGAAACCTCCAAAAAAATTTTCACTTCACTGAGTTGAGGTTAAACTCCTAGATCATTTGCAAAAAAAATCTTATTTAGAATTTGTGATTAACCCCGTTTGGAGCCTCAATAGATTGGTGAGGTGCCTTGTCACTTTTAGATATCCCCTTCATTCTGAATTTCATACTAAATAGGACCTCCTCGCTTTTTTTTTTTACATTTTTACATCTGTGGTGGTGGTGAGGGACACTCTTCGGATGTCTATCCTTGGATGTATGTAGAAACTCCAACTAAAAAATGTAGGTCTTCATAATCTTCTTATGTATAGGAATTTGTTGCTTTAATGGTCATAGAAGCTGGGGATTCCCCCTCCCCACACCAAAAAAAAAAACAATTGGTGGTTCTGTTTTTTACTCTACTCTAAATAATTTTATTTTGTTTTCACATATTTAATATTCCATGTTTGTGTTATCTAGGAAATGAACCTAATACTGAATTACGGTCTACGCCCCGGTACTTTGAAGTGCGAATTGTTCAAGGTTTTGTCAGAACAAGGAAATAATGGTTCGAAAGTTTCTGACTTGGCAAAGTCACTGCAGGTGAGTTACCAGAATATGGAGTTTACTTGTTTGGAGGGAAGAGATGTTGGCCATGTTGTTGTTATCATTGTCACCATTGTCAATATTGCTATGGGCATAATGGCATATATATATCAGTGGCAACTTATATTAATGATGAATTTTTATTTTGTTTTGAAGATTGTTGAGTTGAACCTGTCTGGCACAGCTGAAGATCTGGAGTCTTTAATATGTTCAACTCTTTCAAGTGATATTACTTTATTTGAAAAGATCTCATCATTTGCGTATCGTTTACGTAATAATTATGTTGCAAAGGCAGTCGATGAATTTCAATCAGATACTGAGGATTCAGGAAGTGTTGATGATTATCCTAATGACAGTGGTCCATGTAGCAGCAGTGACGATTTGGGGTGTGGATCAGAAAATTCCAACATAAGAAAAATCAAGTACACGAGCGGTCGTAAAAGTCCAAGTAACATGCTAACCGTATACAATGAAATTGATGAGAGCCATCCAGGAGAAGCATGGTTGCTAGGATTAATGGAAGGTGAATATTCAGATTTAAGCATTGAAGAAAAGTTGAATGCGTTAGTGGCTCTAACTGATCTTCTTCTTGCTGGATCCAGTATCAGGGTGGAGGTAATTTATATATCATTTTAGTTTGGTTTAGTCAATCATTAACTATTTGAACTTATTAAGCTAATCTCTTTCTAGGATCCAATGCATGCTATTGTCGAATGTGTTCCTAGCATCCATCATTATGGTTCTGGAGCAAAATTAAAGAGGTCATCAGCTAGACAACATAGCTTAACCTGGTCACCACAGGGCCATGCCGGACAATTGCATGGTTTGAAAGAAGCATATTCATTATTGAAGTTTCATCCAGCAGATTCGTCAGTGTCAATGGCAAGGTTCTATCAGGAGAGATCCTCTGGCAAAGGAGAAAAAGAAAAAGAAGTTGAGTTAGATTTGCATCCAATGCAATCTGTGTTTTTGGGGTCTGATCGTAGGTATAATAGATACTGGCTCTTCTTGGGCCCTTGTAATGGATATGATCCAGGCCATAGGAGGGTCTACTTTGAATCTTCAGAAGATGGTCATTGGAAAGTGATTGATACCGTAGAGGTATTCTTCTGAGCCTTTCTATTAATGTATAGCCCTTGCTTGGGAATTTCATTTCTCAAAAATTTAAAATATGAAGCAAAGCAACATATTTCTTAGCCTTTTTTATATGATGTAATGTGTTTCTTGTATTCGTCACCTTATTTTTCCTTTCACTATTTGCTTGTGTTTGCTTCATCCAAATGCAGGATTTCTGCACCTTGTTGTCTGCTTTAGATGACAGAGGTAAGCGGGAGGCTCTACTTATTGCATCTTTAGAGAAGCGGCAAATGTCTCTTTGCCAGGGAATGTCAAGTAGAATGATGGTAAATAGTGCGGAAACCAGGTATTTGACACAATCTGTTCATTCTGAACTGGATATGGTCAGAGAGAATAGTTGTTCTCCAGTATCTGACGTAGACAACCTAAGCCTGACTGGGACTGGAAAAGATTCTTTGCCTTCATCTGGGGCTGTTTATCTTGATGTTGGAAAGAAGGGAGAAGAACAAGAAGAAAGATGGAGCCGTCTACAAGCATTTGATTCATGGCTATGGAATTCTTTTTACTCGTGTCTAAATGCTGTAAAACATGGTAAAAGATCGTATCTTGATTCACTTGCTAAATGCGAAAGTTGTCATGACCTGTATTGGAGAGATGAGAAGCACTGTAGGGTTTGCCATATCACGTTTGAGCTTGACTTTGATTTAGAAGAAAGATATGCCGTCCATGCAGCCACATGTAGGGAGAAAGAAGATGCTAATATTATGTTCCCAAAGCATAAAGTCCTATCATCACAGATCCAGTCACTAAAAGCTGCGATTCATGCTGTTGAGGTGGGCTGTCATTTTGCTATTAGCTTTTCACATGCACACATAAATGCACATGCACAAAATGCACTCATATGTGTTATGGTTGTATATCTGTCTATATTTATTATCCCTTTACGAGTGTGCTAGTGTATCTATATTTTTTTTAGAGTAAGGAACTTCCTAGATCAAAAGGTTTAAGTTAAAACATACTCTCTCTAAAGAGCTTGCAACTTGGAAGATTCTTACCCTAAACAACCTTAGGAAGAGACATGCAATGGTTAACAGAATGATGCTGATGTGCAAGAAGGATGAGAAATCTATGGATCATCTTCCACTCAATTGCGAGGTAGCTGGGAGCTTGCAATTGGGAAGATTCTTACCCTAAACAACCTTAGGAAGAGACATGCAATGGTAAAAGAATGATGCTCAAGAAGATTGAAAAATCTGTGGATCATCTTCCACTCCATTGCGTGATAGACAGCACTCTATGGCAAGTAGTCTTAAGCCTTTATGCCTACTTTGGATGATGCCTGGATGAGTGGTAGAACCGTTAGCATGCTGGAATGGGCAGTTTGGTAGCCATCACAATGAGACCTTGTGGGAAATGATCCTGGTTTGTCTGATGTGGTGCACATGGAGGGAAAAAAATGACTAAAGCTTCAAAAACCTTACTAGGACCACCGAAGACTTTAAGTCTTTCTTATTTTAGGCACTATACCATTGGAGACAGCCAACTTATGTCCCTCTGGCTTTAGCTTCTATGATTTTATTGCTCAGTTCTCTCTCTCTACTTAGGTGTATGTACTGTATTACCTCTCCTGCCCAGCGGTTACTTCAAGCAGGCCATTTGTCATCTTTTTCTTGATTATTATAATACTTATTCTACTTATATATACATATATATATATATATATATATGTATATAAAAGATGGGACAAGGCTACATTGTATTGGTCTTACAACTTTTCTACAAATTAAATCAATTTAGTGCCTGTTATAATGTCTGTAAATAATAAAGATTACTTATAATGATCAAGAATTTTTTTTTATCATTATAATACTTATTAAAATTATATGTTTTCCCCAAATAAATGTCCATTTTGTAAGTATGTGTGTGATGCATATCAGTCTTTCCACCTCCTGTGCAGTCAGTAATGCCTGAAGAAGCCTTGATTGGTGCTTGGACAAAGTCTGCTCATAAGCTCTGGGTCAAACGGCTTAGACGCACCTCTTCTTTGGCAGACATTTTGCAGGTTTTGTTCCCCTTCATCTTATCTTTTCATCTGTTATTTATATTTTGCTATTATTGCCCTGGGTGTAAATCTTTCAGTTTGTTGTTCTCTGAACTTCACATTTTTGTTCATTCTATTTTGTAAATATCTCAGGTTCTTGCTGATTTTGTTGGTGCCATCAATGTGGACTGGCTATATGAATGCAGTGTTCAGCAAGTTTCCTATAATGTCGTTCAAGAGATTATTGTGTCCTTTTCATCTTTACCGCAAACAACATCTGCAGTTGCACTTTGGTTGGTGAAATTGGATTCTTTAATTGCTCCCTACTTGGAAAGAGTTCATCCCGGAAAGAAACAAGAAATCAGTGTCCGAGGTAAAAGATTTCCTTGTTTGTCAGAGAGAGAATTTAATGTTGTAATCATAGTGGTGATAATATTTTATTTGCTGCAATAACTGGTGGGGTTGGCTTAATTGCTGTGATATTTGTCTCCATAGGTGGCTGGAACTCGATGCACCCTCCTAGTTGAAATTATAATGCAGCTTGGTTTTGCACTTGGACATTTTTAGTGAGTTCTATTTATAAGATGCACTTAAATTCTCCTTTTTGATTCAGGTAGGCGTGCTCCAAAGCATCAAGTGTTCTTAAGGAGCTAATGCAAGTCAGAATTTTAACCGAACATCTGAGGCATTGAGGAACCTTCTGCTGATTTTTCTCATTGGATCCCGAATGTCAATTGCCTAATCGGGGAACCATTGCTGGCTATGAGTTTTAAAGGGACCTTGCTGATGCTTAATGAGTTCGAGTAAGAGGGGCTGATGGCAACAATGGAACTCCGTTCCTACTTGTATAGACTTGTAGTTTGAGTGATTGAACGTTGTACAGCATTAGCTTTAGAGATATTCAGGAAAGTTTTTAAGTTTCTGGTTCATTTTCATGAGCCCTCTTAACTCTAAACTTGAGGGGAACAGAATGTTGCAACCTCTTACAACCTTCGGTTTAGAGGGACTAAAATTTTGTCCATCTACTTTTCAATCTACTTGGAAGAAGAGAGGAATAAATCTATCTTTTGCCTTTTGCAAGCATTTTGAATGTACCCAATCATAAGGGGTTTTAGGCCTTCTTTCATTTTTGGCATCGTCTTGCCTCTTGTTATGTAATTGCATTATGATAGGATTCTTGTTGAGTTATGGTTGCTATGATTTTATGCTAGAAATAGAGTAGATCAAGCCTGATTAATTCATTTTCTAAGAAATAAATGATATTGTAATGTTTTTGTTGATATTTTATGAAAGCAAAGCATGTTGAAATTGATGTATTTCGAATGTTATAACCTCTAGGAAGAAAAAAAACGTGCTATATGTTATACCGAAAAAAAATCGAATGGATTTGTTGAATGTATTCATGTTAAAATTTACTATTGATGAAAAAATTCAAGGCTTAATGATTTTTTTTTGTTGTTTTTTAGATCAAGACTTTATGGGATTTTTTATCTACGAAATGTATATATTACAATTTTATTAATGAATTTAAAATGACTTTTAGCTATGTTTGGTTAGTGAACTAATCTAGACTACTTTGTTACTATTTACTGTTTTTTCACTATTATTTACAGATCATTTGAGACCAATTTAGTATCCAAACCCACTATAATATGAAGAAATCTGACTTACAATATTCGTTTGAAATATAAATTAATACTCTAATTAATCTCTCTTTCTTACAATGTCGACTTGAAATACATTTCAAACATCATCTAACCTTGTAATTAAATAATATACTCGACAAGTCGCTCGAGATCGACTCAGTTAAACTCGAATTTGGTTTAATTTATTTATCTATTTGTAAACACGAAATTATGATAGATTATTGTATTACAATTGAATAACTAATTAACTACATTCTCTCAAAATGCGTGATTAATTTATAAATGTCCATATTCTTTTACACAAACAATAGTAAAGCTCAATCTGACAGATCTCATGAGCATAAAATATAACCTTTTTAAATCACTTGTGAAATTAAATTCACCTTACACGATGGGTTGGCAAAGTATTTATAGTTCCCAAAAAGAAAGAAAAACAGTGTTGAGTCAGTCACCATGCATGTGAAGGAAAAGATAATAATAATTCTACAATTTCCTCTGTACAAAAATCAGTTCAATATTTTCTATATTCCCAAAACAGAATAAAAGGTACACAATCATCCAACGGTACCATTTCAACGTACCCAAAAATAAAAAATAAAAAACTAAACCCAGACCCAAAACTATGGTGCAAACTCCTAGATCCAGAAGAGTCGCCATCCACTATAAAGGCAACATTAATTACTACATTCATGTGTAACATTTGTGTCACATACGATCTTCATTATAACATGGAATATATTTTAGTGATAAAAGATTACGTAAAAATAAATTTATAAATTGATGTAATTTAATATCATATGTCAGATTATAAAGTTACTTTTTTTATAAAATAAAATTTAATTAATATAATAAAATTATATTAATTTATAAGTTTATTTTAAATAATTTCTTTATATATATATAACAGTTCTCATATAATATTACAGGTTATTTTTAATCTAATTAATGGGGTTACCAGATGTGCACGCTCATGTTTGGTAATCAGTCTCTTAATCTGATCCGTTTCTGAAAGCACAAGAACAAAGTAACGTTCATATCTGCAGAAAGCTAAGCTGCAAGTGGCCCACTACTTTATTACATGCATAGGAAGCAGAAACAGAATACAGAAGCAGAAGAAGCCAAATGAAGTGAATCGATCTTGATCCCACCCTACTATTTAATTATCTTTTGGTAATTCCCAGACTAGATTTGTTGTGATCATGATCCTCATTTCATTTTATTACTGACATGGCACCGAAGACGTTGTAAGATTCCGTATCAGATAAATTTGTCACAGATTATATAATAAAACGTGAGTGTTTTATATAACATTATTCATTTAAGATTTATATATTTTAAAATTATATTTAATATTACTTAATTAATATTACGTACAATTCTTAAATACGTTCTTTGTCTGTCAAAAAAAATCATATTGTTGAAAATTATAAAAGAATCACATTTTTTTCGTTGGAACCTATTTTTTATTAAAAATACTTGCACAATATTTAAACACTGGATAGGTCTGGTTGAGATGAGATAATATGTAAATAGTAATAAAATATTTTCTAAATAATAGTTAACTAATTTGAATTGAGATGTTTTATAGAGTTTTAGAAAATGAGAAAGAAAAAATTTAATAAAAATATGATAAAGTTTAAATACTATTAGAATATAATTGTTTAATATAATTTTTGTTTTGATATTTAAAAAAATTAAAATATTTTTTATATTTTGTTAAAAATTTAAGAAAGTTGTAAGGAAAAGTCTTATTATAAGCCGATTTGTGAACCAATAGACGTACCACTGCTGAGGTGGAAAGGTATACTTTAATGAAACGGTGCTGATTAGAAATAAAAGATATGAAGACAGTGGAAAGGATGTGTAATTTTCAATCAATTTAGCTAACGGCTCGTTTAGCACAATGGAGAGGAAATCCTTTTCCCTTCGTCTCTCCTTCTCCCTCACTCTTCTCATTTTCCTTGATAGAGATTTTCACCATCATTTTGGAGACAATGTTTTAGGGCTTCATTCTCTAGTCTTTTGCTTGCTCATCTACGAGTCCATCCTCTTTGGCTTACTCACCCACTAGCTCTAGCCAAAACTCATAGAACTCGAAGAAACCTCAATGACTAAAACAAAAAGGTTTCTTTCAGCCCAGAACAAATGAACTAAAGACCATCCATAATCAACCTCGGAAAATTGATCTCTAGCAATTGAACAACTTGATCCAATGAGCACAAAATCAATAAAATCTTCAACTCTTCTGATCTTAGCAAACAAACAAAGTGGAAGGGCCACAGAGTAGCCAACAATGCCTTCGAAATTTGACTCGTCGCAGGTGGTGGATGTGTAGAGGACATAGCCAAGGAGACGGCCAAGAACTAGAAGGGCCTCCGCGTGATTGTCAAGCTCATTGTCCAAAACCATCTGGCTAAGGTCTTGGTGGTTCCATTGGCTGTTGCCCTTCTCACAGATCTATGGCCAAGGATCTCAGTGGCACAAGTAAGGAGATCCTCGGCACCTGCATCTTCATTGGTTATACGGTTGACGGAAAGGACCGCAAAGATCTGCAGTAGGGAATCACCAATAGAGACGTTGAGGTTCCCCTAGATCGAGAAAAAATTGTGAGGGTTAATTTTAGTACTCACCTTTAGATTTTTAAATGAATTTTTATTCGTTGTTTTCTTCAATCATGTATCTGGAATCTAAGGTTTTACATTTGGAGCTTGCATTATTTACATGAAATGTTGTGGATGGTTTTTTTTGATTGTGGAGATATAAAATTCTTAAAAAAAAAAAAAAAACCAAGTGGAAGCAATTCAACGGATATGCTTCATGGCTCACAAACTTTCGGATCATCAATAAACAACCAGAGATCTGAGAGAAAATAGACAAGAATTAGACATGGTCTGTTTATATACAAGGCGGCTAAGGAGGGACAGAGAAAACTATAAAGAAAAAATCTAGTTGTGAACTTGCACCAATCCAATCCAACAAATCCCACCGGCCAATCTGTAGCAGATGGAGAAGATGGAAATGAAATCTTACAATTACTTTGTGAACTCATGAAGCGTTTCTTAGGGACGATAAGTTTGAAGTTGACGTTTGCTGTCTTTTTTTCCCTTTCTTTATGTTTTCTTCTCTTTTTTTATTTTTTTTAATTAGCATCTGATAAAATAGCCCACATGTCAACATTAATGCATAGATTAGTTTGCAATCTGCTTGTATGTAGAAGAATTAAAGTTATAATAATTAGATAAAAAAAATTAAAAATCTAAAATAAAAAAATATTTGTATTTGTAATGTCTGGATATTGAAATAAGATAAAAAATTTGTATTATCCAAATCGGGCCTTAAAAGCCTTATACTAATATTTTAAAAAAAGAAAAATATTATAATCATAAAAAAATTATACAAAAATAATCTCACAATGTTGATGTAATTTGTTATATTATAAATTATTTTTATTATAAAATAAATTTAATTTATTAAATAAAAATACGTAGTTACGTAATTATTGTACGGATGCAGTAGGGAAAAAAAAAATAGTAGTAGTAAATAGAGTTCCACATCCCAAAATCTCGCCACGTTGGCAACCCTTGTTTTACTCGATATCCCTGACGTGTACACTTCTCCACGCTCCCACCCACTTTCCCTTTTAAAAGCGCTTCTCTGGCACCCGTTCCTCCTTCATTATCAGACCCACTCCCTCCCCCTCTCCCTCACTCGCAAACAATCAACTCTCTTTCATCTCCTTCATTTTCCTCTCCTATACCACTTCCTGTTCATATCCTTCATCTCTCTCTATCTGGAGATCTTTACATAGTTTGAACCCAAATCATGGCAGAGAGCTCCGGTAGGAAGCTCGTCGTCCAAGTCTGCAACGCCAAGAATCTAATGCCCAAAGACGGCCAAGGAACTGCCAGCGCTTATGCCATTGTCGACTTCGACGGCCAAAGGCGCCGAACCAAGACCAAGTTTAGAGATCTCAACCCTGAATGGGACGAGAAGCTCGAGTTCGTCGTCCACGACATCGACTCCATGGACTCCGAAATCTTGGAGATCAGTCTTTACAACGACAAGAAGAACGGCAAGAGAAGCAATTTTCTTGGTAAAGTAAAGATTGGTGGAAGCACTTTTGTGCAGTCCGGCTCAGAAGCGCTTGTCTACTATCCTCTAGAGAAGCGGAGCGTGTTTTCACAAATTAAAGGAGAGATTGGACTTAGGATTTGTTACATTGACGAAAACCCGCCCGCTTCAGAATCAGTGGTTCCGCCTGTTGAGCAAAACTCGGAGGCGGCGCCTCCAGTGCCGGTGGAGGAGGATGCAAAGAAGCAGGAAGAGAACAAGGACGAGAAAGGTGAGGAGAAGAAAGTAGACGACAAACCGAAGGAAGAGGCTAAAGAGAACGAGGAGCAGCCGCCGGATAACTCGAAAACCGAGAAGGATCCAGCTCCGTCACCGGTTCCGACGCCATCTGACGTGGTCGAGAACCCTCCTATTGCACATAACGAGAAGGCGAAACAACTGAAAGAGAAGACCGAGACTGCAAAGCGGGCGGATCTCGGTGTAAACGAGCTTGAGCTTTCGTCTCTGTCCAGCGATCGGAGCCGTAGCGCATGCGATCTCGTTGACCGCATGCCGTTCCTCTATGTACGCATCGTTAAGGCCAAGCGAGCCAAGCCTGAATCGGGATCATCCGTTCACGCCAAGCTCGTGATCGGGACTCACAGTGTCAAAACCGGGAATCAGAGTGATAAGGATTGGGACCAAGTGTTCGCGTTTGATAAAGAGGGCTTGAATTCCACCTCACTGGAAGTGTCCGTGTGGGAAGAGGAGAAAAAGGAGAACGATCAGAACACAGAGAGCTTCCTCTGTCTGGGGATGGTATCATTCGATTTGCTGGAGGTGCCAAAGCGAGTACCGCCCGATAGTCCTTTAGCTCCGCAGTGGTACACTTTGGAATCGGAGAAGTCACCAGGGAATGACGTCATGCTGGCGGTTTGGTTCGGAACTCAGGCCGACGAGGCTTTTCAGGAGGCTTGGCAGTCGGATTCTGGCGGATTCATACCGGAAACCCGAGCCAAGGCGTACCTGTCTCCAAACCTGTGGTATCTGAGGCTAACGGTCATCCAAACCCAGGATATGCAGCTAGGCTCGCAATCCGAGCCTAAGCTTCGGAGTCCAGAGCTTTTCGTGAAGGCTCAGCTCGGCGCTCAGGTTTTTAAGACGAGCAGGACAGCGGTCGGCTTGCCCCCATCCAGTTCGCCTAACCCAACATGGAATGATGATCTGGTTTTTGTGGCGGCTGAGCCGTTTGAGCCATTTCTTGTTGTTAGCGTCGAGGACGCGACTCGTGGGCAGTCAGTGGGCCATGCCAAGATACCCGTGCCGAGCATTGAGCGGAGGATCGACGATCAGACGGAGCCGAAATCTAGATGGTTTAATTTGGTTGGCGACGAGAATCGTCCGTACATGGGGAGGATACACTTGCGAGTATGTTTAGAAGGCGGGTATCACGTGCTAGATGAGGCGGCTCACGTGACCAGCGATGTTCGAGCCTCTTCTAAACGGCTGGCCAAAGCTCCAATTGGCTTGCTCGAGGTTGGGATACGTGGGGCGACCAATTTACTCCCAGTGAAAACCAAAGATGGTGTGCCGGGGACCACCGATGCCTACGTGGTAGCCAAGTATGGGCCCAAATGGGTCCGCACCCGTACGATCCTCGACCGGTTTAATCCACGGTGGAACGAGCAATACACCTGGGATGTGTACGATCCTTGTACGGTTCTCACCCTCGGCGTCTTTGATAACGGAAGGTACAAGCGCAACGAATCCGGGAAGCCAGGAAAAGATTTTCGCATGGGAAAGGTACGTATACGGCTATCGACGCTCGATACAAACCGGGTGTACATGAATTCGTACTCCCTCACTGTATTGTTGCCTAGTGGAGCCAAGAAAATGGGAGAGATCGAGATCGCCATTAGATTTTCTTGCTTCTCGTGGCTCAGTCTCATCCAAGCCTACGCCAGCCCAGTGCTTCCACGAATGCATTACGTGCGTCCGTTGGGTCCAGCCCAGCAAAACATTCTGCGCCTTACGGCTATGCGGATAGTCACGACTCGGCTCGCTCGGTCCGAACCAGCCTTGGGTGAAGAAGTGGTCCAATTCATGTTGGACTCCGACAACCACGTGTGGAGCGTGAGGCGAAGCAAGGCCAATTGGTTTCGTGTCGTGGGTTGCCTAACACGTGCCGCGACTTTGGCACGATGGCTCGATGGAATTCGCACCTGGGTGCACGTGCCCACCACGGTTTTGGTGCACGTGCTGCTCGTGGCCATTGTGCTGTGCCCGTATCTACTGCTCCCCACCGTATTTTTGTACGCCTTCTTGATCATAGTCTTGAGCTTCAGGTATCGACAGAGGGTGCCACCCAACGTGGACCCGAGACTATCCCACGTGGAATCCGTGAGTCTCGATGAGCTGGACGAAGAATTTGATGGCTTCCCAACCACGCGATCTGCGGATCAAGTTCTTCGTAACAGGTACGATCGGTTACGGGCCCTAGCGGGGAGGGCCCAGACCCTTCTAGGTGACATGGCGGCACAAGGGGAGCGTCTGGAGGCCTTATTCAGCTGGAGAGATCCGCGGGCTACTGGAATGTTTGCGGTTTTCTGCCTATTTGCCTCTCTGCTGTTCTACGCCGTGCCGTTTAAGGTCTTCGTGTTGGGTTCTGGGTTCTATTACCTGCGCCACCCGAGGTTCCGTGACGACATGCCATCTCTTCCTACCAATTTTTTCCGGCGACTACCGTCACTCTCCGACCAAGTTTTGTAATCGTTTGGTGCGCTTTCCAACTAGATCATATGGTTTATTTATTTATCTTTAAAACATTGCTTTATTTATTTTAGCGATTGGAGTTTAACAATTCATATTGTAATAAGAGATTCGGTGGGGGCGGTTCAAAGTGTGGAACAAAAAGTTGTTGTCGGAAATTGCCTTTGAAAAGTGGAAGAAAGAGACCGTTGTGTGTGTGTGTGTGTGTGTGTGTGTGTGTGTGTGGGGTTGGACCATCACCGAATTTAATTATTTGCCTACTACAAGAGACAAAAGAGTCAAAGACTGTATGAGTGGGAGGAATGACCGTTGGACCAAGAAAGTAGTGACAGGCCCAGCAGGAATGGAACTACCTCTATGACAATGCGATGTATTTCTTATGCAGTACTCGGACTATATGTTGGGAAGGGGGGGGGGGGGGGGGGGGGGGGGGCGCGGTGGTGGGTGGGGTGGTTGTGGGCTACACATGTTCACGTAATTAAATCTTGATTTTGCCTTTTCTGTTTTACAACTCAAATTGCTAGCCTATTGACTCGCATTATCA
Organism: Carya illinoinensis; assembly: GCF_018687715.1. Lineage (NCBI taxonomy): Eukaryota > Viridiplantae > Streptophyta > Magnoliopsida > Fagales > Juglandaceae > Carya > Carya illinoinensis. The sequence continues at coordinate 41,874,755 of NC_056755.1, forward strand.
CCGTTTTACAACTTAAATACCGCAATATTACATTGGTGCAGTGATGTATTGATTCAAATATGAGATAAGATTTCTGAACTTGAGGGCCTATTGGACAGCAATTGTTTGGTAAGAGCTTGCCAAGAAGGCATGCATGTTAGCGCAATTGTTTTGTCATCCCGTTTGTCAAGGGTTTTCTCAGCTTAAGCTGGCCAACCCATGTCCCAAACTGTTATCTTTTGTCAATAAGATAGCTGGCCATTACAGAAGGTATTAGAGGGGCTTCAAGATTGTAGATAGGTGGCAGTCTTTGCCAAAGGAAAAGATCAATACAAAGACCCCTCCCATCATCCAAACAAACCTCACACACTCTCTTTACTATAGTTCTCCACCTGGGGGCAAAAATGTTTGAGATTTCGATTTCTTCCCCTTTTAACTCCTAGATCTGTGCACAACATAATTAAAAGAGTAATAATAGTTGAAGTCGTGAGTGTATAAATATTGTATAATTATTTTAAAAATAAAAAATATAAATTTATATAAAAAAAATTAACTTTTTAATAATAGATTCTACTCTTTCAAAACAACGTCGCTTGGACACTTTACAGCTAATGTAACATTAATCACAAAGAATTCAACTACCCCCAAGACAATAGCAACAATTTATCGTAAATCTCTTACTCCAAAAGTCACATCTAAAAAAGTTTTCTCACCAACCAAAGTTTTCATTTCAAACAGACAACCATATGGTATAATTATCTTACTGAGTTGACTTTGGAGTTTTAACTCTGGAGGTTTAAGGCAAATCAATAGCTTGCCAATGCTTATTTATTCCGATGCTGTTTGTCGGCAGACTCAGCACGTCTTTATAGAGCTATTCACAGGACATCGATCCTTTAAAGTCAAATGAGACATAAATAAGAATCAGACAAGAAAACACATGGCACCTGCACTGTAACTCAGCAAGACGTTCATGGTTCATATTTCATAATCAGTGCCAGCAGGATTCTATCAAAGAGCTATCACGTACGGTTCTGTTAATTGATTCTAATTTTCTATGTAAAATCTGTCATGATCAGCTCAAACATCAAAGAGAGAACAGCGGTAGAACTGTAGGAGGGGTGGGCTTAAACATTGGGCCTATTCAATTGCTATTATGGTCTGCATTTCCTGGCCAGTACCCAATTCGGCTTGGATCTTTTTTTCCTTTTCGATAGAATCATTTGTCGTGTGATCTGATCTTATAAGGATAAAAATGAAGGATAGTAACGTATTTAAACATCACGATGGAAATATAAGTTGAAAGAACAACAGAAATAACTGAGTATCCTTATCAACAATAATTTAAAAGAAAAAGAAAAGTAGAGAATCAACTATGTGGTACCCCCAAAAGATGCCAAATGTGTAGTTTGAAGAATTCACTGGTTTGTCTGATTAATCTGACACTCGCACCACTTACTGACCTGGGAAATTTCCTTGGTTGCTATTGGCTTGTTCATTAGTCTCCTCAAACATAGATAAAGTATACTCTAAATCACCAACGAATTATTATATTCTCCCGAAGTACGGATCGGATGATGTGATACTTCCATCCCATCACAACGTATCATGTGATTAAAATTAATTGCTTATGCAAGCATAATTGTAATTGATATGATATCCTAATATGATACCAGATCATGTACTCGCATTTTGGGTGTACCTAATAACTATTCATAGATCAGGGTCTTCTTCACAATGCAGAAATTAAGTACTCATTTAATTTGCTGCAGTATTAGTACTATCTCTGCTGCAGTGCTAGTACTATCTCTTCAACAAGGAGCAAAAGAGTAAAGAAATTAACCAGTGAAAGATGTAATTAGATGATCAAAGATGGGGTAGGGGCCGTATGCTAGCTCCTCATGAGGATATCAATATACGGTCGAAAGGAGAAGCATTACAAGAAAAAGAGTCTATTGCGAGATTTTATTGTCATCGCAAATAAAATCACCACAATAAATAATTATTTGCAAGGATTTTGATGACGCCACTCATTTTTAATCTCAACTTGCGATTAATAGCACCCGGTCCATTTACTTTATTTGTTGCTGCAATTTAACCACATGTGGCGACGAAATGAAACGTCGCAATCGGAAATAATATATTGCAACGGAGCATTTTGCGTCGGTATTGAGTTTTTGGGCGCCAAATGCATATGAAAACATTTGTCCCCCCTCCCCCCTTATTCTCTTCTCCATGTTTTATTGAGTACTGTGGAGTCTGGTCCACACCGTTCGAGCGAAGGCATTGGCCACTCGAGCGAATTCAGACAGATTCAAACGCTCGATGTTAGTTCGACAGTGAGCTCGAGCAGGAAGTTTTCGCTCGAGCGGAGGCATTGACCGCTCGAGCGAAGTCAGGCAGAGTTAAACGCTCGATGTTAGCTCGACAGTGAGCTCGATTAGATGTGGGAAGGAAGTTCGCTTGACGCGCGCTCGACACACCGCTCGAGTGAACATGCATTTTTAGGGTTTTCCCGCCGTTTAATTATATATATGATGTTTATATCATATGGCCGTACGAGTGAACATAGTGGACGTACTGTGTTGAGATCCATCATTGTAGTGTGATATTCCTCAATAATAAAATCATCTGCAGCTCCCGTGGACGTAGACAATTTGCCGAACCACGTAAATCTTGTGTCGTGTGTGCTTGTTTTTTCTCGTTCCATATTATTTTTCAATTCATTGTCATCGTTTTTCACAACAATTGGTATCAGAGCCAGGTTCAGGTCTGAGGAAAAACAATGGCTGGAGATGAATTGAAGGCATCGGGAATCGAGAAGTTTAATCGCACAGATTTTGGATACTGGAGGATGCAGATAGAGGACTACCTCTATGGGAAGAAACTTCATCTTTCACTATTGGGAAAACAACCGGAAAAGATGGATGATACTAATTGGAACCTGTTGGATCGACAGGTTCTGGAGGTTATTCGATTAACCCTGTCGAGATCCGTTGCACACAACGTCATCAAGGAGAAGACGACTGCGGATCTCATGGCAGCTTTGTTAGGTATGTATGAAAATCCATCAGTGAATAACAAGGTACATTTGATGAAAAAGTTATTCAATTTGAAAATGGCAGATGGTACGTCTGTTGCACAACATCTGAATGATTTTAATACTATCACAAATCAATTATCGTCTGTTGAAATTGAATTTGATGATGAGATACGTGCACTGATACTATTGGCTTCACTGCCAAATAGTTGGGAAGCCATGAGAATGGCTGTCAGTAATTCTGCTGGTAAATCTAAATTGAAATATGATGATATTCGTGATTTGATTTTGGCTGATGAGGTGCGCAGGAAAGATTCAGGCGAGACCTCGGGTTGGAGTTCAGTTTTAAATGTTGATCAAAATCAAACAGAGGAAGATCAAAATCAAAGTATAGGGGCAAGAGCAAGTCGAGGCCTGGTCAGCAGGCAACTTGTCGGAATTGTGGCAAAGCTGACCACATAAAGAAGAACTGCAAAAACCCTAAGAAGACCGATAATGATAGTGCTAATGTGGTAACTGAAGAAGTACAGGATGCACTATTGCTTGCAATTCATAGTCCAGTTGATGACTGAATACTGGATTCAGGGGCTTCCTTCCATACATATTTCACTGGGAGCTAATGCGGAATTATGTTGCAGGTGATTTTGGGAAGGTGTATTTGACTGATGGAGAAGTTTTGAACGTAGTGGGGATGAGAAACATTGATATTGCACTCCCTGGCAAGAACAAATGGGCCTTGCAAAAGGTCAGGCACATTCCTGAGTTGAAGAAGAACCTCATTTCTGTTGGGCAGCTCAATGAGTGTGGTCATTTAGTGGTGTTCTCAGGTAGCACTTGGAAGGTCACAAAAGGGACATTGGTACTGGCTTGGGGTAAGAAAACTGGTACACTATATATGACTACTGGTTTGATTGACATTATTGCTACTACCGTTGCAGAGAACATAGCAGATTTATGGCATTGCAGGCTTGGCCATATGAGTCAGAAGGGTATGAAAGAACTTCTATCTAGAGGCAAGCTACCAGAATTGAAGTCAGTTGATCTCAGTATGTGTGAGAGTTGTGTTATGGGAAAACAAAAGAAGGTCAGCTTCTTAAAAAGTGGCAGGACGCCTAAGACAGGAAGACTGGATCTTGTGCACACAGATGTGTGGGGTCCTTCCCCAGTGGCATCTCTTGGAGGTTCTCGCTACTACATTACGTTCATTGATGACCATAGTAGGAATGTATGGGTTTATTTTTTGAAACATAAATCTAATGTGTTTAATATGTTCAAAATTTGGAAAACCATGGTTGAGACAGAGACATGCTTGAAACTGAAATGTTTGAGGTCTGACAATGGTAGTGAGTATGTCGATGGTGGGTTCAAGGAGTATTGTGCAGCTCTGGGTATCAGAATGGAGAAGACCATTCCTAGGACACCACAGCAAAATGGAGTTGCTGAGCATATGAACAGAACCATTAATGAGCGTACTAGAAGTATGAGGTTGCATGCTGGACTACCACCCACCTTCTGGGCAGATGCAGTCAGCACTGCCGTTTACTTGATAAACAGAGGGCTATCAGTTCCACTGGATTGTGGATTGCCTGAGGATGTTTGGAGCAGGAAAGAGGTCAAATTTTCTCACCTTAAAACTTTTGGTTGCCTTTCTTATGTGCTTATTGATTCTGATGCTCGTAGTAAATTTGAGGCTAAGTCAAAGAAATGCTATTTCATTGGCTATGGAGACGAGGCATTTGGCTATCGTTTCTGGGATGATCAGGGTCGGAAGATTATAAGAAGCAGGAATGTGATTTTCAATGAGAAAATGATGTATAAGGATAAGTCTAGTATAGTTTCTGTAGTAGCTCCTTAGGAGTCCGAGTTTGTAAGATTGGATGACCTACCAAAGGTCACAGTGCAGTGTAGAGATGTGAGTGACGGGGAGAGTGGGTCTAGTGCACCCATTCCTATTATTCCGCAGGTAGTTTCAGAACTGTCCACTCCTACAGTTGCAGTTCGCAGGTCAGTTAGGACTATACATCCTCCACAACGTTTCTCACCTACTTTAAATTATATTCTGTTGATAGATGGTGGAGAACTGCAGAGTTACGAAGAAACCTTACAAGATAAAAATTCTAGCAAGTGGGAGCTGGCCATGAAAGATGAGATGGATTCCCTGACGCCCCCAAATTCCGTTTGGGATCGGGTGGACATTTGAAGCGTCGAGACATGCAACACAAGGTTACCTGCCCTCGTTCATGACATATAAGATGCAATGTTCCTAACATGCATATAACATTATGCAATATTCACAGCGGATAAATTTTTTTCTTTAGCAATACTATGCACCAAACTGAAATATCCCAAATGCTTAAAACATACTTCATATATAAAGGCCCATTGAATAACTAAGATCACAACACTGGTCCAAAATGGTTATGATCCAAAAAGTACTGGAGATGCAACTCCATCGTACAAGTAGTAATTTACGTTAACTACTATATTGACATTGACGTCGTATCGTCGCTCAGTCAACTGTGTCTAACAGCTCCTGATTCTCCTTCAGGTCCTGTAATAAGATCTACCATTCGGGAGGAATGGTAGTTGGGACTACCACAATAAGATTTGATTACAAATCTCAGTAAGTTAACAAAAAACTTTCACAAAGGCTAATGATGCATGGATGACAGTAAAAATATGAATGTATAATCAAATTCATAAGTAATTAAAGCATAACTTGATGTAAAATATAGAATAATTGACATAACTTAAATTGAAATGTGAATTGAACTTGACTTGACATGAACTTGATCTGAAACTTGACTTAACATGAACTTGTTCTGAAACTTGACGTAACATGAAAAATACATATTCCACAGTTGTTGTGGCCCCATGTACATAGCATAATTGACATAACTTAAATTGAAACGTGAACTGAACTTGACTTGACATGAACTTGATCTGAAACTTGACTTAACATGAACTTATTCTGAAACTTGACTTAACATGAAAAATACATACTTCACAGTTGTTGTGGCCCCACGTACATAGTATAATTGACATAACTTAAATTGAAACGTGAACTGAACTTGACTTGACATGAACTTGATCTAAAACTTGACTTATCATGAACTTGTTCTGAAACTTGACTTAATATGAAAAATACATACTCCACAGTTGTTGTGGTCACATGTATTCTACGTGTAAATACATACTCCACAGTTGTTGTGGCCTCATGTATTCCACACATTACAATGCAGTTAAATACATATTCCACAGTTGTTATGACCCCATGTATTCTACGTGTAAATACATACTCCACAGTTGTTGTGGCCCCATGTATTCTACACGTCACAATACAGTTAAATACATACTCCACAGTTGTTGTGGCCCCATGTATTCTATGCGTCACAATGCAGTTAAATACATACTCTACAGTTGTTGTGACTCCATGTATTCTACGTGTCACAATTACTGTGTCTCACGTAGTGTATGCGTCACGATTGCTGTGACCCCATACTTCGTGTGCCACAGTTGTTGTGGATCCCATGAAACTGAATGTAACTCAAGATGAAATGTGACTGGAATACGAAAGGACTGAAGCCCTGATGTAACATAACGTGACTTGAACATAACTTGAAATATATGACCAACTTGAGATAGAAACATTTCGTAACATGACATAACATATAATAGACAACATATTTAACATGACATACTTGCAACAATGAATATTACATGATATGACATACATGTAATAGATGATATACTTAGCATGACGTATTTGTAATGTACAGCAATACATGACAGAATATATTATGTAACAGATAAAAACTGATGACGGAATAAATTCTGTATAACAGACAATTACGTGATAACTTGGCATGGTATGACATATATGATAACACACATATATATACTATAGTTCTTTTACTTAGCACACATACACAGTAGACTGCTAGTAAGTTAAAAACTAACTTACCTCGATCTTCGCATTTTTTATAAAACCTCAAGTTCGATCATGAGGAACTGTAATTAGTGATTTTAAAAGTTAGCACTAAATCACTAATAATTTGAAATATGGAAAATACTAACTTAAAGAATAAAATTTTCATTTTACTCTCTATATGTAGGAAAATAACCATTTTACCCATAATTTAAACATTTTGCATACTAACTTCAAAAGTCACCAAAATTTACATGTCTCATGTAAATTTTATCCTCAACTCAAATATCAATTTAGAAAAATTTAAAACTAATCACAACTATTAAAACTCCATAGGGCCGAAATTCTCATATGCTATTTCCATTGATTTTTGTTTCCAACTTGTTTTGATCAACCTTTTGATCTATGACTTATAAATATGTGATCTTTAAACAAAACCATCACATGGTTTAAAAAGATGTCCTAAAACATATATAAGCTTCTAATTCAAAATCACACGGTTAAAATTAACCAAAACATAAATTTAGCCAATAACATCCACACTTTGGCTTATCTGAATATCTCTTTACAGAAAATTTTATATATTTGAAACTAACATCAAATATCTTCAAAATAATAATATAACATGTATATAAGATACTTAGGATCTTCCAATAAAATTATCAAAGTCATTGGAATAGGTTTAGACCACCAAAGAGTTAAACTTTCTCAAAACAGAAACTGTTTTTCCTCTTCCAATTTCTAAGTTTCTAAATCTAAGAAAATATTTCATCAAAACCTTTAATCATGCAAAAATCCTCAACCAATAACCATATACACATATTAACAATACTCCATAAAAATTTCGGACCAATATCTATCCATTAGCTTGGTCAAAAACTCCAAACTATAACATATTCTCCAGTTTATCTCCTAGAATGACCCTTTTACAGTGTACACAATATTTGACTGACCAAATGATCTTCAAATGGGACAAATAAGATATCCACGTAAACTAGACTAAAAAAAGAATAACTTATATGAATAAGACTTTATGATAAAATACTTACAAAAGTTTTGAAATGGGCGTGTAAAAAAACACCTAAAAGCTGTCCGAGAGAGTGTGTATGGTATTCTTTAAATGGAAAGTGTAAATGAAGATAATTTCATAGCGGGGTGGCTGGAGATACTTATGAATAAGATATGGAAGAGATGAGGCTGGAGTGAGAGTTGAGTGTAGGTCTCTCTTACCCGGAGTGAGAGTTAAGTGTAGGACTCTCTTATCCAATATTATCTATAAAAATCAACTCAAGATATTTTTACCCAATAATATCCATGAAATTAGTTTAAAATATTTTTATCCAATAAAATTCACAAAATTAGCTTAAGATATTTTTATCCAAAATATCTACAAAAATTAGCTCAATATATTTTTATCTAATAATATCTACAGTTTTGAACAGACGTTTCGTCCGAAAATATGAAAAAAAGTTATTGCGCTATAAGACCTTAAATAACCCACCGAGTCTAATGGCACAAATCATAATACATTTTGACACTCCTAACTATCTCCAATAATCAAAAACACACTTCTGATACCATAATGAGTAATAACACTAACTATGTAGTTAGACTAAAACCTATATGATTAATGGATTCGTGAAAACTTATAGAATCTTCACGAGATTCCTAAAGTCAATAGAAATTTCACAATTGAATTTCTAGTGGGCTGTTACATTCCCTCTTAGAAAATCAGATATGGAAGTTGACAGAACTTCCATCAGGGAAGAAGGCATTACACAACAAGTGGGTGTACCGGATAAAAACTGAGCATGATGACAGTAAGAGGTACAAGGCTAGACTTGTTGTAAAATGCTTTCAGCAGAAGCAGGGTATTGATTACTCTGAGATCTTTTCTCCTGTGGTGAAAATCACAACCATCAGGATGGTACTGGCTATGGTTGCTACTGAAGATCTATTTCTTGAGCAGTTAGATGTGAAGACAACTTTTCTTCATGTAGACCTTGAAGAAGATATCTACATGCACCAGCCTGAGGGCTTTGTGATACAGGGAAAGGAAGGTTCAGTTTGTAGATTGAAGAAGAGCTTGTATGGCCTGAAGCAAGCTCCTAGACAGTGGTATAAGAAATTTGATAACTTCATGCATAGTGCAGGGTACATTAGATGTCAGGCAGATCATTGTTGCTATGTCAAGTACTTTGACAATTCTTATATTATTCTGTTGTTGTATGTGGATGACATGCTTATTGCAGGGGCTAGTATTGATGAGATCAATAATCTGAAGAAGCAGATGTCAGAGCACTTTGCAATGAAAGATTTGGGAGCTGCAAAGCAAATCCTTGGCATGAGAATTGTCAGAGATAGAGTCAGAGGTACGTTGAGACTCTCACAGGCTGAGTATGTAAAAAAGGTACTCGGCAAGTTCAATATGGACAAGGCTAGGGGTGCTACCCGCATCATGCGGGGCGGGTGCACCCCTTCCCCGCACCCCTCCCCTACATGATGCGGGGGATGAAATTTCATCCCGCACCCCGCTCCGGTGCCCCGGGGGGGGGCGGGGCGAACACCCCATTCGCCCCGCCCCCCACCCACTTCAAAAATCCCATATTTCAATGGGCTTAAAAAAATTTTTTGTGTCTAAAAATATTATTTTTAGACCCAAATTATTATATAATTAAATCTTAAATTAAAATTTATATATATAATAATAATTTAAAAACTAATAACATAAAAATTATGTTACTAATTTTTAAATTTGTTAAACTTGTTCACAAGAATCACAAGAGAGTGAGACTTGTTCATCACAAGCTTGCATATGCCATGGGCACCCTAAACCTCATTTATATAGAACTCTAAGGCCATACAAGAGTCTTACTTGAGCAATGTGGGACTTAACAGTAAGGCCAAACCAATTGGCACACCCTTGGACAGTCACTTCAGACTCAGCAAGAATCAGTCACCTGAGTCAGAGAAGGAACAAGATTACATAAGTAAGGTTCCTTATGCCTCAGCTATTGGTTCACTTATGTATGCTATGGTTTGTACAAGACCGAATATTGCCCATGCAGTGAGAGTTGTGAGTAAATACATGAGTAACCCAGGAAAGCAATATTGGGAAGCAGTGAAATGGATTTTGTGGTACCTAAAGGGTTCCTCAGAAACCTGTTTGTGTTTCTCTGGAGAGAGCTTGGAGGTACAGGGCTATGTTGATGTTGATCTAGCTGGAGATATTGATAGCAGAAAGAGTACCACGGGTTTTGTTTATACAATTGGTGGTACTGTAGTGTCATGGGGTTCTAATCTATAGAAAACAGTTTCTTTGTCCACTATAGAAGCTGAGTATATTGCAGTATTAGAGGTTGTAAAGGAGATGGTATGGCTACAGGGCTTCTTGGAGGAATTGGGTAAGAAGAATAAAAAAGGCACTCTCTACAGTGATAGTCAGAGTGCCATATTCCTTACCAAGAATCCAGCATTCCATTCCAGGACCAAGCACATTCAGATCAAGTATCATTTCATACGATCATTATTAGATGACGGATAGTTGTTACTTGAGAAGATTTGTGGAAACAAGAACCCTGCTGATATGTTGACAAATGGTGTTACACTTGAGAAACTGAAGTTGTGCGCAACTTCAGTTGGTCTACTAGCATGAAGACAGGGGCAGTGAGTTGCAGAGGTGGAGGATATCATGTTTAAGGAAAACGACGATGCAGCGAGTGTACCAGTCTCCAAGTGGGAGAATTGTTGAGTATTGTGGAGTCTGGTCTACACCGCTCGAGCAGAGGCATTGGCCGCTCGAGTGAATTCAGCCAGATTCGAACGCTCGATGTTAGCTCGACAGTGAGCTCGAGCAGGAAGTTTTCGCTCGAGTGGAGGCATTGACCGCTCGAGCGAAATCAGGCAGAGTTGAACGCTCGATATCAGCTCGATAGTGAGTTCGAGCAGATGCGGGAAGGAACTTCGCTCGATGCGCGCTCGACATGCCGCTCGAGCGAAGATGCATTTTTAGGGTTTTTCCGCTGTTTAACTATATATATGATGTTTATATCATATGGTCGTACGAGTGAACATAGTGGACGTACTGTGTTGAGATTCATCATTGAAGTGTGATATTTCTCAATAATAAAATCCTCTGCAGCTCCTGTGAACGTAGGCAATTTACCGAATCACGTAAATCTTGTGTCGTGTGTGTTTGTTTTTTCTCGTTCCATATTATTTTTCAATTTATTGTCATCGTTTTTCACAACATGTTTTAGAATTTCGATTGCCAAACCCTTCGAAATTTTCTTCTTCAATCTCCATTTTCGCCTACCTATAAAACACCCCCTAGTTTGCACATGACGATTTAGGAGCTCCAGATTCCATACCGTTGCAGCCTTACTTGTAGGCCACTTGGTTCTCCTTTCGCAGAACCCAGGCCCCTCTTTCAAGATTCGAAGTGTACCAAACTCTATGCCTCCACGTTTATTTTCGAGTGATCGTTTTGGGAAGTCCAATATTGGTGATCAAGATCGTCGATCAACATGGTGGAGACTCTCTTTCATGCACTGCAGGTGTCGTTGGTTTCCTTTATGAAATATCTCCCACCCTTCATTCTCGCATGAATTGCTTATTGCAAAAATTGTGCATTTTGGTGGTTTTGATTAAGTATGTGTTTGTGAAAGCTTAAGATTTCTGGGCGTATGGTAAATATCCTTGTTTATGTGTGAACCTTATTATTATTATTATTATTATTATTATTATTATTATTATTATTATTATTATTATTATTATTATTATTATTATTATTATTATTATTTGTAGCTTATGGATTTTTTCCCTTTGTTTGGTTTATTCATGACCCCTTCACTGGTGCATCGTTTCATGTGTTTATCTCCTACAACTATCTTTGAAGTTCCAAACTGTCACCCATTTGAAATTATTGAAAATGTTGGGTAATTGAAGTTCCAAATTGATTCATTTAAAGGAAAGGGAATGCCTTTTATGTTTTCTGCTATATTCAAGTGCAAACTTTTAGTTAGAAATCCCTGGTTCTAGCTTAGCTATCCTTGTATTATGTTATAGTTGTCTTTGTTTATTTTAATGAAGCCCATTTAGTCCATACATCTGAATAATGCTTGTCCTTTTCATTTTAGTAAGAGTTTGCCTTCCATTAACGCACCATGCTAGTGTATAGATTACTAAAAGAATCTGAAACTACTATATTGGATGATTGAATTTATATTCTTCAAAAGTTACTAAGTATTGGATGAATGAGTTTTTTGGTGTGAGTTAATCTTCCCATAGGTCTATCTATTAAACCCCATATAATAGACTCTAATAACCCATTGTCACTTAGAGCCCACAAACTCAAAGAGATACAATGTGATACAGAGGAACAACTTGACTCCAGCCCTCCCTCTCTCTCTCTCTCTCTCTCTCTCTCTCTCTCTCTCTCTCTCTCTCACTTCTCCCATACTCCCTCTCTCTGTCTCTCCTTCAAAGTTCATTCAAACAAAATGATTCTCTGCATGCAGTCTCTCTCTGGCCACCAATCCAGTTCAAACTAACTATTTTCTTTTCCCCAACTATTTACATAAATACCTAGACACAATAGTACATCGATTTCTTCCATTTCCCTTCGAATGATAATACCTAGCCTCCACGATTTCATCCCTTCTCTTCAAATGGGTGTCCAAGTGAAATGGGCTTATAGATTTTTCTAGGTTTGTTATAGATTTTATTTTATCTTATTTCATTTGGTGCTTGGAGATTGTTCTTATTTTCTTGGGGATGGAATGCTCAGTGAAGATGAGTCAGAAGCGTTGTCTTCTTTTTTCTCACAAATTATTTCTCGTTGTTAGTTTTTAGGGGTAAGCCTGATTACCAAATACCGATATTTTGTAATATATTCTTCTTCTTCTTCATTGTTCTCATAACCTTCACATTTTGTTCAGTATGGGATTTGAATATACGAAGTTGTATATTTGTTGGTTAAAAAAAAAAAAATACCCAGAAGTCAAAAAACACAACATGCAAACATGAACTAAGAATAATTACAAAAATCTAAAATGATAATACTAGAAGAAAGCAAAAACACTTGAGTACATAATCCCAACTGAGTAATCCTGCACAACACTTGAGTACTGAGCTTGAAAAATGTATCCCAAAAAATTAAAAGATACAAAATTGAAGCTCAAAGGTAGTCGAGCATTGAAGGGATTTCGAGTCAGTGGACGCTGGATCTTCTCCACCGACGTAGGGCGTGCAGCGGTTGGAGCTTGTTTTCTGACAAAGGGAGGGAGGGGAGGTTGAAGGGTTTCTATGGAAGGGCAGGAGGTGAACTCGAATGGTTTTTGAAATGAGATTCATCTATCTAATGTTACGATGTGTGCAGGTGTAGAGAACATTTGTATGAGATGCAGATGTGTCCATTTAACCCTATGTATCGAACTGTCCTGCCCAAAGAGGGACTATTTTGGTAATAACTTTTCACTGGTGCTTCCTGTAAACTTGATTTATGGAGACTGATAGAGTAGTGCCACGTAAAGATAACAATTTCAAACATACTCACCGCGCTACAAGGGATTTGCTTCTTCTGTCAAGACCCCCCTCCCCTATTCCCCTCTCTCTCTATCTGCCTTGAACCGAAACCCCCTAACCTCCTTTCTCTTTGTCTTTGCATCGGTCCCAGGTCTCTCTCTCTCTCTCTCTCTCTCTCTCTCTCTCTCTCTCGAAACCGAACGACAACCTCCTCAGCCTCTTATCTCACCCTAAAATCTTTTTTCACGCCCAGTAAATGTTTTGCATCAAATAGAGCAATCTGCAAAGCAAAAATAGAAACCCAGATGTCTTTTCCCTTTAGCAACACTAACAAACTAAAATCAACTAGGAAAACGAACAAGCAAGCCCAAAATTCCAAAGCCAAGTCTCTCAGAAACCTTGAAACAAAAATGCAATGTGGTTTCTTCCTTGATTTATCTGCCAAAAACAGCACAAAAATTATAGAATCCCACTAAATTTCTCGGTAAAATTGCTCGAAATCTACCTTCAGATTGAAAAGAACAAAGCATATCATTTCAGAAACCCTATCCAAAACCAGCACAAATCGAAAAACAACTCCGTCATTATTGCCTCCAATGTTCTGCCCTCCCAAACACACCCAGCCGTTCAAAAACAAACCCAAAGTTACCATTTTTTTTACTCTCAAATTGACCAAGAAAATCCAAGAATTCAAACCCAAAGGGAACACAAGGGACCCAAACCACTCAAATCCATTAAAGAAAAAGTACAACTGCGTCACTATGCAAAAAGAAAGTCCCCCAAGGCCATGATTCATGCAAGAACAGCAATGAATGCATTTTTATTAGAGCTCAGTCTAGAATCCATCCTCACGCACACGCCCATGTAGGGTCCTTTGCCTTGGAACACACTCATTGCTTATCAATATGATTAGGGAGAATATTTAGATTAATGACAAGCTTTGAAGAAGAAACATCTACAATCTTTGTCCAGCTAGGCCATGTGAATACGTTGAGCATGGGTTGCTTTGGTTGTGTAGAAAAGAGACTTGGGAATGAGAGGGAGAGGTTTGTGGGTTCGGGTTTGAGTTTTCATGAAGGAAAGGGAAGGAGAGAGGTGGAAGGAGAGAGAGAGAGCTCGAGAGAGAGCAGAGTTCGGGAGGGAAGGAGAGATCGAGTTCGAGAGGGAAGGAGAGAGCGAGATCGAGAGAGTGCTGGGTTCAAGCGAGAAGGGGAGAGAGATCCCCTGCTATGTGTCGAAACCCAATTCTTAAGGAACTCCTTATGTGGCAGTTTTCTATTCGTTTCCGATAATACCTTCTTGTAGAAGACACCGGCCCAAAGTGTTTCTATTGTAGTATTTGGGAATATTGTAAGTGAGTTGGAGCAGGACTTGAATTAGCTACCCAAAAAAAGTCCAAATTTGCATATTTGGCATTTAAAAAAAAAAAAAAAATTTAAGCACATTTGCAACGATTTTTTAATCACCAACCATAAAATTAAGAACCTGAAATAATCTTTTGTGGCGAATATAGTTCATTGCAAATGGAGAATATAAATGTTGAAAATGAACATTTGCAGCGTTTTTTCAATGCTGCGAAAAATGTTATTTATAGCGATTTTTTTAAACGCTGCAAATAAGAACACCTATTTGCATGGATTTTTTCACATGCTGCAAATAAGAACACCTATTTGCAGTGATATTCCAACTATTTGCTGTAAATAATTTTTTCTAATGATTTTAAACAAAACTGTGATGCGTTGCTGTAGATAATTTTTTCCAACGATTTCAAATAGAACTGTGATGCGCAATTGTGGGGATTTTCTCTGGTATTTGTAGTGAATAAAATCACTATAAATGATATTTAGTTGGAGCGATTTTTGACTTTTGCTGGTTTTGTTTATAAGTGAATAAACAAATATAACTAACGTGTGGCGCAGTAGAAATTGCTGAGAAATATTAATTGCAGCAATTTTAGGGATTATTTGCGGTAATTAATGGTGATGGGAAAGACCATTTTCTTGTAATGAACTAAAACTGATGATGATCAAGAACTTGTGCATATATACTATTCCAGAAATACAACATGAGTCTCCTTTGGCTTGTTTCTCTGGCTTTGAGCGCTCCCCATGCTATAGCTGCTTCCAATGTAAGGGAGAATTATCAATAAAATTGGAGGTTCTGTACCCTCTTATTATAAATTACATGATTTGCAAGGACCAAGATTCTTTAAAGTTTTTATCTAACTCTATAACTCTAGAACTTACCTAGTGTGAACAAGAGATACACATGATATTATATATAAAGTGATCAGTCTTTACTATTTTATATATATATATATATATCCACGTTAAACACTCGGAGAATATAATTATAATAATGTTCAATAAAATGTTGTAATACACATTTGAATAGCAACGGTAATAGTTTCAAGTTTTCCCTACTTCGAGGAGTACTCGGATATGAGCTGGGTTTTTTTTTTTTTTTAAGAAATGCTGCATTAACTGATCTTTAATTTGATTATATATGCGTACGTGGATATATATTAACTCGATCTTTGATGAAGCAAGATCATATTGGATTAATTCCAATTACCCTGGCTAGCTAGCTTGAAAAAGGAGTAAGAAAACTAAAAGGATC
This sequence comes from Carya illinoinensis, assembly GCF_018687715.1. Lineage (NCBI taxonomy): Eukaryota > Viridiplantae > Streptophyta > Magnoliopsida > Fagales > Juglandaceae > Carya > Carya illinoinensis. The sequence goes on from NC_056755.1 coordinate 41,890,846, forward strand.
ATCTAGTTCATGAATATTGATGCGTTGATGGTAAGGGTACTATCATCATCAACCACGTTAAATTATTACAATTATCTCTGTATTCAAGACTATAATACTACTAGGACTCCTAGCATAGATAGATAGGTAGCTAGTTGTTTTTAAAAATAATATAATTTCTTGATTGAAGTCAATTGGCTTCCAAGCCCAAGAAAGAAAAAAGGTGGACAGCCAGCCATGCATGAGTTAGCAAGCATGCATCATGTTTAATAATTATATCACGGTCTTCATGATTCCCAGAAAGGACGTGACACGTACGTTCCACATGAACCGTAATAAAATTATTATTAATTCATGTTTTGGACAAGCCATGCACCCATATATATATCTCATTCCATTTCTTTGACACGGCCTCCACTCTAATAATCATGACCAAGTAAAGGACAGAATAGAAAGGGCCATGTGGCATGTGACATTTTATCTTCCTCTTTTTTTTTTTTTTTTTTTTTTTTTTTTTTTTTTCATAACTTGGAAAAAGTGGTACTTTCATGCATGGGGGGCAAAAACCGGAAGCATCATTCTTTTTAGGAGAAATTAATACATTTTGCGGGATGAGAACTCATCATGTATTTATTCCTTCCTTAGAGGAAAAAAAAAACATCCAAGTTAATTATTTTTATTAAAGATAAAATCACTTGTAGAAGTTTATAACTAAGTTAACTTGTTTGTTATCCAGGTGTACAGATTAGTTAGGTTGTTTACTCTCCAATTCATGTATATCATAGATGAAAAATTTTATACACCATATTATTATTCTACTAAGTAAGATGTGATATATTTATCACCACTGAAGAATTATTTATTACAAGTTTTTTTATTATCCAATAGTAATGAATGTACCACATCTTACTTAATAGGATGAATATAGAATGAGAGTGTGGTATATAACATTATTCTTTTTTCGAAACTTCCTTTTTTCTTTGGTCAAGGAATCTTATGCTAACTTTCATTCTACTAGTACTAGGGATGATTTACTCTAATCCTTTCTTCTTGCACAATGCTGATGGTCCGGGCTTAATTCTTATTACTCATCCTCTCACATTTGACAATTATCCTACTTGGTCTCGTTCTATGAAGATGGCTTTACTAAGAACAAAATAGGATTTATTAATTGTTCAATTTTGCAACTGCATGCTACATATCCTATGTTTGAGGCTTGGGAGAGATGTAATAATACGTTGCTTACACGTGGATTGAGAAAAGCTTCAAATCAGACGTGTTGTTATTTTTCATTTTACACCATCCAATAGAATTTGGACATGTAGGAGATTTATATTTTTTTTATTGTGGGTGTGAGTTTAGTAGCGTCTTTTCTTTTGTCTCAATTTTTCCCTTCTCCTCGAGATCTCCTCCCTCCCCCCCCCCCCCCCCCCCCCCCCCCCGGCGGGGCTCTCTAGCCTTCCTCTCCCTTTCAATCGAAGCTCTCTCTCGACATTTCCAACTTTTTGACCACCAATATTGTCACAAAATAATGTATGATGAGGATTGAAGTATCTAAGTCAGGGTTTTTTTTTTTTTTTTTTTTAGGGAAAATTACACTTCATGTGGTTTTCAATTTTTGTCTCCCATAACCCATCCCCACCTAGGTAGGGTGGAGGTTTTTCTAACCCCCATTCGCCCTCCCTTGTTAAACGGACTGGTGGACTTCAATGCACCATCTGTCCAAATTGTCCTGCCTCTAAAATCCACATATCCAACACCTCTAGGCAGATTATCAACATCATCACTCTAAATAGATCACCAAATAACAACAAATTAGAATAAATCACCAAACAAAATAGATTTGACTTTCATCTAATCAAATAAATCAAATGTTATTATAGATTAAACCCAAGAGACATTTGATTTGAGAGACCCACAACATTTGGGGAGAAGGGAGGTGAGATTCGGACCTTCAAATGAGAGAGAGAGAGAGAGAGAGAGAGAGAGAGAGAGAGAGAGAGAGAGAGAGAGAGAGATGCGGGGGGAGAAGGAGAGAGAGAGGGGAGAAAAGAGATTGGGGAAGAGGATAAAATTATATCAAGAATTGCCTACATACCATTTTATTCTTCATTTTGCTAGAATCCCCAAGTCATGTATGTGTTTATTGGTGGGTGTAAAACAAGCATTCTCACCTCATTCGGTTGCTAGCGCTTCCCTGAATGGATTTCACAAGTTATAACTTTTTCTTGTGTTTCTCGGTTAAAAAAATTAACTTTCGAAACTTTACATCTGCAAGCTATATGGACCCAGGTACCTCCCAATACGCATAGTTTATATGAGTAATGTTTGGTACAAGTATCAAGTAAACAAGTTTCATACAAGCTATTTATAAAAAAGTAGATTTCACTAATAAAGAATGATCTTTTTTATACTTTTTTTAAGTGGTGTCTATTTTTTTACAAAGACTTATATGAAACTTATCTATTTAAAACTTATATAAATTATTTCTCTATATATAAATACATATAAAAATATTATTATTATTTTTTTAAATATGAGGAAGTGGGAGAATTTCAAACCTAAATTTTTTATTTAAAAAATCAGATAATATGCCATTACCCTTAGCATAAAAATACTAAACTTGATCAGACAGTCTTCTCAAGTAGGAGCTTAATGTTTCAACCTGCTGAATTAGAAATGAGTACTAGTCGAGAATTTCCCATGTATTTATTCTCTTATTCCATATATATAAACGACTGACCGCGCTATAAGGGTTTTCCATTCTTTAAGTCGAATCCTGCTTGATACCGACAACTTTGATTTGACAGCTAGAAAAAAAAAAATAGTACTCTTTGAGTGTATCATAATTTCTTTCCTTCTCTTTTCTAACCAGTGCACAAATCCATATAAAGTTGTGAATAATGTGTAGGCTTAATATGCCAACGTACACCCTCGTGCGAAACAAGTTGAAATTAAGGAAATTAATGAGCATGCATGCATGTGACAACAATTATTATTTACTTTTCTTCTGCGTAAAGGACAAATAAAAAACGTCACTTTTCTTTTCCAAATTAATTTTCATCTTAATTTCTTACTTTCTTTCTTAATTACTTTTATATTCTCTACATGACTGATGTTAAATTGTATCAACACAACTGAAAATCATATGACGAGTATCAAAACTAGATCATGGTTCTGATCATATTATATATTCAATGCGCACACATATATATATATATATATATATAGCTGAAGAGAGAATCTATATTATCCATTCGTATTACGTTTCGCCATGGACTGGCTAGCAAGCTCGTCAATGAAAACATTCCAAATTAAAAGAACCAAGGTGGAAACGAAGAAATCAGTCTCTATTTAGTATTGAGTTTTGCTATATATAAATATAGTATGTATTAATCTGTATATTAATACTGATTCATTTATATTTAAAATTTAAATTATATTATTTTTAATAAAATCTACTTTTTAATTAATTACATCACATTAATATATAAATTAGTACATAATTATACTTATAATTATATATTTTTTTTTAATATTTCCTCATGCTAGGAGCTACAGTTATTGATTTGCTTGGAGCTGCTACTTGCTAGCCAGCTAGCTCGTTGGACTATTTGATTGAGATCACGTACAAATAATTAATTTACTTCAGGTAATTGATGACCAAACCAGAATGAGTTGAGTCACTTTTTTTTTCCTTTTAAATGCAGAATATTGAAGGTAATAGAGAGGGGTAGGCCAGGCGGTAGGCGACAGAAAGCACAACCTGAAAGCCTAAAAACACTCAAGAAAGAAAGATGCTACCCCTAGACCAGTTTGTAGTACTGGACAGAAGATAGGAAGACCGAGGATGGGTCATGTCACTACACAATATAACATGCCACGAACATAAATCCCTGCTACTGTCTTTAATATAAATTGTAAAAATAATAAGAAAAAACCCCACTTCTCCCACCCCCACCTTCACTCTCTATATCCCTCACTCATCACCGGTCTGATATTCTTCTCTCTGTATTCTCAGTACTCACGCTGTGCTTGCTTTCTCAGCGTCTCCTTAGCCTCTGCTTCTGGGGGACTTTCCCCCGCCTCGCCGATATTATCTCTCCCACCCACCATTTCCCACTAAAAGAAGACATTCTCTCATTCTCTCTCTCTCTCTCTCTCTAGCTCGCCCAAGCTTAGGGATATAGCTGCCTTGAGATTATCGTCTTTATACGCGTTTTCAGTGCCATTTGTTTTTCCGGCGGAAAAGTAGAAGCGAGAAGAACGCCTGAAAGAAGACAGATTTTGCATGAACAACAAAGCTAGCTTAGGTATCTGATATTATTATTTCCATCGGCTCAAAAGGAGGGGTCTCAAATTAGCAAGGAATAGCCGACAAAAGAGAGAAGAAAAGGGAGGGGTCTCAAGGAGATAGAAAGAGAAAGCACTGCCTGTTCAAAGGACGTCGTACAAGCAATAAAGACCAAGATAGGGAGGAAGAAGAGGGGCCGACTGTGAAAAGCTTCAGGGGCTCTTGGCAAATTATCCATCCGGTTTCATCAGGCGCCACATCTATCATCTCATCAAAATATATCAACAGTAGTCTAGCAGTAGTTTGAAGAAAGAAAAGGTTTGACTGAAGAGATATCGAGGCCACACACCATTTGAATAAGGACTAGCACTCTTCCTCTATTTTCTTTCTCTTTAAATTTCATTTTTTTATGTTACATGTTGAACTCCCAAGACAGAAGAGAATAAGAATTAGAGGAGGAGGAGAAGGTCCATCATCCCAAGATCTCCCTTCAGTCAGAGTCAGACTACTCTTATTCTCATTCCCATTTGATCTCCCTTTCATCAAATTCCTTTTTTTTTTTTTTCCATTTTCTTACAACCATTTTTTTCTTCTCTTCCCATATTTGGATGACCATTTGTTTCAACTATTTGCTTCTTTTACCCCCCATATACGATATGTATTGAGTTTGTTCATTCCAAGGTCTTCCATCAAACCCTTTCTTAAAGGTCTAATATCTTTAAAGCAAAAATGGAGTAAAATATGTATACTTCTATGAAATTCAAGCAAGATCTACTTCCAAACTTTTCATTGGAAAGGGTGAAATATATATAACCTTTCTTATTCACGAGATCCAATCCCTCAATCCCACCATACGAGTACTACTCAAAACCCACCTTTCTTCCTTTTCCCATTACTGGTTCCTGATCTCTCTCCATACCCCACCATCCACGAAAGTACTCAGCCGGCCCCCCTATCTCTCTCCCTTCCCCCGATCACTCCCTCGCTCACTCCCCTCTCTGTAAACCTACTTTCTCTCTCAAGGTAAAACCTTATATCTCCGCTGGTTTAGGGTTTCTTTCTAATTGGTGAGAGAAATGGAAATATAGCCTGATATAGTGTAAAATTTCTTATTCAAGGTATCAGCTGTGTGTTTATTGCTTGATTTATGCAGTTTGACCACATACTAGCCTTCATTTACAGCCAGATCTCTTGAACTGCCCCGGAAAAATCAAAAACATTTCATCTTGATTCCTTCTGAAAAAAAAAATTAGGAAGAAGAGCATTCCTCTATTTCTATTAACTAACTCTATTTTACTCGGAATTAAGTAATTTCTATTTCATATATAGCTGGTCGTCACCTGACGCTTAATCATTTTGTACTATATTTCTATTTCAAATCTGTATACAGATTTGAACTTTGGTTGGGGATGCTTGACCCTTTTAGACTTAGCAATTATAGTTACACCGCCATCGTGTCATAGAGTACTGTGAATTATTTTCTGCACTCTTGTAGGACTGTTTGCAATCTTTTATTGTTAAAACTAAAATAGTTTGGATAATTTCTTCAACTTAGTATACCAATTCATTTAGTAGTTTTTCCCGTTTGTTTCTTCTTCCCCCAAGATCAAAATGCTGATCATCAACATGTTTCACTTCACGATAAACTCAAAAGCACGTTGTGTTTGTTGACCTTTTCTGTTTACCATGGACATTAATATTTTCATATATAAAAATCACTTCTTTCTTGTTTGCTTTTCCAATTTTTCATGAATTTTAGCTAGCTAGCAACATCTCTTTCTCATATATAATACCGACGGTGTCAATAATACTGGATCTTGTTCGATTTTCAGGGGAGAAAGTAAAACATGGCATCATCATCGAATTCCCCATGTGCAGCGTGCAAGTTTTTGCGGCGCAAATGCCAGCCAGAGTGCGTTTTCGCACCATATTTCCCACCGGACCAACCCCAGAAATTTGCGAACGTGCACAAGGTGTTTGGTGCAAGCAACGTGACCAAGCTTTTGAACGAGTTGCACCCGCACCAGCGCGAGGACGCCGTGAATTCTCTCGCCTACGAGGCCGACATGCGTCTCAGAGACCCCGTCTATGGCTGCGTCGGAGTCATCTCTCTCCTCCAACACCAACTCCGCCAGCTCCAGATGGACCTCAGCTGCGCCAAATCTGAACTCTCTAAATACCAAAACTTGGGAATCACAAGCCACGGTCTCATTGCCGCCGCCGCCGCAGCCGCCACTGCCACCAACCACAACCACCAGCAGAACTTGGGGATCAATCTGATCGGCGCCGGCCGCGACCACCATCATTACCATCACCAGTTCTTCCCAAGGGATCATATTCATCAGCAGCAGATGATCAGGAGCTTCGATTCGGGAAACAACTATGATGCAAGCCTTTTGGCCATGAATGTCTCGGCGAGCATAGGACAACTGAGTCAGTTTCAGCAAACTAGAGCTGCCGCTGGGGACGACCGCCGCACAATTGATCCTTCTTAGGGTTTCTTCCCTTCCATGGATCAAAAAATTGCTCAAAGCCATAATTAATGGTACATGTCCAAACTCTTACGATAAACATGACAGTCGATGCTTTGATTATTATTATTATTATTATTATTATTATTATTATTATTATTACTATATATATATTTTACTGCTGTGGGAATGTCATGATTAAATTATTGGGTGACCTCTTAATGATCATGTTTATGCAGATTGTAAGGCAGAAATTTATAATGAGGGACTGGCAATATGGGTTTACTTATAATATTTTAATTATCAAAATTAATTATTAGTTGCCTCAAAATACTCAGAATGGATGCTAATTGCTTAAATAATTTATTATTTAAAATATTTCTGTTGAAGCAAAGCTTGAAAAACAATAACATGATGTATTTGTAATCATGTCTTAATTCTGATGATATTATGATACATTAACATAATATGGGATATCGACCCTCTCAAGAAATAGCTATAAAAAAAGGAAAAGAATGCAGACACAAATCCCAGTACTGTTGAGGTGTTGACCAAAAAACCCTAGCTAGCAACCAAAGTAATATATATATATATATATGTGTGTGTGTGTAGAAATGAATAATTGAGGAAATATTGGCTCTGAAATAAAAATATAGATATATGATCCGCGCATGACTGTTTATAGCCCACAGAGTTGACACTGTGGTTCAGTGTCCTGACGCCAGAGTCTACAGACTTTTTTTCTTATGATACAGCCAACAATGCGCACGGTTGCGTCACATATATATTATACTCAGCACTACTGCCATTTGAGTCAAACATGGATATGATGTCTCACACAATTGAAACTCCATCTGCATGCATTATATATATATATATATATATATCCCTTTAATTTATGCATGAGTCATTAATTAATTAGGAATACTTTAATTAATTAACTCATAAACATCATGCAGTAGTACTACTAGTACTTATTAACTGAACTGATCATCTAAAGTATTCAGGATTGAAATTAGACAATTTGTTTCTTTTTAGAGATGAGATGGGATGAGATAAGTTGAATAAAATATTATTAAAATATATTATTTTTGTATCAGAATTTAAAAAAATTATACGTTGATTTGAAAAAGTTGAATTGCTTATTTTATTTTATATAAAAATTTAAAAAAATTATAATAATTAAGATGAGACGAGACGAGACGAGAGTTTTGTAAAAACAATGGAAAATTTTATGAGCTAATTAATATAAATGATAAAGTACTAGTAGTGTTTTGTCACGTAGGTGTAAGGAGCTAGCTAGCTTGCCAAAAATGTACTTGATCTCCCAGTTTCACTGTAATTCCAAATAGTTGATCGTGGGGTTTTCCTCTTAAAAGGTACTGCCATAGTGCATTGCAGGCAGGCAGGATAGTCTGTTTGATTTGTTCCTACTCCTTTGAACTTTTCTAATCCTCAACAGTCTCATTATACATAGACAGCTATATATATGAATATATGATCATGATGAAGCGCGGAATGCGATAGCTACATGATCAGCTTTTCATGCATCTGCTTGTGCCACTCATGCCATTATTTTATTATATTCTGCCCAGCTTGCTCATTAAGAAAATGAATTTGAATTTCCTTCATGAAATTTTCCTCATCTAGCTCGCTCATGCATGTATGATCATGATCTAACCCTAATATTTCCAATTAAGATATCACTCATTGCTCGACAATCTCGATCGGCATCCATGCACCAGTACCCGGCCGATCGATACTGTGGCATCCAATTACATATACGGTCAGGTAATAGATTAGAATTCCACGTGTTTAAGGATTAATTAATCAATACACACACAGATATGATCCTTGTGTGATATGAGTACTTTTGCTATCTCAATTATTATTATATAATTCTCCTTTCAATGGACGATCGATGTGCCACTCATGACTATATATATACATATATATAAATCATTTGTAAATTAATATGATCATTTATACGTACGGCCTGTTATAATTACACATGATCGACTAATTGGGAAATTTAGAACGTACTTGATCCGTTACATATCTTTGAATTAACTTTCATGCGACAAAGGGGAGTTTTTCTTCTTCTTCTTCATTATTTTCTTCAACAAAGCCGGCCAATTAATAATTTATACAGATATAGCATGCATGGGTGATTATTAATTATGAAATACAACGTCGTCCATGAATTAGTCGAAGTACGTACGTACCTCAAAGATCGAAAATACCCATTTTTCAATACTAAAGCATAAGCATCATATCATTTCTAAGTTTTCGTGCATGTGGAAGTAGCTTTACGTAGAAATTAGGTCACGCTTGGTTAATTTGGATCAAATATGGCAGTTTTCAAGCTTTTTATAAATAGAGAACGATTCAAAAAAAATATTGACTATATTAATATTACTATGAAATTAATTAATTAGGAGATCATGAAGAAGATGATCAATGTGAGGTACTAAATCTAATTAACAATATTCACAGGCTGAATTTCATCTCAATTGGTGAAACACACTAGGATAGGTACGTAAAAGTGTATATATATATATATAATACATATGTATTATAGTAAGTTTTTTTAAGAATTATCGCAATAAATAATTTTTTTTTTTAAATTTTGAGTTAAGTTAGTTGCATTATTCTTGTATTAACAATGCAACTATGGTCCATGGTACTAGACCTATTTCATCAATTCCTTTTTGATTTTGATGCATTATATATCTTGAGTCCATGCGCGCATGTATATTATGATATAATATGCCTTGCAAGAGTTCATGAGTATCTGTTTTGTAATTATCAACGCGCGCCTATTATCTGAGTGATTGGACAGATGCAACAAAAGGAATGAAATTAAATATATATTTGCAATTAATATATAAAATGCCTTGGGATAGATATATATATTAAATGCTTGAGTTGAATTAATTTGAATTTCACGAAGACTCATGCAAAGGCATTTCCCAAACAAAACAGAGGACAATGGAATAAAGACAAAGACATACTGGGGTGAGAGGTGGGTGGGGAAATTTAACTTGGCAAGCCTTCCACCACCCTCAAAACTCTCTCTCTCTGCCAGAAGTATGAAAGGCCGTTGCAGAGGAAATGTCAAGAACATTGAATGCTCTCACTGTAATGCCCAAAAAACTCAAAATCCAATGCGAAGAAATAGCACAGAAAAGATGGAAATGAAATCAGAAGGCATGTATACCATTGCCTTCGAGTTGGTGGTAATTAATGATCAACATGATACACCTCAAATCTTAAATTTCAACCTCAATCTCATTCAAAATAAATTAAAAAGAACGTACTCGATCGATCAGAATATATAAAGCATATATATTTGCAATTGCTCGACAATGATGACGTACTTGTGCAATGATGACTTTGCCTTTAAATGCACTTGACAGGAGTCTCTCTCTCTCTCTCTCTCTCTCTCTCTCTCTCTCTCTCTCTCTCTCTCTCTCTCTCTCTCTCTCTCTCTCTCTCTCTCTTATTCATCAACCGCCAGGCTAGTAGTACTGCTAGCTACAGCTGACGCATGCATGCATGTGTGACTCATGCCCGCATATATGCATGCCCTTATGCAAATTTACATCTTCTGCTCGCATGTCTGCATATGATCAGTACTATATCTTAATTAAGAATGAGGATGCTATGCTATTGAGAGGGTTTGATCATCGATTAATGCCTATGTAAAGCATGCATGCATGTTATCTTGTGAGGCTAAAGGGCACAGCTTCCACTTCATCAAATTAACGTACGAGATTGGTATATATGTTTGGTTGACTCTTTTAGCGTACGTACATGTCAAATTCTTGTCATGATCAAAATTCAGCTCTTTTTGGAAAAGCTGAGGGAAAGAATAGATGAATTGAAAGAAAAGGAAATAAGAAAGAGAATTTGATACAATCAAACAAATTAATTAATACTCAATTAATATAATTTATTGCAAATTACAATAACAATTATATTCTAGTGCAATCCCCTCGAAGCTGCTACCGAAACGCAATACGTACGTTAGAGAGTGGCCGCCCGCGGGTTCCAAGTTGAAGCTGCTAGCATATATATATGCGGCACTGAGATTACTCAAAGATTGTAAATTAAGGGAATTAGGTAATTAGTCATGTTTCTCTCAAATAAACAGGGACTTATATGTTATATATACTTGTTTTAAATTTGTTGTATATCTTTATATTTTTTTCGAAAAAAGAGAAAAAAAAACTATTCATGCCAAGTGTACTGGAACTTCATTTCCTTCTTTAATTAATAAGACAGCAGTTTGGACAATGCTCTCTCTCTCTCTCTCTCTCTCTCTCTCTCTCAAAATAATACAGTTTAACTAATTGCTAGCTAGCTATAGCTGTGATCACTTGCAATTGATTCAGCTTAAACCCATGCATTAATTGCTGTGTATATATATATATATATATATATAAATTCTCTCATGCCTATATAGAAATTATATATTCGCCCTACCAAACTTCCAAGAAGCTGGTGCCGTACAGCAGTTCATTTTCTTATACAACTCATGATCAAATACTCATGAGCAGCCCCCGCCCGCCCCCCCACCCCCACACACACAACCAAACCCAAAACCCGCTTAAAAAAAATGCATGTAGCCTTTTAAATGTACGTACATCAAATAACAGAGCAAATTACACATACACGTACCATCAAGAACACATATATTACGAAAGTATGGTAATGAAACCATATTTTCCCTCAGAGGATATATGTAGGAGTAATCTCGCAGAATGACATGCAAATGATTCTTAGTGTGTGCGTGAGTGTATGCATCTATATTTGAGAGAGAGAGAGAGAATAACAATTTTTTTTTTATTGGTTTACGTATGAGCTCACACACACACACACACATATATATATATGCATGCTCTTTGCCATGGATTTGTTGGTATTGGCATTATCCAATCTGCAACAGCCCAAGCAAAAGCTAGCTAGCTAGTAATTAAACCCTAGTTCTAGGTGATTTCCTCGATCAATCCTTAATTTAAGATCTGCTAGTTTTTTTTTTTCCTTATATATGTGTGTTCATTTTCCTAGTCTTTAATTATACCTAGATTTCTTTTGTATAATCTCTGTCCTGATCATCAAACTAACCTTAATTTGTAGGCGTACATTGGGATATTCTAGGGACACGTACGTACGAGCATATTTTAGCCGAATTAAAATTTAAAAAAAAAAAAAACTACAATAAATCTGTCAACCTCGGCCAATTAATTATACAGTCACGCATGCACTATATATATGCATACCTGAATGCATATTGTTTAGCCAGCTTAAAAGAACTAACCACATACATATATATTATTTGTACATGTACATGCATGGAAGAAGATCTAAGATTAAAGTCTTAGATTGAAGCCACCAAAATTTTGAAAACAAAACTTATATAGGTTCCAGTTTGTTTTGTTTGGTATACATATATAGAATACCAAATAGTTACTTCGTGGATAAGGAAAAAGATCATTAATTTGCACCCAAAAGGATATATATAGTACTTAAACAATACCATCCTTAGCAGGCATTAGATTTCCATGTTAAGGCATGCATGCATTTATCTCCATTGCCATCATTTTATTCAGAGACATCTATATAAAGTACATAAATATTCCACAAATTTGGCTCAAATTGGTCATGACCACCTAGTACCCTAGGTACATGAATCGGCCTTGAAGACTTCTGCTTATCTCTTTTGAGAAAATAATTCAATGAATCTCCAAAACGATAAAACAAGTTGGAGTGGAGACTAGTTTTGGAGCTAAAAAATAGAGAAACAATGAGTTCGCTCGAGCGAAGCTCAACCCTTAAGTTCGCTTGAGGCATACTCGATAGTGAGCTCAAGTGAAGCTCAACGCATGATTTCGCTCTAGTCTCACATGAGAGTGGGCTTGAGCGAGACATAAACCCTAGTATTCGCTTAGACCATGCTTGACACTCCACTCAAGCCAATGTTAATTGGTTGTTCGCTCAAAGTGCGCTCGACATGTCACTCAAGTAAAATGAGTATTTTTTTCCAATTAGAATTTCTAGTGTTGTTTACTATAAATATGTAATATTTTACTTATGATGTTCGATTTTCAGCATATTTTCAGAGTGAATAATAGTCAAGTGAGTGCACATTGTATGAAAGAGCAAAAAGCCCTAGAAATAGTGAGTTGAGATTGAGTGATTGTCGTCTCCTCAAATTAATAAAATTTCTGCATCTCTGTGATTGTAGGCAAATTGCCGAACCACTTATATTATGTGTTGTATGCTCAATCATGCATGTTTTTATTTGTTTGCCATCGTTGGTGTGTGTTTTGCACAACAACTGGTATCAAAAGCTAAGGTTGGATTTGAAGAAGGACAATGGCTAGAGACAAAGTGAAAGCACCCGGGATGGAGAAGTTTGACAACACTGATTTTGGGCATTGGAAGATGCAGATCAAGGACTATCTCTATGGGAAGAGATTTCATTGTCCATTGTTGGGATCAAAGTCGAAGAGTATGGATGATGCTGAGTGGATCTTGTTAGATCGACAGGTTCTGAGGAGAGTTTGGCTGACCTTGTCCAGAACAATGGCACACAATGTCAGTAAGGAGAGAACCACAATGGATCTCATGGAGACTTTGTGACGTATGTATAAAAAGCTATCAGAGAATAATAAAGTACACCTGATGAAGAAGTTGTTCAATATGAGGATATCAAAAGGTATATATATGTCTGTGGCCCAACACTTGAATGAATTCAATATGATCATAAATCAACTGTCTTCTATAGAGATTGAGTTGGATGATGAGATTAGATAGTTGATTCTATTGGCATCACTGCCAAATAGTTGGGAGGCCATGAGGATGCTGTGAGTACTTCAACCAGCAAGATGAAATTGAACTATGATGACGTACGTGACATGATCCTTGTTGAAAATATATGTAGAAGAGACTCTGGTGAGTTATTGGGTTCGGGATCAGCCTTAAATGTTGACAATCGGGACATAGGGGCAAGGGCAAGACTAGATCTGGGCAGTAGATCACATGCTGGAGTTGTGGCAAGTCGAGCCACATCAAGAGAAACTTCAGGAATCAAGAAAGTGTTGAGGATGATGTTGTGAATGTAGTGGATGAAGAAATACATGATGCCCTAACTCTTGTAGTGCACAATCTGATTGATGATTGGGTATTGGATTCAATGGCTTCGTTCCATAGCACCTCACATCAAGAGACATGCAAAACTATGTTACTAGTGATCTTGGGAAGATGTACACAGTTGATGGAGAGGCACTAAATGTAGTGGGAATGGGTGATGTGTGCATCACACTTCCAAATAGGGGCTTGTGGACTTTACAACAAGTCAGACATGTTTCGGATCTTAAAAAAACCTAATCTCTAGGGGACACACTAGATGTAGTAGGAGTGGGTGATGTGCACATCATACTTTTAAATAGGGGCGTGTGGACTTTACAGTAAGTCATACACATTCTAGATTTGAAAAAAAAAATCTTATCTCTATGGGATAGTTTGATGACAACGGTTATTCAATCGTGTTTTCTGGAGGAGTTTGGAAGATCACTAAGGGTGCGCTAGTTTTAGTGCATGGTAAGAGATGAAATACAAGAGTGAAAAAGGGCAAGCTTGATCGCACAAAACATATGAAGAAGTTAAAGGAAGTCAGTTTTGTAGTTCCTCATGTAAGCTTAGGGAAGTTAGCTGAGGTTGCCAAGATCAGTTCGAGACCAGATACTCCTAGTGTGTTGGAAGTTGTGAATTACCCAGTGGATGTGCTGACTAAGGGCGATATACGTGGGAGATTGTTAGGGTGGGCGATATAGGGCTTTCCTGGAAACAGGGGCTGGTATGTGGAGAACCAGTCTCCAAATGGGAGATTGTTAGGGTGGAGACTGGTCTTGAAGTTGAAAAATCGAGAAACAGTGAGTTCGCTCAAAGTGAAACTCAACCCTTGAGTTCTCTCTAGGTGCACTTGATAGTGGGTTCGAGCGAAGCTCAACTTGTGAGTTTGCTCGAGTCTCGCACGACAGCGGGCTTGAGCAAGACATGAACCCTGGTGTTCACTTGAGCTCATGCTCAACACCCCGCTCAAGCCAATATTGATTGGCTTTTCGCTCAAGACGCGCTCGAGCAAAATAATTGTTGTTTGTCAGTGCGTTTTTTTACTTTAAATATGTAATATTTGACTTATAATGTATAATTTTCAACATATTTTCAGAGTGAACAATAGTTAAGTGAGTGCATATTATGTGAGAGCACAAAAAGCCCTAGAGAAATTGAGTTGAGATTGAGTGATTGTAATTTCCTCAAATTAATAAAATTTTTGTAGCTCTGTGGACATAAGCAAGTTGCCGAACCACGTATATTATGTACTGTCGTGTGCTTGATCATGCTTACTTTTCTTTGTTTGCCATCATTTGTGTGTATTTTGCACAACATTAGGATCTATTGAAATGGGAAACGGGCCATGATCACATCTAATTTTGCATACTTTTATACAATTTGGACTTTGAAATGAATCTCTGATCAGTAGACGTCCCTAAGTAATCTTTTTGGTGTGTGCAAGTGAGAGGGATCAGAAAGTAGCTAGGGTATTAGCTAGTGTGGAAGCTTGAGAACAATGATATATAAGAATCCTGTGGATAAAATTATTTTAAAATTTTTATTAGTTTTAAGATCTCTAACAAAAAATAGATAAATACGTGAAATAAATTTTATAAAATACAACAGTACTTTTAAACAATAGAATCCATGCATTTCATGTATTTTTTCAAACTTTTTTTTTTTTTTAATTTTACTCGAAGGGTATGGAGGGAGATGCATGGTTTGTTTGAAACTTTGAAGGGTGGGATGAGGTGAGAAGTAGGAGGGTTTTAAATTAGGTACGTATAAGCTGGGGGGATATCCCGACAAAAGCACGCCTTACGGAGCCAAAGGATTAGTAAAAGCGAAAGGTTTAAGGCATTTATTTCGGGATGTCCCTCTGATTAGTACCACCACTCCCATCCTCACCTCACAATCCCAATACAAACATGATATTTACTACTTAATATTGGAGCAGCATTCGGCATTTAATGGACAGTGCCAACACCATAAGACTACTCTCTCTCTCTCGCTCTCTCTCTCATCTTTTCCTTCTCTGATCTGTTTCTCTGCCAATCGGTATGAATTTATGAACATGAGCATGACTTGACTAATCCTCAGTCACCACAATCAGGGGGCAGGTCCCTCAACTATTTCTTTTCTTTCTTTCTATTCCCCATTCTAGGAAGTTGGCATTACACGCTTTCCTATGGTTGTTTAAAGTTAGACAAAAACAAATACAGAAAAAGAGAGAGGGAGAGAACAAGAACATTTTCCTTCCTTCTGAGCAACATCTATTGCATATCTCTCTCTCTCTCTCTCTCTCTCTCTCTCTCTCTCCCTTTCTGCCTGCCTTATTTACGTGCTTTTTGTCCCCCCACCCCCCAAAAAAATATTTCCCACCTTTTTCTTTGAAAGAAATCTAGTCAAACCCAACCCCCCCCCCCCCCCCCCCCCCCCCCCCCCCCAGCTGGCTTGGTTTAAAAACTAAAAACCTCACACACCAGAAAAGCTTCTGGGCTATTTAATTAACGATGCTGCCATGATGTTCTACTCACTCTGGTGTCAGTGTAAATTACTATGTTGACTGGTTTAACCGATTTCCAAATTAAGTAAGGCGACCGGATTTATAAAAAGAAAGAGGGGGGAGGGGGGAGAGGGAATACAACAAGAACAGTGATAATAAATTAGGGCGTGACACTCAATCTAAAATGAGGCTTAATTCATATATATTTTTTGGTTCATGAGTTGGCTTGCTGCATCCAACTTCTCCATAATGGAAACAGCTTTATGACATTTGGGATGAAAAACTTGTGATCAGCACCCACAGTGCGTGATAAGTACTACTGATCAGGTGAGGGAAGGCAATTTTAGCTTCTGATAACCTTGCCAAATTAAGCTGAAGCTTCGGGTTTTTCATGTTCATATTTTTGCCTTCTCTAAGGTCAAGGTTAAGCTTTGTAATATGGTATTGTTCCATGCACCACAAATCACAGAAACAGAATATGGCTGGCTCAGTGCCCATCTCCTGAGTGGGAGTTCTACACATAGAGGCCAGAGCTTGGATTATCCTATTGGGTTTTTAGCACTTTTTTTTTTTTTTAATCTTTTGTGAAGTTTCAGCTAACTGCTTTCATCGATTCATTTCTGCAAATAGTTAACGTCGAAGTTTCGGGCGATTTGATTGGCTGCAATGCTAGAAATGCCCACCAAATTTCACATGGAGTGGTTTAGCTCCTATTACATGAACTGTGCGTGTCATAAGAGCTTTTGCGTGCACCACTGCAGCCAGAGCCAAGGCCTTGAAGGTGTTTATATTATGTAAGAGATGGGGTTACGCCCGCTTGTTTCGAGGAGTACTGATACCTTACAACGAAAATGATCAATATTGTTAAGAGTTATAGCCCAGTAATTGCTAATGTTTATTTATATTTATCTTGTATTAGAGAATTGGTTTGGAATAATCCTAATTATTATATAGTTTTGGAATGTAAATAGGGAAACATCTTAATCTCCAAGTGATATGGGCTCGTTTAACTATTATATATGGTTAAGAAATGATGAAAATATGACAATTAATTAAGAGTGATGAATGACATCTCTCTCTAGGGTTGTTTTTGGCATAGTACTCATGAACCCTTCCTAGTATTATCAGGTAGTGTTGGACTGAACATGAAGCCAGTAAGCATCTGGTCTTTTCCGGATGATCAGCCACCATTGGGTCCGACACGAGCCAGATCGAGTACTCGAGCCAACCGAACAAGCCAATGATGCTTAGCTGGTCTTTTCGGATAATCATGAGCCACTTTGGGACTGGCACACGATCCAGACTAGTGGCATCAGATCACATTAATAGGGAATTAACCAATCAAGAAGCGGGCCGGGATCAAAGTTCAAATTCATGTTCATCTTATCTGAATATAGAAAGAAACTGAACCAAGAAAGATGTCAGCTGAGCTCAGACGTATCCTTAAATTTTAAACCCAAAAAATTCAGAATATTCAACATCCTCAAGAGAAGTATTTCATCCGTTCAAACATGCAAAACAAATTCATGCCAAGAGATCACCTGTTCTGTTGGGTTGGGTACAATAATCGTCTCTCTTTTCTTCATAAGTTTGCTTTAGTTGAGTGAAAATATATCTAAAAACAAGTTTCAGTGCACCAAAAAAGGAGATAATACACGGGGTATGCGAATGGTCATTTTAAACAAGATTAAATGAATATGAAAGAATCAACCAAAAAGACACAGAGAGAGCCCAGATTAACAATATCGAAGTCCAGTTTCTTCTAGACAACCTTCAACACAGCTCATCCCAGTTGGCTGAAAGAACAGAATAGAGGCCTCGTACCGTTTTGCCAAACAAACTTCACAGCTTTAGATCTTAACCACTAACAATGAAAATGAGTTTAGCAATGTCCTCTACTAGATCCAACATATGCCAACAAAACGTAGAAGCCAACCATCTTGCACATATATTTACCGCAAACAACTCAATGCCATGCACTGTCCAATTGTTATCCATATGACATAACTTCCCTTCCTATTAGAACATGATGTTGGAGCTCCCCTTCCACACCAGAACATCCTCTGGCTCTGACAACTCTAACCAAATGAAGCTTCCCCTAAAAGCCCTCACATTTGCCATGTTCTTGTAATATTTTCAGTAAAGATGTCTCACTATGTACTTTATTTGATACATTTCAACTTCACAATAACTAGGGAAAACACTGAGCTGCTAGCTCTTGGGCTGCTAACAATTTTTTAGTCTGTACCGCCTCAATTTGAACTGTATCATCTTTTTTATTTGGACATAATCTCCTCCCCCACATCTTCAGTCCCCATCTTCGCTTTCACTTGTAGAAATTCTCTGAAAAGTTCTTGATTCCTCTGCATACCATATACATAATATTCTTTCCACTTTCTTGTTTACTTCGAGGAAAATCTCTCAAAAATTCTTGATTCCTATCTATACTATATACATATTCTTGCAACTGAGGATCGGATTGTGATTTTGCTGTATCAAAGTCTCCAAATATTCATCAAGCTTCACATCTCCTTCAACTAAATAACGTTCACACCCATGGAGAAAAGGGAGGGAAGGACCCATTGGACAATCAAGAGTCTGATCTAGAAGCTGTGAAGGATGAAAGAAGACCTGCAGCTTGGACAGGTAAAATGTCTCCAAAAGTCGACATGGCAGCAGCTGATCTATCCTTGAATATGCCCACTTGCCCATCTGTAAGTATGGATCCCAATTTCAATGTGCTCTCTCCGAATCTGCTTCCAACCTGACCATTACGAGGAAAATATTTTAAACCTCAATTCCCTAAAATGCAAACACAAATGTATGACAAAATGTTGAAGCCATATTTACAAAAAAGATAAAGGCCATTAATCATGCTATATATGTCTTCACTCTCAAAAAACAATCTACAGAATCCCTTGCATGATTTCCATCTCAATTGACTTACTAAAGTAGACACCCAAATTAATCCCAATGTACTGCTATAACATTAAATAATCCAATACCCAAATCGGATGCAGGTTATTAGGTGAAGAGGCCCAACTCGGAAATAAAACCAGCATGCACTAATGTTGATATGATCCTGCGTGTCTGGTGTGGTGTATTTGGAGAGCGGGAGAAATAAGAGTAGCTTTAGAGATTGTGCGAAGGGGATGATGATGGACCTCAAATCATCATTTCTTAATTGTTTGATTACAAAATGAGCGAATAATTTTTGCTGCCACACCTACATATTTCATCAGCATATTGCATCTCATTGAATAGCACACGACATCCTAAACTGCGGTGTTTTATACGTGAGAGCGGACCATCAGGTAGGATGTGCAAATAGCAGAAATCCGGTCATACTCTACATAAATAGTCAACCAATCCCCATTCTCCCTGGAATGCCTTTTTTTTTTTGCTACTTTTTCAATGATAAATGGCGGTCCTACCTGCATGAAAGACTTCAGTAATGGTGCTGCTACCCCAAAACTGGAGTTATCATCCAAATCCATCTTTCGTGAAAGTTCACCATTTGTATAAGCTTTCCAGGACGTTCTTGAAGAGATATCATCTGAAGTTGTTGAAATAGATGTCTTAGTTGTGCCTCTTGAAGACAACGCTGGAGCACTGCATAATCAATGATTCAGGAATAAGAAATGTAACATGTTACAGAGTATTAAATGCTGTGCAGAATTTATTTTGAATGGGGTTGAGAAGAAATATATTAGCAAATAAGTTGTATGAATCAAGCAAGGACATACAAGATTGGGTTCAGATTCTCAGCACAGGTTTGGCAGATGTTAAAATAAAATAATATATATACTGATTCACGAAGACAGACATGAACTTATGCACACTCGCATATAATATGATAACTGACGAAAAGAAAGCAGAACACCAACCTGATTGGGAGATATTTGAAGCGAGGAACTGTAGAACATCTCATAATATTGGACTCCGAATTATTAGGCAGCTTTTGGACAGTATCCGTGTACATTCGATTAAGTTGCACAAAGAATCCAAAGAGGACAGCATGCCGCAGGTATGATTGCCTCTCATTCTCCCAGAGATATGGTTCATACCTTAAAGTTGAAACAAATCAAAACGCACCACCAAGTCAAAAGAGGTGAACATTTAAAATAAAAAATGACTAAAAGATAAACTATATAATGAAAGTTTTTTCATGAGTATATAATGAATTAACTAATAAAAACACCATGAAAAAAGCCTCAAGGTGTTTTCAGACAAAGATCGGTAGATGGTTCTGCCAAGGAATTGTTTTTTAGCTGTGTACTACATAAGCATACTAATCTATCTATCCTTGGCAAGACTAGTCACAATCTACTATAATTGTGAATGAACGACAAAGAGAACTATTTATCAAATTGTAATCATTTGTCAAACTTTAAAATTTTCACAATGCAATCCATAGAGAACGATGATGTTTTCCCTCTTCTGAAATCCACAGTAAGAGAATCTTGACAGATCATCCTTTTGTCAAACCATTAAAGTTTGAGTATCAAGAAATGAAAGTGTTAAATATCTTGTTGGGTACATTGGCCGACAGTCTGGATAATTGTTTCATTTTTACTCTGCATCAAATAGGTTTCTTCTAACATTCCAAGCACTTAACTTTTTTTCACAATCGTAGGCCATTTATGTCAATCCAAACTTTTTCCACGGTACTCGACAGTTGTACCTTCAAATTGAAAACTTTAACCATGACTTTTCAACCGACAGATCTGACAGCTCCCGGGCGAATATGTATATTCCTTTGAGGATACCATGTGGGACAAAGAAAAGCAATACAACCCCCATCTCTAATCCTAACCATGAAGGTGGCATTTTTAAAAATCCCAACATCTAAAATGAGCGCAGAAGAATAAAACCTCAAACTTTTTCTCTTAACCAGAATGTAACTTACGTGAGCCAGTCTATAGGATCCAATCTTTGTGAAAGACGATTTATTAATCCATCGATACGCTCTCTGATGACTGACTTTTTCTGGCCTTGATCTTGCTTCCGCCCGAAAGGCAACTTTGGCTTCATACTAGTAGACAATTCTTCACTCAAGCTGGAATCGCCCCCAGAAAGAACATCAGCAGCAAACCTCAAGTCCACTAAAATCTGTAAAACACCTTTTTCTGACAGTTGAGATCCACCAGCCTCTCTGGCAGAAAGAAATTCCCTGTAAATATCAATGACCTACACGGAAACAATGCTATTAATAGAGGAACAAAAGGAACTCAGGGACGCTATTGGACTCCCAGAATAGTAAAAGATCTAACCAACATAATGAGCAACCGCTGCCAAAAACGTTAAAAATAGGAAGAAAAAGAATTGACATTTTATAGAAGGAAACTTGCAAGGTATTCAGTCTAATGAGAGAACTTATTTGGTTCGGTTGGGCACTTGACTAAAAGACTTCACAGTATGAAAAGATCAATAATTATTTTATGAGAACATAAGCATACTTTGATTTCAGATTATCAAACGGGTTTATCTAATGAAACAGTTTTTTTTTTTTTTTTTTTGAAGAAGAAGAAACAGGCCCCTTTTATTGATGTAGTATCCCACCTTTTGTGGAGGGAAACCACTACGTACAAGTCAAACTTCAAGAAAAAACTATGCCATTTACAGGAATGAAACGAAAGGGAAAAGGACTAGTTTCTGAGACTGGGGAAGCCTGCTTTATCCAAAGTATATAATATTCCGAAAAGCTAGCTAGAAGACATCAAATAAGAACACCCACATGAATCTATCAAGAGCAAGAAGTCGGCTGACAGCGGCTGATCACAAACTCCTCTCTCTTTTTTTTTTTTTTTTTTTTTTTTTTTTCTCTCTTTTAACTTGTAGACAGTATCCATATCAAGTGAATCTATCAAGGGTAGTTCCTCCATGCATTTTCTAAATGGGAAGGAAAAATAACAAAATGCAATCCTCCAAACTGTACATCTTATAACACTGAATACAAAAATGACCAGCAGGGTTCCCATATCAATCTCATGACCATGCCACGGGTTTTGCCAGCTAGAAACAAAACGGCAAGATCCCAGCCAAAGAGTTGTGAAACTTTTTCCGAAGATTATCTACAAAGTGGATGAAACGGATGAATACAATTTGAAGAGCAAGTTTATGTTATCCCTAAGCTGGACACAGCATTTTTGTGAAACCCCTACGTAGCTATATCGAGGGGAGTTCTCCAGATTTACCAGATTCAAGGTGGGAAATGGCTTCAAGATAAAGTCCTGACATGAGGTAGGGTGCGGAAATCAACCTCTTAAGGGGACCTTTCCAATGTTGTTCATTATTTGCACAGGTTAAGGATTATTCGGTGGTAGAGAATTTTCCGATTTCAAACGGCTCCAATCAATGGTAAGTGGAATTTGTAGAGTTGCACATGATTGGGAGATGGATCACTTCTAATCATTCCATGCAAGGTTGTGCACTATTCAATTAAGATAGGGAAGAAAAGACAAGATGTGCTGGGCCCCATCTAAGAAAAGGATATTTGAAGTAAAATCGTTTAACCATGCCTTCTCACCCCAACGAGAGTTCCTCCTTCCCAAGGAAGAATGATTTGAGGAGTACGTTCCCTTGAGAGAGGCTTTCTTTGCTTGAGTGGCAGCATTAGGGAAAATTGTTACATAGGATAATTTGAGGAATCAGCAGGTTATATCGATAAATTGATTTTGTATGTATAAAAAGAACAAGAGGTGAATGTTCTAGTGTTGGAAGGGTCAGTTTGGCAACCAACAAAAGTGAGAATTAGATGGAAAATGATTTAAATTGCCTAATGTAAGGGCATAGTGCATATAGAGGGAGAGAAATGATCAAGGCTTCAAGAATCATGAGAAGACCATGGAGGAGCTTAAGGATTTCTTTTCTACATCCCTTTACCATTGGATGGTAGCATACATATGTTTCCACTTTTAGTTTTCAGGATCTTTTACACCCACTTACCTTTTCTAACTATGTGTATTTACCGGTATCCTCCTTGTAAGCTTGAGTAACACTTTTTTGCTCATTAATAAAATTATCTTATAAAAATACCTACATTCTAAGATTAATTTCCTACAACTAAATCATTGACAAGAAAAGAAACAGGAACTTGCATACTATGAAACCATGGTTGTGGTCCACAAATGATTATGCATTCCCTTATAAGATCAAATTCAAAAGACACCTAACAGTCCTAGGCTACCGTAGAAAATCTTTTTTTTGATCCACTATAATTCCTCAATTAAAGAAGGACCTCGAATCAGTGCTTCTCTAACTGTTTTTTCAAGAAGTGGATGGTTGTTGTAAAGGAAATGAAACTCTTAAAAACTTCAGTGTCATCACCCTTCTATAACAGCTGTTCCTTTGTCAATTTTCTTTAACCTGTATCCTTTTTAATTAGCAATTGGATGGTGCTCAATGGAAAACTTAAGGTATAGGAATTAGCACCCTTTTAACAGGCAGCTGAAAAGTAAAATTAATTTTTTAGATATGTGGAGAGTTAGCATGCATGCATTCAAATGCATCATTTTTAATAGGTAAATTCATTAAACTTGAATAAGTATGTTAATCAAATGCAGAGTTCAGCCACTGAATCACTATAGTCAAGGGCCCAATTCTAAAAACAATATATTATCTCTTGAAGATAACACTTCAGAGCTTCAATTACACCATGTTTAGAGGAAGGAAATCCCTTTAGTACCCATCACATACATCAAGGAACATATTTACCAACGCTTATACCAGACTGAAGATAAACCAATAAAAAAAGGAACATATTTACCAATAGCTATATGTACACGTTAGTGCATTAGCTACATCATTTATAAAAATAAAATAAAATAACCGTGTATAAAAGTGAACTGAACCAAAATTCTCTTCAACAATGATAAAGCTCAAACATTTACAGATGATGACAATGAAAAATAAGATATTCCAAAATAACAGCAAAGAAAAATCAAGCAAAATCTCCAGCAATTTCCATACCTTTTCCAGTAATCTTAATGCAAATTTTTGCAGAATCATTTTGTCAAGTACATGACCTCCAATACGATGAACTTCTTCACATGCTCGGAATAAAAACGACATAATATAAAGAGAAGGCATGGAGGGAAGAGATATTTTCATCTCTGATTGGCCCTCATCAGCCTGTTCTTGCTTGACTACCGTTTCTTCCCAGCCCTGCCAAAAAAAATCAAAAGATGGTTCAGCTTGGTTTACAAATTACCAAATATACATTGTACATCGGAAACAACATTGCATAGAAACACTTAACTCGTTTTTCATATAGAGTACAAGCACTGATAGACCCACGGTAGCCCTTTTTTGTTTCCATGGGGAATGTGGGTTGACCGTACAATCACTTTTTATTGTATTTTTTTAAATTTTTTTTGCAAAAGTTTATAGATAAATTTTTTCATCACCTTTTTCAAAAGAGCAGTATCATCAAAGGTATTCCTTTTTTTGGCTAAAACTAGCATATGATTATTAGTTGAGCGCCAATTCAGGTGAGGAATTGGAGAGAAAAAAAGCGGTGGTGGATGAATTAGAGAAGATCTCTTTAATGGAGGAAATCTCTTGGAGGCAAAAATCCTAGGTCCTTTGGCTGAAGGAAGGTGATAAGTGTACGAATTTTTTTCAACATATGGTTAACATTCATCGAAGAAATAATGCTATTGAGGCTCTTCATGATGGTGAAAACATCATTTCAGATCAAGAGGTCATTAAGGATCACATCATGAATTTTTATGAGAAGTTGTTTAGGGAAGAATACTCGTGGAGACCAAAGCTTGATGGACTGTTTTTTCACTCCATGGACCAGGTAAGTGCAGAATGGTTAGAGAGAGGTTTTTTTTTTTTTGATAGGTAATAAGAGATTTTATTCCAAGTAAATAGGCATAGCCCAAGTACACAGGAAGTATACAAGAGAATAATAAGAGAGAGCTTTTGAAGAGGATGAAGTTCTTGATGTGGTTAGAGGAATGGCAAGGGATAAGGCTCCGGGGCAGGATGGTTTCTCAATGGTTTTCTTTCAAGCTTGTTGGGAGTTGGGACATAGTGCGGGATAATATTATGAAGGTTTTTCTTGAATTTTATACATTTATGAAATTTGAGAAAAGTTTCAATGCTACACTTATCGCTGTTATTCCCAAAAAGGTAGGGGCTGTGAAGATGCGTGATTATCGTCCTATTAGTTTGGTAAATGGGGTATACAAGATCATCTCTATGGTGTTGGCTAATTGTATGAGTTTGGTGTTGGGAAAAATTAATCGAAATCTCAAAATGCCTTTGTGAGGGGGAGACAAAATCTTGATTCGGTTTTAATTGCTAATGAATTTGTGGATAGCAGAATTATATTAAATGAATCTGGAATTTTGATAAAATTGGACATGGAAAAGGCATATGACCATGTCAATTGGGATTTCCTCTTGTACTTACTTGGGAGATATGGTTTTGGGGAGAAATGGTGTATGTGGATCAAGCATTGCATTTTGACGTCGAGATTTTCCATATTGGTGAATGATACCCGGTTGGGTTTTTTAATAGTTCATGTGGTTTGAGACAAGGAGATCCGTTATCTCCTTTTCTTTTTGTTCTTGTCATGGATGCGTTGAGTAGAATGATTGAAGTGGCGGTAGAAGGAATGTTCTTGTCGGGTTTTAAGGTGGGAAATGAGTATCGGAATGACAATAAATTATCCCATTTTCTTTTTGCTGATGACACTTTAATTTTTAGTGAGCCCAACCAAGAACATCTTCAATCTTTGAGAGCCTTGTTGTTATGTTTTGAAGCTGTATTGGGTCTCAAGGATTAACCTTAACAAGTCTGCAGTATTTTGGAGTGTAAGATATCTTCATCCACCACAGCTTTTTTTAGATTTGGCTAATATTTTGGAGTGTAAGGTATCTTCATTGCCCCTGAAGTATCTTGGTCTTCCATTGGGCGCTTCTTATAAATCTGTTTTGATATGGGATTGGGTGATTGAGAAGATCGAGAGAAGGTTGGCTGGATGAAAAAAGTTATACTTGTCTAAAGGGGGACGGATTACTTTGATAGAGTACTTTGTCTAATCTCCTTTACGTATTTTCTTTCACTTTTACCTTTGCCGGCAAAGGTAGCAACAGAATTAATAAAATCTATCATAATTTCTTATGGGAAGGTATAGGAAAGGGAAAAAAGTTTCATTTGGTTAGTTGGAAGGTTTGTCAACCGATCTCTTATGGAGGATTGGGGGTGAGAAATTTGAGGATGTTTAACAAAGCACTTCTTGGAAAATGGCTTTGGCAATATTTATGGAAGAATGTCATTGTGGCAAAATATGGGAGTGGGTGGGGGGATTGGTGTTCTAATGAAGTTAGAGGAGTGTATGGGGTGAGTTTATCGAGGTTCATTAGGAATGGTTGGGGGGAGTTTTCGAAACATATTACATTTAAGGTGGGGGAAGGGAAGAGGATTATTTTTTGGCATGACATTTGGTGTGGGGAATCAGCTCTTAAAAGTGATTTTCCCTCTTTTTTTTTTTTGATAGGTAAACAGTAATATTAATAAGAATAGGCAAAGCCCAAGTATACAAGATGTATGATTTTCCCTCTCTTTATAGGATTGCAAAGGATCAAAATGCTGTTGTGGCAAAGTATCTCCAATGTACGGATTTTTTTTTTGATAGGTAATCAAAGATACTGTATTCATAAAATAGGCAAAGCCCAGGTACACAGGTAGTATACATGAGGAAATACCTAGCTAGAGGAAATAGAAAGAAGAAAATCATGGACACTTAGCCCGTTACAAACTATGGCCCCCACCCACAAGAACAATGTTTTAAAAAAGAAAACTTTTAGCACATCCATTGTTCTATCTCGATCTTCAAAGTTTCTAGCATTTCTATCCCTCCAAATGCACCAACACATGCATATTGGTACCAATCTCCAAATTGCTTCTACCTATGAATTACCGTATATTCCTCTCCAGCTTGCAATGAAATCCACCAATCTACAAGGCATGACCCATGACAACCCAACTCTTGAGAAAAAATCATCCCACATAATCCTGGCCAGCTCACAGTGCAAAATCAGATGATCAACTAACTCCCCATGCTTCTTACACATGCAACACCAATCGAGCACAATTACTCGTTTTTTCCTCAAATTATCGGTAGTGAGGATCTTATCCAAACGATGCTGTCCAATGTACGGATAATAATATTCTGTGGGATGTTTGATTTTATTAGAGATGCAAATGATTGGGAAGTGAATGTTGTTTCTGATTTTTTGGGAAGAATTTATAGTTCAAAAGTGATGCAGGGAAGAAAGGACAGTTTAATGTGGGACCATGCTGGAAATTCCAGGTTTTCAGTTAGTTCTTTTTATAAGGCACTTACATGTCAGTCTGGCTGTGCATGCCCTTGGAAAAGCATTTGGAGGTGAAGTTACCTACTAAGGTGGCGTTCTTCAGCTGGGCGGTTGCTCTAGGGAGAGTATTGACCACGGATAAACTTAGAAAATGTGGTTTGTGTATAGCTGATTGGTGTGTCATGTGCAAGAAGGATGGTGAATCTGTAAATCATCTCTTTCTTCATTGTGAGGTGGCAAAGACTTTATGGAATGAGCTTTTTGGTAGGACAGGTATATATTGCTCCAGTTGCTCCATAACTTATGGACAAGCAAACTTCCAAGGGTGCAGTGCACAGGACCGGGGTTTATTCTACAAGAGTGGGTCCAAAGGGCCCTGCTTTGGAGAGGTTCCATGACATCGAAAAAAAAATAAAAAAACTTATGGACAAGTTGATCCGACATCTGATTCACATTGATTCCCATCTCATGTCTATTTCTTTCTCCTCCTAATTTAAATATATTGCTTTCCTTATTGGGATATCTCAAAATACACATCCACTTCCTAGAAGTAAAAATACTTCAACATTTTTAGGATGTCTCAAAATACACATCCACTTCCTAGAAGTAGAAATACTTAACATTTTTAGGATGTCTCAAAATACACATCCACTTCCTAGAAGTATAAAAACTTCAACATTTTTCTAAATGTTATATTCCTTTTAGTTATAAGTAAAAAGAGATTTTATTAATCCACGTCATTAGGCAATGCCTGAGTACACAAGAAGTATACAAGAATGAGCCTAATTACAAACTACGCACTACGAAAAGTAGCATAAAAGTCATTAAAACTCATTCCATTCAATACAACAGATGAAGCCCAAACCAACAATGTATGAAAGAAAAAGGCCCTAAAACCATCCGGAGAGTGTTCCCTATTGTCAAAACAACGACCATTTTTTTTTTCCATATGCACCACATTAAGCATAGAAGCACCATCTTCCAAACAGCTGCAATATGACAATAAATCTATCACCCTCCTAGTGAAGATTTCATCCCATAAAGCCTTGACTATTTTACAATGAAGAAGTATGTGGTCTGCTAACTATTGTGTTTGCACATGAAGCACCAATCTATTATGTAGAGGCCACGTTTTTTCAGCTTGTCAATAGTCAATATTTTCCCATGGGATGCCAACTAGCCGAAGAAGGCAACCTTGAGGGGAACATTGCTCCTCCAATCGGCTCCCTAGACTTTGCTCTAATCACTTTCCCTCTTATTAGGTTGTGGGGGTTTTCATGAGGGACGAAGATAATTTAAATTGAAGAACATGTAGTTGAAGGTTGACGGGTTTACGGATAAAGTTAGATCGTCATGGGCCTCATATCAACTCATGAGCACTCCTAGCTTTGTTTTAGCTAGGGCTATAAATAAGTCGGTCCAAAATTTTTTGTCCAGACCGAATTCTAGACCGGTCGGTCTCGGTCTCAAAATATGTGGACTGCTGAAATTTGGTTCGGTCTCGAGGTCTAAAAATTTTGAACTGAATCAAACCGAACCCCTATATATATATTTTTAATAATTTAATATATTATTTTTATATAATAATTATATAAGTTAATGATGTAATTTTCATTTAATTTATTATCATTAACCATATAAAATAATATATGCTTAATAATTATGCATACTAAAGAGTAAAGTCTAAGTAGTAACTATCAATATTATAAATATAATTATAGTAAAACACTTTTTTAATGAGTTAGTTACATAATCTACATTAATAATTCACTTAATTTTAATTTAGTAATTTAAATAATTTTTTTATTAATTCATTTGAAAAAAATAATTAGGCCGGACCGACCGGACTCAATCAAACCAATAGCTACCGGTCCAGTCTGATCCCTATGGATGTTCAGTTCGGTCCAGGGAAAAAAATTTCAGTCTATCACTAGACTGGACTGATTTACAGCCCTAGTTTTAGACGGGAAACTTAAAGATTTGAAAAATGATCTAAGAAAATGGAATATGGAATTTTTTGGGAACATTAATGATCAGCAAAACAATTTGTTTCAGGAGCTGCAGCAATTTGATGAAAAAGAGGGGGATGGAGCTCTTTCGGCTGATGATACGGCAAGGAAAATGATTTTATTAGCTGAGCTGGAAAACATATTCTTATGGAGGAGATCTCTTGTAGACAAAAATCTTGAGCCCTTTGGTTGAAGGAATGGGATAAGAGCACAAAGTTTTACCACAGAGTAGCTAATTCCCATCGAAAAAACGACGTCATTGAGGTTCTTCATTTGGAAAGCAGGGTTTTTCAAATAGAGTCGCTATTAAGGATCACATTGTCCATTTTTATGACAAGCTTCTGACAACGCAACCAAGGGAGGCCCAAGGTAGACGGACTAGTTTTTTATTTGATTGACCAATCAAGTGCAGCTTGGTTGGAGTGGTCAAACGCCGTTTGAAGAGGATGAAGTGCTTAGCGTGCTAAAAGGGTTGGACAAAGACAAATCACCGGGCCAGATGGGTTCACAATGGCTTTCTTTCAGGCTTGTTGGGACATTGTCAAGGGGGATCTCATGAAGGTTTTTCTTGAATTTCACTCATTAATGAAATTTGAGAAAAGCCTTAATGCCTTTTACATTGCCCTTACTCCAAAAAGGGCAAGGTTGGTGGAGGTGCAAGACTTCCATCCCATAAGTTTGGTGAGTGGGATTTACAAGATCATCTCAAAAGTTCTCGCTAAGTGGCTAAGTGAAGTTATGGGGAAGATCATCTTGAAGTCACAAAATGCCTTTGTTAAAGGAAGGCAAATTCTAGACTCGGTCCTCATTGCTAATGAATGCTTGGAGAGTAGAGTTAGAACCAGCACCCCAGGTATCTTATGGAAATTGGATATGGAGAAGGCTTTTGATCATGTGAACTGGGATTTCTTATTGTATATACTTGGTAGATATGGCTTTGGGGCAAAATGATGTCAGTGGATAAAACATTGCATCACAACTGTTAGATTCTTAATTTTGGTTAATGGCACTCCCGAAAGGCTTCTTCAACAGTCCTCGGGGCATGAGACAAGGGGACCCTTTATCCCCACTTTTATTCATTTTAGTGATGGATGTGCTGAGTAGTATGTTGGAGGGGGTGGTGGACAGGGGCGGGCTTCTCGGTGGGTGGTTCCTCACATGGTAGCTTATCAGTCTCTCATCTCCTTTTTGCCGTTGAGTTGTTGTGATCCGGATCCCGATCACATTTGCTCCTTGAGAGCCCTCCTACTTTGCTTTGAAGTTGTCTCTAGTTTGAATTTATCAAAATCTGAAATAGCTCCTTAAATTCTAAGGCTGGAAGTCTTTCAAGTATGGTAGTAAGTGGGGTGGATGGTGTTCTAAAGAGGTTAGGGGGTCTTATGGAGTAAGCCTATGGAAATGCATAAGAAAGGGGTGGAACACTTTTGAAAAACATCTCAAGTTTGAGGTGGGTGATGGAGCACGAACCCACTTTTGGTTCGATGTATGGAGTGGTGAGATCTCTCTTCTACTGCATTTCCAGTTGTATTTAACATGGCTGGTAATCAGCAAACCCCAATTTCAGAAGTTTTATGCCGTGCCAATGGGATGGTAACTTGGAATGTTACTTTTTCAAGAAACGCTCAGGATTGGGAACTTGAAGAGTTGGCAGATTTTTACAGCTATTTGTATTTAGCAAAGCTAGGAGTAAATGGGGGTGACCGTATGTTGTGGACTCACACAGGGAGCAAAAAGTTCACTGTTAAATCTTTTTACAAGGTTTTGACAATCCAAAAGCCTTGTATCGTTTCCGTGGAAGAGTATATGGATGGTGTTAGAACCGTCTAAAGTCGCTTTCTTTACCTGGACAGCAGCTCATGGAAAGATTTTAACGGTTGATAATCTTAGAAAGCGAGGTATGTTTGTCATGGAATGGTGCTACATGTGTAAAAAGAGTGGGGAATCAATAGATCATTTGCTTCTACATTGTGAGGTGGCTGGGGAGTTATGGGCTGGTATCCTCAGTAGAGCTGGGCTGAGTTGGGTAATGCCTAAATTTGTGGTAGATCTACTTGCATGCTGGAATAGGTCTCACAACTGCACTCAACTGGCAGCAGTGTGCGGATGATACCGTTGTGCTTAATGTGGTGCCTATGATCGGAAAGGAATGATTGGTGTTTTAACAACATGGAGCAGGTAGTGGGGGATATCTGGAATTTTTTTGTGGTCTCTCTTTTCCAATGGTTTTCTGCTATCTTATTGAAGGGTGGGAATGTTCATGAGTTTTTATCCTCTTTTCAGCTCACTAAAATGTAACTAGGTGTCTCACTTTGTATACTTCCTGTATACTTGAGCACTGCCTAATTTCTTTCTAATCAATAAAGATTATTACTTATCAAAAAAAAAATTATTAAATTCTAGTCAGTTTGGACTCAAACCCGGTTTATAGCGATCTATCTAAAGATGTTTCATTACCATTTATAACAAACAATGTTCCATTATTCATTTTTTTCAACAAAGACAAAAGGGAGTGCTGATTTGACTTCTATTTTCTGTTTTACTGGTATCAATCCCAAGAAAATAAATTGGAGTTTACTCCCTCAAATCTTACTGCACAATTCACAGTAGTTTAACAGGCCAAACAATTATAATCAGATCCTAACAACAAGCTTACTAGAATGAGTCATTTTATCCTTATCTACCCCAACCTTGAAATTAATTATAACATGAACACTTATCGAAAAAAAAAAATTATAACATGAACTACTAAACCTTCCTTTTCTTAAACAATCAGATATCTCGTTTATAAAAATCAAGATTTCTATGATGCTGTATATGCAAAAAAAGTGGTGAGATTGTGGATCATCTTCTACTACATTATGAGGTTGCTAGAGCATTATGGGAAGATGTCTTCAAAAGGTTAGAGCTAGCCTGGGTTATGCCTGCTATGGTGGTCAAGCTTTTGGCCAATTGGACGAACCGAGGCGGTATTCCACAAATCACAGCTGTGTGGAAGATGGTTCCTATTTGTATTCCTCGGTCCATATGGCAGGAATGAAATGATCGGACATTTGAAGAAAAGGAGCGTTCTTGGAGGAGATTAGATTACTTTTTGTTAGAACTTTATTTCTATGGGCCAAAGTTGTAGATTTCAATGGCCTCAATTTTCATGATTTTCTTGCGTCCATTTCTTCTTCCTAAATACGTGTTACTTCTTGTATACCCCCCTTGTGTACTTGGGCTATACCTATTCTTATTAATACAATCCCTTACCAAAAAAAAAATCTATGATGACAGTTATATACATTCTTTTTTGTGTATTTAAGACCACAAATGCATGCTGAAAAAGGCAAAAGTATGGGGAAGAAAGGGGCATAAAATATGATGAAAGAAGGAGAAAAAAAAAAAAAAAGAGAGACAAAGAGGACAAAGTTGTCTACAAATATCGCATACCCTCAATGGAGTTGTTGATGATAATGCATCGTCTTGTCCAAGATACCGAGAAACAATAGTTGAAAGCTCATCTGATAGCCATAATATCCATAAATTGTGTGCTCGAATGCAAAGATCTCGTGTAAGCCTACTGAATTCTTCAAGTTTTGGGCTTGCAGTTTCACCGGCTCCAAGCAATGCTGCAGTGGCTAATGAAGTTCTTCTTTTAGTGCCAATGGGTGTTTGTCTTCCAGGGCTATCAGATACGGGAGAATCAGCAGTCACTCTAGATTGTTGTCTCAGCAAGGAAGGTAACTTGTCGAAAACCACAGACACAAAAGTTTCATTTACCCAAAACCTTGGAGAACCAAGTATCACTGGGATGTGTTTCGAGTGGTTCTGGAATGCAAACAGCAGTCGCCCAATGAAAAGAGATCTCTCAACAATTATAGCTGGTGGAAGAGGTTGACCTTCCTTGTTGGCATTTTCCATGGCCTCATATAAATTGTCAAGCTCACTCCTTAATTGAACCAATATAGTGGACATGCTCTCATAACACTTGTTTTGTAGATAAGGTGCCAGATCCCTTAACCTTAGAGCTGCTTTTGGAGATTCTAAGAAGCTGAGCAGGTCCTCAAGAATGCTCTGACAACGGCTATCCATTGCATCTCTGATTCGACTAACTTGGGGACCAAAATAGGCATTCAGACAAGTCTGGAAATCGTTCTCTTCTGACGGTGCTTTAAAACCAGAAAGCACACCAACCTTCTTAGCATTAGATTCAATAAACCAAACCCCACCACCCGTAGAAGGTCTGTTCAAGTACCCCTGGAAATCAATTTGTCCACCAGAATAATTCTCCCCAATGGCACGAGTCGATTCCACCACATTCACAACCCTCGTCAGATCCTCAAACCCAATGTCCATAATCATTTTCATCCTCCTCACAAAAGCATCCTCGAAGATCTGATCCCACAGATCAGATTCATCCTCCAAAACAAGTTCTCTTATCCTAGTCCAAGGCAACTCAATCTCCGACCCAAAAACGCTCTTCAACCACTCCAAACTCCCTGCCAACACAGTCTTACTCTCTACGGTCTCCCTTATGGACTTCTCGGCCAAAGCAAGCTCTTGTCCAGAACCAATGGAATCAATCAAATACCTCCCATTGATCTTATTGACAAGTTCTCGCCCACATTCCCTTAACCACAGAGAACAGGACCTCGCAATATACTCCTTATCAAGCATGACCATGACGGATTCCAACTTATCCCTAAACAACTGCCAAAGCCGAACCTCCTCATCCGGATTCGGAATCCCTCCGAATAACTGAGATGCGGGAGGCGAACCCAGTACGACTTTATAAAACGACGGCATATCATTCAACACTCGCAAGAACAACTCACCCACTTGGCCAACAGTGATCTGAATTATACTCAAAACCTCGCAAAACACGGAAACTACGACGTCGCAAGTAGCATTGTGATTGTGAGCACACGTACCTAGTGTCTGCGAAATCCACGACTTCCTGGTGTCCAGAAAGAGCGACAGAACCTGCTTAGGGTCCAGCTCGTCGATCACTGCCACGCCGGCCAACGCATCGGCGTAGGCCGAGATCGGAAGGCCGCGTTGTTCGAGCAACCGTTCTCGACCCCGCTGCGAGATCTGAGCCTTGAAGCTCTCCACGATCTGCCATTGGTGCTGAAGCAGAGGGAAACTCGACAGGATCGATAACTCTCCACGATCCTCGTTGTTCATCAGTCTGTCATGCACGTGCTTGGCACGTGAGTACCGTGCGGCGGCTTCCAGAAACATGGACTCATCGAGGCAGCCCCAGATGTTCTCGGGCGTGTCGACGAGGTACTTGACTCGGCAGGCGATCCCGTAGGTCCTCGTTCGTGTCAAATTAGGATTGGAGTTGAACTTGGGGGTCTCGGAAGAGAGGGAACGGATCGCATTGTTGATAGAGGAGAGATTGGAAGCGATAGACTGGGAGTAATTCTTCATGAGAACGATGGAATCGGCGGAGTCGATGAGGTCCCGGTAACGGGTGCCGACGAGCTGCCGGAGCTCCTCCTGCTTGAGCTGGATCTGTGCCCGGGTCGAAGCCTCCACATTTCGGATCTCCGACACGGGCTTGGAACGGAAGAGCGATACGGCTTCGGATTCGGCTGAGGGCATGGTAACGGAATTGGAGAGACTATCTTCAATTCCAACAATTCATTCATACAAGTTTTCGCCCTGTATCGGTCGATTTCAGTTCAGATCTGGAGGGAGGGATTTGATCGGATATTTGGAAATTTGAATAATGTTATTATAATTTCTAGGGGAATCAGAAGTCCGGGGAGGTTTTCGGAGCTGGGGGAAGGTGGGGTGAGTGAAGGGCAATGATGGTGGCGTCTGGTGTTGCACCTGGTAGGATGTAATCGCTGCTGCCCAGAAGAATTGGGCCTAATATAGCCTTTTTAACAGAGCCGATGAAAGCAGCCAAGCCCAGGTCCATAATATAAGATACGAGCCCACTCCCATTTTTTTTATAGAAAATATTGCAGAAAATTAACTCTCTCTCTCGTACTCCAATTCCCCCTCCTGCCCTTTTTACCTGACAAAAAATTTGAAAAATAAAAAGAAAACAAAAACTTTCTCAATCTTTAGATCCCCCTCTATTCATCCTTCTTTAACTTTTATTTTCCCCAACTCATATATTTATCATCTGTTGGAGCCTTAGAAAAGAAGAAAAACAAGTGCATAGACTTGGGATGCATTGCTGTTAGTGTTGAGGCCTTAAAATGGATACTGGGGTCCTTTGTGGTGGCTTTCTGCATCATTCCAGTGCTTGTGCATCATCATCGTTGAAAAGAGGAATGTTCGGGAAGGTGAAAATCTTTCTTCTATATTGCATTGTAAAAAATGTTACATAAGGCTTTATTTTATATACACAAAGAATAGAAGTGGGAAAAAGTAAGTTTGTAAGTTGATGAGCAGATAGAACATGTAAAGTACGAATGAGCCCAGCTTGAAATTGATCACAAACGACTAACAAGATAACAGTTAAGTTCAATATGCTTTGTATGTTTATGGAAGATGGGATTTGCTACAATATGGGGTACAAAGATCTTGAAGCAAATGTCGAATCCATATTAGCTTACAGACAGTAGCAGCCATGGAACAAGCCCCATCCAAGAGTGGGTTTGATATACTGAAGAACATGATGGGCTATGTAATAGCCCAAGAAGAAGGAAAAAAAAAAAAAGTGACCCAGCCCATGAGTAATAGCCCAGCCTCTCCAACTTTTCTCTCCCTTCTCGTACCTTTTCATTTCTTCCTGTAATTTCACCTCCCTTCCCAAAAATTCTCTCGTACATCCCCCCTTATCTCATTACCTCATACTTTCCCCTTTATCACATCATCTCTCTCTTTAACCACTGATTCTCTATCTCTCTCTACCTTCTGTATCTTACTCTTCATCTTCAATTCACAAACACAAACCCTCAATATCTTCTCTCTTTAACCAACAACTCTCTCTCTCTCTTGAACTACCATATCTATATCTCAAATTCTCTCTCTCTCTCTCTCTCTCTCTCTCTCTCTCTCTCTCTCTCTCTCTCTCTCTCTCTCTCTCTCTCTCTCTCTCTCTCTCTCTCTATATATATATATATATATATAAGTTATCCCCCAATCATATATACATATATATTTTTTCTCTCTCTCTCTTTAAATAGTAAATAAATTTTCTCTTTATATATCTCTATCTTTATCCACTTACTCTATCTCTCTCCCTCTCTCCCTCTGTCTATATATATATATATATATTCAATTCTCACACACAGTACCGTATACACCTCTCACTCTCTTTTCAGTTATTGCACAGTCGTACCCTTCACCTTCCCCCATCTAGTATATTTCAATTTCTTTTCCCCCACCGTATACACATACATATGTAATTATTCTCTCTCTTTCCATCACTCTCCAAACCATAAATATATAAGTATTTCTCTCTCTCTCTTTAAACAGTACATATACTCTCTCTCTATATATCTCTATCTCGATAACTCTCTCTCACAGCTTCTAGCCTTTGTTGTTTCATCACCCCCGACGACACTTTTAGGTAATTTTTTTTATCCTTGATAATTGATTTATTTACCTAAATTTGTAGATAGAGTTTGTTTATTTTGGAGTTGTGAATTATTGAGAATATACCTATTGGATTACGTTGTTAGGGTATGGAATACGATGTTAATATTCAACTATTGATGGTGGGTATTGCCTAAAATTAATCTAGGTTAAGTCACTGTTTTATGAGTGAGTATAGACGTTATTTATGTTGGGTTATTAAGAGAATAGAGGCATTTTACTTGCTGTCCAGAAGCTTAATTACAACCTAAAAATTTGAGAGTTTTTCTATTTTGAAGGATAATCTTTTAGAACAAGTTTAAACTCATGATTATTAAGGATTGTGGGAAGTTTTAGAGTTGTGAGATAATTTTTAGAATTGAAATTGACGGATTATAATGACCTTGAAATAGGTTCCGAGTGACGTTGGCAAATGAATATCGTGACTATTTTAAGCATAAATTGAGGTAAGTGGCTCTTTAATGGGTTTTTTCAAAAAGAAATGATTGGGTTGTTTGGAATTGTGCACTTTGGTTTTATATTTCAAATTTGAGTAAACTTTGGAATTGTACACATTCATATGCTATTTTTGGCTTGGCTTGTGAGATTTGTGCAAATTTTGTGATGGTTAGAAGAGTTAAAAAATGTTATATGTTTTATCAAATTGAAGGTTAAAGGTGAGCATGCTATTTATTCTTGAGCCCATGATATAAATGTCTTTGTGACATATTCAACCTCCCTTGGTATCTTTGTGGTATATTTGATTCCCATCGCGGCATGATGTCTTCGTGGCATGATATTTTCATGATATATTGGTTATTTCCTATTATCATCTAGCCTTAAATATGATATTTGGCTGAATATAAAAGTT
This sequence comes from Carya illinoinensis, assembly GCF_018687715.1. Lineage (NCBI taxonomy): Eukaryota > Viridiplantae > Streptophyta > Magnoliopsida > Fagales > Juglandaceae > Carya > Carya illinoinensis. Next base: position 41,928,955 of record NC_056755.1, read on the forward strand.
GAGATGAAATTGTATTGCTCACTTTATTTGATTGAGAACTCATTCACTCTCTTATAGTGAAGAAAATTGTCAACTCCCACACCCCCATTAAATTGCTAATTACTGCGTATGTGACAACTCACCATTTCATTTCATAAATTTTTTAGTGTTGTAGAAAGTTCCTCCCTTTGAAGTGATAGCTGTTGAACTAAAGATTCCAGATGGGACTTGGTTTGATCACTTGAGATTGGAAGTTTTGTGGATGGATGGTTTTGTTACTTGGAGATGGTTTTGATTGTACAAAGAGTGTTCTTTTGGTCATACTTTAGTCATTTTACAGTTTTTGTTGGAGTATCTGTTTTGTAAATATTTGAGAAATTAATGGCTCTAGTCGAACTTGTAAATGTGTTGGTGAGAATCATTGTATTATAGTTGTGAATACTTTGGAAGTTATGTATATGATACATGTTGTAAACAGTGAGAAAGTTATAATAATATAGATAAAACTCTGTATGTTTATGGTTTTGGGTTTGCGGCGTTACAAAGGTGGTATCAGAGCTTAGGTCTACGATTCTGTATACACTTAGGAAAGAATGGTGATTTCAGTTGAAGAGTTGGTTAAATTCACCATAGAGTCTAGACTTGATCCTCATTATATTTTGGTTTGGATGCTAATAGACAATGGTAGTTTGGTTGATTGTAGTCTAAAGTTGAGTGAAGGTTGTAGGTATGAGGTCAGTGGAAGATTGTAGAGGTTTGGAGGATGGAATATCAGTAGGATGGAAGATTGCGTGTGTTGGATTTAGATTTCATTCGAAATGTCCAACAAGCTCCTGAGTAATCATCATCAAATATTAGAAAGTATCAATATCCTTCAATAGTAGGGCATGAAAATGGTCCCCAAATGTCTAAATGAACCATTTGAAAATAAGATTTTGAAGTTTGAGAACTATGTGGAAATGGTAAGCATTTTTGCTTGGCTAGAGGACACACAATACATGGTTGAATTTTATTACGTGTAGAAGTAACATGAGTTTTTTTTTTTTTAAAGAAGATAACAGGACCCCCATTTTATTGATAAACCCTCACTTATGGTGGATGAATATCTTATACAAAAAAAGCAAAGCGGTTACAACATCTAAACTTCCAAAACCAAGCTTTTAAAGGGGGAAAAAAAAAAAAAAACCATTACTAGAAACGAAACAAAAATGAAAATATAAAAAGAACCTAAGAATGTTAGAATTAATGTCGGAAGTTGGCAATAACAGCATGATCTAAAGCAAAAAGTCCAACCATATATTTGGGAAGTTAAAAAATAGAAGAGAAACTTATAGTGTTACCTAAAGCTCCATGATTAGTGAGACTACTGCTAAAATATTCCCTTATCTATAAATGTGAGTAATAATAAAAGAAAAAAAAATGATTGAAATGAAAGATATCAACCCAAAGATCAGCATATTTTCAAGGGGAATGAGAATTCCTATTAAACAAATTCACCACAAGTAGAGAATCAGTTTCCACAAGAAGGTCATGAACACTTAATTGATAGCACAAAGTAAGCCTAGTTTTTAAAGCAAAAAAATATACAAAAGTGTTAGTACACATACCAAGATAGCAAGAAAAACTAGCAACAAAAAAGCAATCATGGGACCAAAGAACCCCCCCCCCCCCCTCTCTCCCAAAAAAAAATAGCAAACCCTGGATTACTTGTAGAGGCACCATTGATGTTGAGCTTGAGAGATCCTCAATGAGGGGCTAACCAACGAACAAGGATATGTTTTTTTATTCAAATGGTGGTTAGGGGAATGTGTAAGTGATGAAGGACATAAATATTAGCAAAGGCTACAAAATAGCAAGACTTAATAACCATTTATTGATTTTATGAATAATAGTGCTAGCAGAGGTAAAAGAGTTTTCAAAATGAGATTTATTTCTAACGAGCCAAAGTTTCCAAAAGATAAGGAGAGGAAGAAGGTGACCAATTAAATGGAGCTGATCAGAACCTTTAAAGGGGGACCACCAATGAGTGGCATTAAGTTTCCAACTATGATGGATTGTGTTTGTGTAGCCAAAGATAGTAGAGAAATGTTAGCAAACCTCTTTGGAAAGCTTACAATTGGAGAAGACATGATCAGAGGTATCATCATACCCATATATGCAGTTATTGCATCTAGAAGCCATATGGATCCCACAATGTTGGATCCTATCATCAAAAGGAATGACATTGAATCATAACTTCTATATAAAAATAGAAAATTTAACAGGGATGGATTTATTCCAATTAAAGGGAGATAAAGAAAACGTAGGATAGTTCTTTCTAAGAATATTCCAGACAGATTTGGAGGAAAATATGTCATCTTTGTTGTGCTTCCAAATACGAATATTAGGGCTTTTTTTTTTTTTTGGATAGGGAACAGATTGACCTCATTTACAATGAGTTGGCCAACGACGTTGTGGATCAAATTAAGGTTCCAATCATTTTGAGAACAAACATCTTTGATTTGTAAAGAGGGGTTAGAAATAATGAAAACTTTTTGGACGAGGGAACCATTGCCTACCCAATTGTCATGCCAGAAATTAATAGAGCCATTAAGAATATTCCATTGACTCTCATTGTGAATAATGGAAAGAAATTTGCAAATAGCTAATGAAAGTTTGAGTTAACAAATCTTTAAGCCAATTTATAGTGAAGAGCATCAACAATGTCATGTAAATTTCTAACACCAAGACTACCTTCTGATGAAGAACGACATATGTGATTCCAAGAAATCCAATGTTTCTTATCGTTTCTTATTGTTTCATCAATGTTGCACCAAAAGAAATTAGCAAAGGCTTTGTGAATGGAATCAGTGACTTTTTTAGGAGGGTTGAGGACCAAAAGGATATGAATAGGAATAGAGGAGAGCACGGATTTGATCAAGGTAAGTTTGCCGCCTGTAGAAAGGAGGTAATTATTTCAACCAGCTATCTTTTTACGAATTTTAAGAAGGATAAAATCATAAGTGAATGAAGAAATTTTTTCATAGGAAATGGGAGGGTTAAGGTAAGTGGTAGAGAAGTTTCCTTTATTAAAATCGGTAGTAGAAGCAATAATGTATCTTCTGGACGTAGTGACTTTGTTATGAACTAGGAAGACACTTTTGGAATAGTTGATATTTTGTCTAGAAGAGTCTTTGTAAATAGGAAGGAATTTCATAAGGGTGGAAAGACTGTTTTTATAGCCATTGGTAAAAATCAAAATGTCATCTGCAAAAAGGATATGAGAAATGGGAGTGCAACCCCTAGGGACTGCATAAGGAGTAACATGACCTTCAATCATAAGATGGTGAAGACCTCTACTTAGGGGTTCTTCACTAAGAGTAAAAAGAAGAGGGGATAATTGGTTCCCTTGTCAAAGGCCTTTACTAGAACTAAAATAACCCGAATGAGTACCATTTAAGCAAACAAAAAAGGTAGGATAAGAAAAACATTTCTAAAATAAAGAGACAGCACATTCATTAAAACCAAAGGAAAGGAGTACCATGGGAGAGGTAAATCCAGTTGACCTTGTCAAAGGCTTTAGCCATGCCAACTTTGAGCATAAAATTATTGCCTCTAATGTTTCTAGCAAAACTATAAGTAAGTTCTTGAGCCAACGAAATATTATCAGTAATGACTTTCCTTTCAATAAAAGCATCTTGGTGGGCCAAAATAAGCTTGAGTAAGAAGGTGGCAAGACGAGAAGCCAAAATTTTAGAAAAAAAAAAAATCTTATAAGACACTTGTTAAAGACTAATGGGTCTAAAATTAGAGAAAGTGGAGGGATCGTCTTTCTTAAGAATTAAACAAATGAAAGTATGTTTCAAGGAATGAGGCAAAGGCTCACATCTGAAAAGATCAGTAATCACCTAAAAGAGGTTTGGATGGATAATAGACCAATAAGAAGTGTAAAAAGAAGAAGAGAAGTCATCCGGACCAAGAGCTAAGTTTAAAGAGATGCTATAGACAACATGCTTTACTTCTTCTAACGAAAGAAGTTTGAACATCAAAGTATTATCATCATCAGAAACCAAGTTAGGAATTAAATCAGACAAAAAGGTGGAAGAATGAGTTGAAGAAACAGCTAAGTGATTGTTGAAGAAATCCACAACAGCTGAGTAAATAATTTTATGCTTAGAGGAGGAAGAACCATCGGGGAGAGTAAGGGAGGTAATATAAGCATTTTTCCTCTTGCGAGCAACCGAATTGTCATTCACAAGCTGTTAAGGCTTGTTGACCTTGACTAATAGTTTTCTACATTCATTAACATCATGTCCCTTGATTTTACAATGCTTGCAATAACAAGGACATCTCTTGTACTCAATACATTGCCAATCCATATAATATTTTCTCTAGGAGATGATAAGTCCATTTCTATGCAAATACGGGCAAATGAAGGATGAGTGTGTGTAAGTGTGGGTAAATCAGTAGCAAGAAATTTTCCAAGGGGATGAGCAATAGCCTTATGATAGGGTTTGACATAAAATTCAAAGGCAATAGGGGAAGTCTTACCCATACCGAAGCAATAGGAGATTCCTCCTTTGGTGAAAAATCCAGAGACCATTTGAACAATCTGAACAATGCTCCTTCCATGGTGTGTGTATCTCGAGTCCAAGCTTTGGCCATGTTTTCAGCTGATTGTAATTTTATTAATACATGTCTCGAATCAATAAGCCCCACATTGGAGGATGAACAAGATTCCATTTGCTAGAGATGTGATAATGAATGGCATCCATTTGAGGCCTACCCTTAGATAATTTTGCTATCAATGCGTATTGAAGTGTAGCTTCTGACCATTTAACCACAAGCGGTGTGAAGAATATTGCCAGTTTGCCATTTTTCGTTTGGGCTTGCTTTAACGGTAAAGCGATGTTAGATATTGGGATTGAGGTGAGCTCTAATCGATTAGATTCACCCACAATGACCGTGTAAGACTTAGACGGCGTTTCATGGTTCTTAGGAACATTTTGGTTCTCAAGTGATTTAGGGTTAATATATAGGTGGGTTCTTCATTTAAGAAGAAAAATGGATTACAAGAAACATGGGGATTGAAATCGTGGAAAATAGATGTAAAATTTGGAAATAAAAATAAGATTAAAGTGAAAAGGCAAGAGAAAGTTGGAGGGGATGAAGTCGGCAGTGAGGGTTAACCTCCCAACCCTTCAGAGAGCAAAATGGTAGAATAGTCAACCTCATACCTACAATCAGATTATCATCTCGTTTAGAGAGCAAAAGGTATGAGCAAAAGAGTATGATAGTCATGCAAGTAACCAAGAATTTTTTTGAGGTCAAGATGATTTTCTACTTTTCATATGGTGATGGATCATCAGTTGAAGATAACACTTGATTGAAAATTGCAACTTTCTACTTGGTGCAAAAACCAGGAGAAAATCTATGGAGTTGATAGTTAGGGATGGCAATATATGACATGACTCATGAACTCAACACGAAATTAGTGGGTTTGGATTTGATGTTAACGGGTTCGTGTCAAAACGAGTTGACCTATTAAGACATGATTTATAAACGAGTCAACCTGTTTAATACGAAATCAACCCATTTTGACATGTTTAGAATTTATTTCAAAATTAAAATTTTATTATTGTTAAAATTCTAATATTGGTATTTCCCACTATATTTATGTTTTTACTGTTTTTATTATTGGAATTGTAATTTTAGATCTATGCTCACATTTGTTATTGTATAGCTTGTAATATTGGTTTTATTATATGTTAAAATTTAAAAAATATTGATATATATTTTTTAAGGTATTTTAGTTATTAATAAATATAAATTTAACTTTCACGTAAAATTATATTAATCAAGTCAAATGAGTTATGCATTTTGGTTCAACCTATTTACATGAAACAAACAAGTTTAAATGAGTCATGCTATGTTAACATACTTCTAATTATTAAATGGGTCAAAACTGGTGACACAACACGATATGTTACCTAAATGGATTGGGTTAGAGTTTTGGAGTTTGACACGTTTAACTTAACGAGTTGGATTCAGGTTGACCTATGTAGTTCAATATTCATGACTTGACACGACTCAAAAACACGATTTGTCACCTCTATTGGTAGCATTTGTCAACAATGTGTCCAAGAACTTCACAATGAGAGCAAAGAGGCTTGTCCTTCTTTATGTAAGACTTGGTAGAACGAGATACATCAGCACTTGATAAGAAAGCAATAGGTCCAGTAGAAGAGAAATTAAAGGATCCTATTTCTCTTTGACTCTCTTCTTGCAGCAAAAGCAAGAAAACCTTGTTGATAATTGGTAATGGATCCATCATCAATAGTTGACCACAGACATGAAAAAAACTATCATTTAATTCCATCAGAAATTGAAGAATGCATTGCTGTTGTTGGTAGGAAATCAAGGTGCTTAAAGCTCCACAAGTACAGTTCAGGAATGGATAGTAATTTTGGAGGTCATCCCAAAGGGCCTTTCAGATGAGTGTAATACACACTCACAAAAAGTTGGTCTTGGGATAAAGAAGAAATGGCTTGTTGCAAATGAAAAATTTGTGGTCCATTACGTTTACTGAAACACTCTTTCAAAGCATGCCTCATTTCATATGCATAACTAGCACAAATCACACTATAAGCAATTTTTTTGGAAATAAAGTTCAAGATCAAGGAAAGAATCATATTGTTGTAGTGATTCCAAGTAGTGAACAAAGGATCATCTGAACCAGAAGGTTGTGAAATGGTGCCATTAGCAAATCCAACTTTATTCTTGGTTGTTAACACTATCATCCTTGAGCAACTCCAACTGTGATCATTATCACCTGTTAGGGGCTGTGTAATAAGGATAAATCCAGAATTGTCACTATGGTGGAGATAATAAGGACTAGAAATGTCCTCTATAACAATGGCAGCGGCAGGAACATTGGTTGAATGAGGATAAGAATCACAACCATTAGGGACTAATCTGATACCATGAAAAGAGGAAGGTTCGGGAAGGTGAAAAAGTTTCTTTTGTAGTGCATTGCAAAGAATGTTACATAAGGCTCTGTTTTATATACACAATGACCAAATGCAGGAAAAAAGAATTACAAATATTTATCTAACTTCTATAAAAAGAATTAAAAATATTTAACTAACTTCTATATTGTTAACTAATTACATTAATTACAATTTCTACAGTTAATAGTTTCCAAGTCCTTGCCTAAGCACAAGTCCAACCCTCCCCCTCCTGACAACTACTTTGCTGCTCTCCCCAAAGCCCTCCTCTTCTTGAATGCCCAACAATGTAAGTTATTAATTCTTTTTCTCCATATGCATGGCTTCAAGGTTATTTTGTTATAAGAGTACATGTACTTTTTACATATCTGTGAAAAGCAAGGGCCTGATTCATCAGCTTAATTTGTGTGATCTATTGGCTTCATGATCCATAAATCCTATCCCTTGCATGTAGGAGTTATAATTTGAATGTCTTTAATGGAGCTCCAATCTTGGTATCAACATGCATATGTCATGATCATCTCTTCCTAAATGAGCGTTGGCTTTGGTTATATATGCAGGAATCAAGTAAAATTTGGCCAAGTTTGACCCTCTTATGCTGCTGAGCAAAAATACATATTAATATTTGTTTAGAACCCTCTAGCCTCATCACCTTGGAAGTCATGATCTGTAGATGCAATAATCCCCCTATGGTGTGAATTTTTGTTTCTTTGTCCTTTTAATTTTTGCTTTTCAGCTTTCTATGTGTACAAAAACATATGTTATGTGATTCCCAACAGATTTATAAATACAAACATTCTTAGACATTTTCAATTTTATTTAGATTATATCAAGTACCTCGTGGAGAAGGATGGTGGTGCAAGGAATAAGGTAAAAGTGGGTGCTTGATGTGTGAAGAAAGAGAGTCGGCGTGAAGTGAATGGGAAATTAAGAAGTGTCATGCAAGAGAAGACTTATGTCAGTCCTAAACAGCATCGTTTAATAATAGTAATAACAACGTCATATGTAAGCCTTAAACAACAAAGTTTCATTTAATGCTTTTAGTTACCTATATCTAAAACACTGCGTTTTGACAATTATTTCTATTGTATTAGAGGGTAATGTAGTAATCTACTTATTAGTTTGTTAGTAGTCAAAAGGGAATTAAGTACTAGGATGGGGGAAAACGGAGGGCATGCTGAATCTTGTTGATGAATTGAATTGTTTGGAGGATTTGGATTTGCCTCAAACCAACCCAAAATATTAATACTATTACAGTGAAGTTCTTCCATCGTCTTCTTCTCCATTTCATAGTTATATTTTACATTACTATAGTGAGGTTCCTAACAAGTGGTATCTTAGAGCCCTTTGATCCAAATGGCAAAGAGCACCAGATCTAAACAAGGGGCCAAGCAGCATAAATTTGAAGAATGGAAACATGTTGTTGAACCCAAGATTTCAAGTTTTGTGTAATTATATATTTACACATGGATTTTGATGATAACAAATGAATTCAAAGAATAAAGAAGTCTCAAGCTCAAGTTATCTACACAATGGAGTCAAGCACATCAAAGAAACAAGCATGAGCAAGAAGGGAACAAGTTCACATTAAAATTATAGAGTAATGTTGTAAATCTCTTCAAAATTCAAAATTATGATTAATGCTCAAAATTAATATTTTATCATAAAGTATTAAAATACATTTTCCACATATGCATGAATATTTTTGAAAATTAAATTTGAAAATTTTGAAAGATGATTGATTGTCATCTTTTGTATGTGCATGCCTTGATTAAAGGGTTGAACTTTGAAAATATTAAAGATGATTGATTGTCATCTTTCACATGTGCATGTTTTATTTGAATATTTTTAAAAGTGATTGATGCTTTTTTAGACTTATACAAAAGGTATATGATTTTGTTTGAAAAATTTGAAAAGTAAAGTGTGCTCATTTTGTCATATACAAAAAGTAAAAGATTAGGTTTGAATTTTTTGAAAAGGAAAGTGTGCTCATTTTGTCATATGCCAAAAGTAAAAGATTAGATTTGATTTTTTTTTGAAAAAGTGAATGATGTTGTCTTTGACAATTGAAAAAGAAGAACTTTTTATTTGAATTTTTTGAAAAAGTAAATGATGTTGTCTTTGACATGTGAATCTTTTTAAATTTGAATATGAAGTCTCATACGCCTATAAATAGATCATTTGAGAGCTTCACATTTACAACACCAAGAGCATACAACATTCATTCAAAGCTTTCATTCTCTCTTCTCTAAACATTGAGCCTTAATCCTTGTTCATTTTGAGAGATATAGTTTGCGCTGTATTGTTCTTATTTCACTCATTGAGGAATGTTTTCTGATAACCTACCCACTATCAGCTCTTGTATCAGAAAAAGGGTGTGTATAACCCTTGTGTGTGTAGAAAGTATTCTACACGGGGAATAGTTGAATCACCACGTGTAAGGTGATTGCAAGTGTAGAGGGTGTTCTACACGGATCCTTTGTAGCGGTGTTGTTCAAAGGTGTAATAGGTTTCTATCTCCACCTGAAGGAGGTTGAATAGTGAATTTGGGAATCCTCAAGGGGTAGCTTGAGGTGAGGACGTAGGCAGTGGGGCCGAACCTCGTTAACATATTGAGTTTGCTTCTCTCTTACCCTTACTCTTTATATTTATTGTTATTTCATATTTTGTTTATATTTTATATTATATATTTGATTTATAATTGTTATTTTTTTAATACAACTCAATTCACCCCCCTTCTTGTGTTAGTCATCTGGGCAACAATTGGTATCATAGCTAAGAGTTCTATTATAAGACTAACTATCTTTTGAGTTAAGATCTTATGGCTAACATTTCAGTTTCGTTTGGTGAAGGTCAATCTAGAAGTCGACCTCCACTCTTTTGTGGAGATAATTACTCATTCTGGAAAGTTAGAATGAGAATATTCCTTCAGGCTCAAGGTCGAGAAATCTGAAAATGTATTGTAAATGGACCTTATATTCCAACAAAAGTGGTTGATGGAGTAAAGGTCAAAAAGGAAGAAGAAGAATTTGATCGTGAAGACGATAGACTTTATACTTTGAATTTAACTGCTATGAATTTATTATTTAATGCTCTCAATGGAAATGAGTTTAATAGAATAATGACTTGTGTTACGGCAAAAGAAATTTGGGAGAACTTGGAAGTTACTTATGAAGGAACTTCGCAAGTCAAGGAATCAAAAATTTATATTCTTACTCATGAATATGAAATGTTTAAGATGAATGATGATGAATCTATTTCTAGTATGCACACTCGTTTTACTAACATCATAAACAGCTTGACAGCTCTTGGCAAAGTTTATTCCAAGGTGGAGATAGTAAGAAAAATTCTCAACTCTCCACCAAAACGCTGGGAATCAAAAGTGACAGCGATTCTTGAAGCTAAAGACCTCAAGAAGCTCGAAGTCAATGAACTCATCGGGTCAGTTATCACCCATGAGTACACATTGAAAAGAGGAGAAGAAGAAGGAAAGCCAAAGAAGAGCTTATCACTTAAAGCTGTTCCTCATGAAAGTGAAAGTGATGAAGATGAGGAAAATGAAAATAAAGATGAAGAAGTTGCGATGATAACAAGAAGAATTCAGAGGTTCTTGAAGAAAAATAGAACTCCTCCAAGGAAATCTTTCAAAAAGTTTTCCAAGAAAGATTCAGGTAAAAATGACACTTTAATTTGTTATAAATGCAATAAACCTGGTCATATCAAACCAGATTGTCCTCTGCTAAAGAAAGATCGAAACAAGGGCAAAAAAGTAATGAAAGCTACATGGGATGATGATTCAAGTAGTTCAGATAGTGAAGCAAGCAATGAAGAATCAGCAAATCTTTGTCTTATGGCTAAAGATGACATTGAGGTAACAAATCTTGATAATATTAAAGATCCTTCATATGAAGAATTGTAAAATGTTTTAGAAGATATATATGAGGAATTTGAAAAATTGGGTATCAAGTATACTGCTTTGAAAAAGAAAAATTCTTCTTTAACAAACGAAATTGAAATTTTAAGAAAAGAAACTATCATTTTGAAAGATGAAAATCTTGAATTAAATAAGAAGAAAACCGATTTAGAAAATATTGTTGAAAACTTTACAAATGGAAAAAGAAATTTTGAAAAACTTCTTGGTAGTCAAAGATGTGTTTTTGACAAGGCAGGTTTGGGATATATGTCAAAACAAAAATACAAACCTTATAAAAATTTCTTTGATAATCATTCTACATCAAAGACTAATATTCAAAATTCTTTTCATAAAAATAATTTTGTCAAAAAAGGATATTATTATAATCATTCAAGTTTTTCATATATGTCACATGCTATTTGCAATTTTTGTAATAGAAATAGTCATAATTATCATACTTGTCCTATTAGAAGAAATCATACAATGACTATTAGGGCCATATGAGTACCTAAAAATCTTGTTTCTTCTAATACTAATAAATAAATGACCCAAAGAACTTGGGTACCAAGAAAAATCATTTTAATTGTTTTTATAGGTATGCATGAAGTCTTCCACAAGCAAAAACAAATGGTTTTTAGATAGTGGATGTTCAAGACACATGACGGGAGACAAGATTAAGTTCTTTGATCTTAGATCTAAAGAAGAAGGACATGTGACATTTGGAGACAACTCGAAAGGGAAGATCGTGGGAATAGGTAAAATTGGTAATGAATCTTCTCTCATAATTGAAGATGTTCTACTTGTTGAAAGTCTAAAACATAATCTTTTGAGCATAAGTCAATTATGTGATAAAGGATTTACAGTTACTTTCAAAATGGATAAGTGCATTATTTTGAATGATCATGATTGTAATATTTATTTTATTGCTTTTAGAAACAATAATGTTTATACAATTGATTTTGAAGAAATTACCTCACAAGATGCTATTTGCTTTTCAGTTCAAAATGAAACTAATTGGTTATGGCATAGAAGATTAGGTCATGCCAACATGGAACTTATTTCCAAACTTTCAAAAAATGATCTTGTGAGAGGTTTACCAAAAACATATTTTCTTAAAGACAAAATTTATGATGTATGTCAATTTGGTAAACAAACAAAAACTTCTTTTAAAACTAAGAAATATATTTCCACTACTAGACCATTGCAACTGATACACATGGATCTTTTTGGACCAAATAGAGTTACAAGTCTATGAGGAAAATATTATGCATTTGTTATTGTTGATGATTTCTCTAGATATACTTGGGTCATCTTTCTTGCTCATAAAGATGAGGCACATAATGCCTTTACCAAGTTATGCAAGAGAATTCAAAATGAAAAGGGTTATACTATTTCAAGTATCCGAAGTGATAGGGGAAAAGAGTTTGTTAATAAAAATATTGAAACATTTTGTGATGAAAACGGTTTTGTGCATAATTTTTCTGCTCCTCGAACTCCTCAACAAAATGGGGTAGTAGAGAGGAAAAATAAATCTCTTCAAGAGATGGCAAGAACAATGCTCAATGAGAACAACTTGCCTAGTTATTTTTGGGCCGAAGCGGTAAATACTGCATGTTATGTTATAAATAGAGTTATTCTAAGGTCTAAGTTAGATAAAACCCCCTATGAGCTTTGGAATGAGAAAAAGCTCAACATTGGTTACTTTCATGTATTTGGATGCAAAATGTTTTATTTTGAATGACAGGGATAATTTAGGCAAATTTGATGCAAAATCTGATGAAAGTATCTTTCTTGGGTATTCTACTAATAATAAAACTTATAGAGTATTCAATAAAAAGACTTTGACTGTACAAGAATCTATGCATGTAGTATTTGATAAATCTAATTCTTCACTCTCCAAAAAATCTATTGATGAAGAAACAGGAGGTATAAATAATACGGAAAGTCTCAATCTCAACAAAGAGAAAACAATAGAGGAAGTTCAACATGGAGCCATCAAAAAAGATCATCAAAATTTAATACAAGATGCAACCAAACAGTGGAAATTTGTGAAAGATCATCCAATGGAACAAATTTTGGGAGAACCTTCACAAGGTGTAAGCACTCGATCATCTCTTAGAAATATTTGCAATCATACTGCTTTTCTATCTCAAATTGAACCCAAAAATATTGATGATTCACTTTTTGATGAATCTTGGATTCTAGCTATGTAAGAAGAGTTAAATCAATTTGAAAGAAATGATGTTTGGACACTTGTTCCTAGACCCAAAAATCATACTATTATTGGAACAAAATGGGTTTTTAGAAACAAGAAAGATGAGTCCAGAGTCATTACTAGAAATAAGGCTCGACTTGTAGCCCAAGGTTTTAATCAAGAAGAATGAATCGATTATGATGAGACATATGCACCTGTCGCAAGATTAGAAGCTATTCGAATAATACTTGCATATGCTTGTTATAAAGATTTCAAACTTTTTCAAATGGATGTTAAAAGTGTTTTCTTAAATGGTTTTATAAATGAAGAGGTATATGTTGAGCAACCTCTAGGTTTTGAAAATCATATTTCCCCAAATCATGTTTTCAAACTTACAAAATCACTATATGGACTTAAACAAGCTCCTAGAGCTTGGTACGAAAGACTTAGTAGTTTCTTGATTGAAAAGGGTTTTTCAAGAGGAAAAATCGACACAACTCTTTTCATTAAATATGAAAATGATGATATTCTTTTGATTCAGATTTATGTTGATGATATAATATTCGGTGCTACTAATGAAAATATGTGTCAAGTTTTTGCTAAGACTATGCAGGAAGAATTTGAGATGAGCATGATGGGAGAACTTACATTCTTTCTCGGATTGTAAATTAAGCAAGCAAAAAGTAGGACATTCATCAATCAATCAAAATATATTAAGGAATTACTGAAGAAGTTTGGGATGGAAAATGCTAAAGAAATTGGAACACCAATGAGCCCATCAACTAAACTTGATAAAGATGAATCCGGTAAACCAGTTGACTCGAAGATATATCAAGGTATGATTGGTAGCTTATTATATTTAACAGCCAGTAGACCAGATATTATGTTTAGTGTGTGCTTATGTGCACGCTTTCAATCATCTCCAAAAGAATCACATTTAATTGCAGTTAAGCGCATTCTTAGATATCTTAGTGGTACAATTAACATAGGGTTATGCCTAAGCACACATATTTCGATCTAATCAGCTACACAGATGCAGATTATGCTGGCTGTAAAATAGATCGAAAAAGCACTAGTGGAGCATGCCATTTCTTAGGTCATGCATTAGTTTTCTGGTTTAGTAAAAAACAAAATTCTGTTACACTATCTACTGCTGAGGCAGAATATGTTATTGCGGGTAGTTGTTGTGCTCAAGTTCTCTACATGAAGCAACAACTTGAAGATTTTAAACTCAAGTATAATCACATTCCAATCAAATGTGATAATACAAGTGCTATAAATCTTTCAAAGAACCCAATACAACATTCTAGAACTAAGCATATTGAAATAAGGTATCATTTTCTTCGAGATCATGTGCAGAAAGGCGATATAATATTAGAGTTCACAAACACACACGATCAGTTAGCAGATATTTTCACAAAACCTTTACCAGAATATAGATTATGTATGATCAGAAGAGAAATAGATAGGGGTGAAAACCGACATATCGGTTTCGATTTTGGACAAAAACCGAAACCGCACCGATGGGTGAAAATATTGAAAATCTCGACCGAAACCGGCCGGAGAATGGGAGGAAACCGTCGTCCTCGGTCTCGGCGTAACTCCGGTCGGTTCGTCGGCGTCGTCGGTTGCTGAGGGAGAGAGAGCGAGAGACGGCGATGAAGCCGCGGTGACTGAGATTTTTGAGAGAGAGAGAGAGAGAGAGAGAGAGAGAGAGAGAGATAGAGAGAAAGCGAGAGAGACTGAGAGAGAGGAGGGGGGCGACGGAGCTGGCCTTGCGTGTGCCTTGAGAGAGAGAGAAAGCGAGAGAGAGAGGAGGGGGGCGGCGGCCGGTCTGATGGATGTGTTAAAGAAGTTGAAGAAGAGAAACGGGGAAGAAGAGAAAGGGGACAGGCGCTGTGTTAACCCTAGGGTTAAACGGCGCCGTTCCTTTTATTATTTTTTTCAACTACTGAGTCCTAAAACGACGCCGTTTCACTTAAGTTTAAGTTAAACGGCGTCGTTCCATAAGTGATGTTTTTAATGCACAGGCTTTAAACGGCGCCGTTCCACTTAAATGAGTGAAATGGCGCCGTTTAGATAAGTAATATTTTCAAAAAAAATATAAATAATATAGTCGGCCGGTTCAGCGGTTTTTCCCTGGGCGAACCGCGAACCGAACCGGCCGACGTCAGTTTGGCTTAAATCCTACTGCCGGCCGACCGATTCTCTGACGGTTTCGACCGGTTCCATGCGGCGGCGGCCGGTCTGATCGGTTCCGACCGGTTTGTCGGTTTTCTGTACAGCCCTAGAAATAGGTATGATGCATACTATGAATATCTCTTAAAAGGTAGACCAGAGTCAATAAAAATAGAGATAGATTTTTTAAATACTTTTACATAAACTTGAGATTCTTAGCCTCATGTTTGGGACGCTCATTCTCTTCATACAATATCATGTCATTCTTATCCATGGGAACCGGCAAGCGGAATGAAGAATCTAATAAAGATTTCAACTGTTTATTCTTCTGTCGAATGATTCCTTCCCTTGTATGAGACTCTTGAACAATTCGTTGAAGCACAACAATTTGTTCTTTGAGCTTTTCAACTTCATGATTTTTGACTTGTAGTCGCTGAGAAAAAGCAACAATAGAGGAAGAGTAGCGAGTCCCAAGACTCACCAAGTCATAAATAGCATCAGAATCTGACTTATTAGTCAGATTATTATTTTCCTGCTGCAACATGGCACCAATGGCAGCTGCAGAAAGGACAGGAGGTTGAGATGCAGAATGCCTCATGGATGGATCTAGAGAAATGTTAGAAGAATGAGCTATTGAGAAAAGAATAAAAGGCTTAAAACGAGAATATTGAAGGAATGCAGATGAGTTATAGAGATGAGATGAAAACTTGATGCGGATTGGATGAACTTCAGGATTGATTTTATAGAGATAGCATAAAGAATAAGACAAGCTATCATCCAAGTCAAAGAGCAATGTATTTTTTTTTCGATCGGTGAAAATGACATTTTTTAGAAATTCGGAGCCTTCAATCTCGTTTGTCAACAACATCAGACGATTTTTTCAAATCTCTATCCGCACTTGTCGGGTCACGGACGGATGAAATTTATTTATTTATCTACAGTGTCTACTAACGCACAGTTTTTTTCAGGTCCATTTACTTGCTGCGAATCCTTTTTAATGATGCCAAAAGGGGGAGAAGTGTTAGACTAGAACATTAACATTGTTTGAATTGCTAAACTTATTATATATACTTGGAATTATATTTATACTTTTTCTTGAAAAACTAACGCACATTCTCAGGGGGAGCTTAAGTATTAATACAGGTTTCAGGTTCTATCAAGTATTTGTCATCATCAAAAAGGGGGAGATTGTTGAACCCAAGATTTTAAGTTTTGTGTAATTATATATTTACACATGGATTTTGATGATAACAAATGAATTCAAAGAATAAAGAAATCTCAAACTCAAGTTGTCTACACAATGGAGTAAAGCACATCAAGGAAACAAGCATGAGCAAGAAGGGAACAAGTTCACATTAAAATTATAGAGTAATGTTGTAAATCTCTTCAAAATTTGAAATTAGGATTAATGCTCAAAATTAATATTTTATCATAAAGCATTAAAATACATTTTCCACATATGCATGAATATTTTTGAAAATTAAATTTGAAAGTTTTGAAAGATGATTGATTGTCATCTTTTGCATGTGCATGCCTTGATTAAAGGGTTGAACTTTGAAAATATTAAAGATGATTGATTGTCATCTTTCACATGTGCATGTTTTATTTGAATATTTTCAAAAGTGATTGATGCTTTTTTAGACTTATACAAAAAGTAGATGATTTTGTTTAAAAAATTTGAAAAGTAAAGTGTGCTCATTTTGTCATATACAAAAAGTAAAAGATTAGGTTTGAATTTTTTAAAAAGGAAAGTGTGCTCATTTTGTCATATGCCAAAAGTAAAAGATTAGGTTTGATTTTTGTTTGAAAAAGTGAATGATGTTGTCTTTGACAATTGAAAAAGAAGAATCTTTTATTTGAATTTTTTGAAAAAGTGAATGATGTTGTCTTTGACATGTGAATCTTTTTAAATTTGAATATGAAGTCTCATATGCCTATAAATAGATCATTTGAGAGCTTCACATTTACAACACCAAGAGCATACAACATTCATTTAAAGCTTTCATTCTCTCTTCTCTAAGCATTGAGCCTTAATCCTTGTTCATTTTGAGAGATATAGTTTGCGCAGTATTGTTCTTATTTCACTCATTGAGGAGTGTTTTCTGATAACCTACCCACTATCAGCTCTTGTATCAGAAAAAGGGTGTGTATAACCCTTGTGTGTGTAGAAAGTATTCTACACGGGGAATAGTTGAATCACCACGTGAAAGGTGATTGCAAGTGTAGAGGGTGTTCTACACGGATCCTTTGTAGCGGTGTTGTTCAAAGGTGTAATAGGTTTCTATCTCCACCTGAAGGAGGTTGAATAGTGAATTTGGGAATCCTCAAGGGGTAGCTTGAGGCAAGGACGTAGGCAGTGGGGCCGAACCTCGTTAACATACTGAGTTTGCTTCTCTCTTACCCTTACTCTTTATATTTATTGTTATTTCATATTTTGTTTATATTTTATATTATATATTTGATTTATAATTATTATTTTTTTTAATACAACTCAATTCACCCCCCCTCTTGTGTTAGTCATCTGGGCAACAAATGTCATCCAGCAACTCATAGAGCTTTAGATCATATCACAAACATGTTATTCAT
Organism: Carya illinoinensis; assembly: GCF_018687715.1. Lineage (NCBI taxonomy): Eukaryota > Viridiplantae > Streptophyta > Magnoliopsida > Fagales > Juglandaceae > Carya > Carya illinoinensis. Next base: position 41,946,791 of record NC_056755.1, read on the forward strand.
GCTATTTGAACACTAGAATTTGCTACAAGCCCTACTGAGATCTTGAGGTAAATGACCCTAGAAGAGCATTAACAATAGGTGTTAAATTAGATTTTCCACAGTTTGATGGTGACAACCCAGCATGTTGGGTATTTAAAGCAAACCATTATTTTGAATTTCATCAAACACATCCAACACAACTTTTATTAATGGCTTTATACCACATGCATAGGGAGGCACTTATCAAGTATCAGGATGCTTGGGATAGTGATCATTTTACCAACTGGGAGACTTTTACCCGAGCTCTCCAAATCAGGCTTGGTCCTACAGCTTACGATGACCCAATAGAGGCCTTGATGAGGTTAAAGAAAACCTCTATGGTGGTAGATTACAAAACATAGTCTGAAACACTATCTAACAGGCTTAATGGCCTTTTACATGTGTACAAACAAAGGCTGAACACCAATGGGTTCGGCGTCAGTTTCGGTGCCAAACTAAAACCCCACCGACACATGAAAAACCCCTTCTTCTCAACCAAAACCAATTGACAAGGAGAAAGAGAACCGGTCAAAGTTTGATCAGCCGGCATTGATCGGTTTGACAGTTTGAGAATTGGTTTCCTCTTTCCAGATTCACCATCCAACAATTAATTCACAATCTACACTTCACAAAACAGAATCACAACTGTTGAACCCAAGATTTCAAGTTTCATGTGATTATAAATCTACACATGGATTTTGATGATAACAAATGAATTCAAAGAATAAAGGAGTTTCAAGTTCAAGTTGTTCACACAATGGAATCAAGCACATCAAAGAACCAAGCATGAGCAAGAAGGAAACAAGTTCACATTAAAGTCATAGAGTAATGTTGTAAATCTCTTAAAATTCAAAATTTGGATTAATGCTCAAAATTAATATTTTATCATAAAACATTAAAATACATTTTCCACATGTGCATGAATATTTTTGAAAATTAAATTTGAAAATTTTGAAAGATGATTGATTGTCACCTTTTGCATGTGCATGCCTTGATTAAAGTGTTGAACTTTGAAAATATTAAAGATGATTGATTGTCATCTTTCACATGTGCATGTTTTATTTGAATATTTTCAAAAGTGATTGATGCTTTTTTGGACTTATACAAAAGGTAGATGATTTTGTTTGAAAATTTTGAAAAGTAAAGTGTGCTCCTTTTGTCATATGCAAAAAGTAAAAAATTATGTTTGAATTTTTTGAAAAGGAAAGTGTGCTCATTTTTTCATATGCCAAAAATAAAAGATTAGGTTTGATTTTTTTAAAAAAAATGAATGATGTTGTCTTTGATAATTGAAAAAGAAGAACCTTTTATTTGAATTTTTTGAAAAAGTGAATGATGTTGTCTTTGACATGTGAATCTTTTTAAATTTGAATATGAAGTCTCATATGCTTATAGATAGATCATTTGAGAGCTTCACATTTACAACACCAAGAGCATACAACATTCATTCAAAGCTTTCATTCTCTCTTCTCTAAGCATTGAGCATTAATCTTTGTTCATTTTGAGAGATATAGTTTGCGCTGTATTGTTCTTATTTCACTCATTGAGGAGTATTTTCTGATAATCTACCCACTATCAGCTTTTGTATCAGAAAAATGGTGTGTATAACCCTTGTGCGTGTAGAAAGTATTCTACACGGGGAATAGTTGAATCACCACGTGTAAGGTGATTGCAAGTGTAGAGGGTGTTCTACACGGATCCTTTGTAGCGGTGTTGTTCAAAGGTGTAATAGGTTTCTATCTCCACCTGAAGGAGGTTGAATAGTGAATTTGGGAATCCTCAAGGGGTAGCTTGAAGCGAGGACGTAGGCAGTGGGGCCGAACCTCGTTAACATACTGAGTTTGCTTCTCTCTTACCCTTACTCTTTATATTTATTGTTATTTCATATTTTGTTTATATTTTATATTATATATTTGATTTATAATTGTTATTTTTTTTTAATACAACTCAATTCACCCCCCCTGTTGTGTTAGTCATCTGGGCAACAACAACAATAAGTTAACAACTATCTTGTCATAGCCACCCAACACAAGTAAAAAAAAAAAAAAAAAACTTAAATGAACAAAAAGAGTTAAAAGGCGTCAGCAAGAAAGGAGGAGGTGGTGGTTGTGGCCTGCGTGCGAGGTTGTGAGTGATGGTGAGGTCGAGAGGATGCATTTATGGACTGAACGAGTCTAAGAGAGAGAGAGCAGAGGTGAGAGTTTGAAAAAGAGAGAGTAGAGTGAATAAGTGATGGTGAAGGACGAAAAGAGAAGAGTGAGAGTTTCTTCGAAGGCTAACCCTAGATCAGAATGGTGCCATTTGGTCTCAACGAAACGGTGCCGTTGTAGTTATTCTCCAAAACGGTGTCGTTTCATTTACACATATTTGAAAAAAAATAAAGATAGTTGATGTCAGCCGGTTCAGCGGTTTTTCTCTTGGTCGAATAGCAAACTGAATCGGTTGACGTCGGTTTGGCTTAAATCCTAATGTTGGCCGACCAGTTCTCTGCCGATTTCTGCTGGTTCCCTACTCCGGCAGCCCGTCTAATCGGTTCCAGCCTGTTTCTCAATTTTTTATAGAGCCCTAGTAAAAATTTAACTGCTTCATCAACGGGTTAAAAGATGAAATCTGCCTACTATTGTTGATGTTCAACCCAGTCAGCTTAAATGCGGCCTTTGGATTGGCCAAAATTTAAGGAGAGTATCTTATGAACACATAAAAAATCTCAAAAGAGGGAGTGAGATGGGTGTCTTACCTGCTGCCAATAATACATCATATGGGGGACAATCCACTGAAGGGGGCAGTAAGTGGTCCAAATCTTTTGCACCTGCAAGGAAAGTAATTTCAGTGCAAATGGATGAAAAAAATGAGAAAATGGCTATGCTACCATTGTGATGAAAAGTGGAGCCCTACCCATAACTGTAAAAACCCCAAAGTCTACCTAATACAAGGGTGTGAGGAGCGAGACACAAAACAAATGAAGGTGAATGGTGAAAACCAGATTCTAACTGAAGATAAAGCTAAAGAGGAGGCAGAGCCTAAAATATCCTTAAATGCAATAGCTAGGACACCCATCCCCAAGATGATGAGGCTGGTTGGGCAGATTAGTGGAGAACAAGTGGTTGTTTTGGTGGATACAAGAAGCACCTACAGCTTCCTGGACCTATTCGTGGTTCAACGGGCAAAGCTAAAGGTAGATAAATCAATAAGGCTGACTATAAGGGTGGCAAATGGAGCTATTGTACCCAATGAAGGGTGACCGAGATGTTTCCATCAGAATGCAAGGTAATCAATTTTCTTCCTCTTTCTACATTTTAAAATTAGGAGGTTGTGATGCTATACTTGGAGTTAATTAGTTGGAGAGGTTGGGACCAATTGTGTGAAATTTTGCTACACTGACTATGAAGTTTGAGGTGGGGAAGGGATCTGTTGAGCTAAAGGGTCTAAAACCCCAACCCTTAACTCTAGAAGGGAGTTGTAAAGCTATAGTAGCCTTTATAGCCAAAAGGCAAGGATTGTTCTTACGAGTTGAACTTGTAAGTACAAATATACGAAGGGTAGTAACTAATGTAGAGATTGGGAAGTTGTTGGAAGCTTATAAAGGGGTTTTTGAGGAACCCAAGGGGCTACCTCCCTGAGGAGCCATGACAACAGAATTATCTTAAAAGAAGGGACCTCACCCATCTCCACTAGATCCTATCGATACCCGTACTACCAAAAGTTTGAGATAGAGAAAATAGTGGCCGATTTGTTGAAATCATGGGTCATTAGGCCAAGTTCCAGCCCATTTTCTTCCTCGGTATTATTCGTGAGGAAGGCAGATGGGAGTTGGAGGTTGTGTCTTGACTACCGGGCACTCAACCAAGAAAGACAAGTTCCTTATTCCTGTGATTGAAAAATTATTAGATGAGCTTTGTGAGACAATGGTATTTTCAAAATTGGACCTGAGGTTTGGGTATCACCAGATCTAGGTGGTGCTTGAAGATGTGGCAAAAACTGAATTTCGAACTCATGATGGCCACTATGAGTTCTTGGTGATTCCCTTCGGGCTCACCAATGCATCCTCGACCTTCCAAGGTTTTATGAATGAGGTATTTAAACCTTTATTGGGAATATTTGTTCTGTTTTTTTTTTTTTATGACATTCTGGTATACAGTAGGAGCTTGACTAAACACTTAAGTCACCTAGAGTAGGCGCTGAAGTTATTGTAGAACCATCAATTGTATGCAAAATTTTCAAAATGAAAATTTGGTGTAGAGGAAGTGGACCACTTAGGGCATATCATTTCTGAAAAACCAGACCCTACCAAGGTGAAATCAATGCTAGACTGGCCCACACTCAAGAATCCTAAGGCTTTGAGGGGGTTCTTAGGTTTGATAGGCTAATATAAGAGATTTATAAAAGGATTATGGGCTGCTAAAATGAGGCCCTTTAACTAATCTCCTTAAGAAGAATGCTTTTACTTGGGATAATGAAGCTGAACAGGCCTTTATCAAGTTGAAGGAAGTGGTCACCCAACCTCCGGTGCTCAAGTTACCAAAATTTTCAGTCCCTTTTAAAATTGAATGAGATGCAAGTGGGAAGGGGATTGGTGTTGTCTTAATGCAGTTTGGGCAGCCTATAGCTTTCCTAAGTAAAGTGTTGAAGGGAAAGGCTTTGCTACGTTCAACTTATGAAAGGGAATTACTAGCCCTTGTGACCGTCGTTCAAAAGTGGCAACCCTATCTCTTAAGTCAATCCTTTGTAATTAAAACGAATCAGCATGCTCTGAAACTTTTATTAAATCAAATGTTGGAGACTGAGGTGCAGCAGAAATGGTTATCGAGGTTGATGAGATATCAATTCAAGATTAAGTATAAGAAAGGTATCAAAAATAAAGTAGTAGATGCCCTCTCAAGGAGGGCAGATGAGGAAGAAGGTAAGGAGTGAGGGTTGCTAGCCCTAATTACTTTTCCCAACCTTGAATGGATTGAAGAGCTGAGAAGCGATTACCAGCTTTCATCTAAGTTTACAGATCTGCTCCATAAACTTAGAGATACACTAAAGGTGCCTGATTCACCTTTTCAAAATGAAAGTCTTACAGTACATACATTCAGACCCATTGGTGGGACATTCGAGCTATCTAAAGACATATCAAGGGGCAAGAGGGACTTCATCTTGAGGTGTATCGAAAGTAACATCAAAAGGTGGGGCGAGAGAATGTGATGTATGCCAAGACACTGCCTCAACTGGATTATTGCAGCTGCTCCCTATACCTCAACAAATATGTGATGTTTGGAAGACTTCATAGAGGGTCTTCCAAAATCTCAAGGTTTCACTATTATATTTGTGGTAATGGATCAGTTTACCAAGTACGTCCATTTTATGGCCTTGGCTCACCCATTCACAGCACAAGATGTGCCTAAGGAGTTTATGCAGTCAATTTTCAATTTGCATGAATTTCCAAAATCCATCGTGTTGGATCGAGACTCTGTGTTTCTGAGCTCTTTTTGGAAGGGGTTGTTTGACCTACAGTGTACTACTCTAAACTACAGCTCTGCATACCACCCACAGGGCGACGGGCAGACAAAGGCACTCAATAAAGCACTAGAAGGATACCTAAGGTGCTATTCCAGTCAGAAACCAAGAGCCTGGAGCCAGTGGCTTCCACTGGCTAAGTGGTGGTACATAAATACCTACCACAGCTCCACAAAGTTGATGCCTTTTGAAGTTGTTTACGGGTATCCACCCCTGAAACTAATAGAGTATGTCACTGGGACCTCAAACAATGACACAGTGAATGAGTTATTTAAAACCAGGACTTAGATCCCCAGTCTCTTAAAAGCAAATCTCAAGGCATCACAGAGTCGTATGAAACACAACACAGACAAACACAGAACAGAAAGAGAATTCTTTGTGGGGGATTGGGTTTACCTATGCCTCTAGTTGTATTGACAGAAAACAGTGGTGGTGTGCCACAACTTGAAAATGGCCCCGTGGTTTTATGGGCCTTTCAAGGTGACCCAAAGGGTGGGATCTGCTGTCCACGACCAAGATCCACCCCGTAGTACATGTGTCTTGTTTAAAACGAAAATTGGGAGCCTAGATCCAAGCTTTTCCAACACTACCACCAACTAACGATGCCGGAGAAGTTTTACCAGAGCCATAGGAGGTGCTGGACTACCAGGTGAGGCAGCAGGGCCACAGGCCCGTGATGGAGGTTCTTTCCAAGTGGGTTGGTGCCCCATCAGAGGACAACAGTTGGGAGGTTGGAGGCTACGAAACCCCACACTTTGTAGGCAATGTTTTTTAAGTGGGGGAGGTTGTCAAGCACCTTGTGGAGGACGGTGGTGCAAGGAAAAGGATAAAAGTGGGTGCTTGATCTGTGAAGAAAGAGAGTCAAGCGTGAAGTGAAGGGGAAATTAAGAAGTGTTGTGTAAGAGAAGACTTATGCCAATCCTAAACGGCAGCGTTTAATAATAGTAGTAACGACGTCATATGTAAGTGTTAAACGATAGAGTTTTATTTTAATGCTTTTAGTTACTTGTGTCTAAAATACTGTGTTTTGACAGTTATTTCTATTATATTATAAGGGTAATGTAGTAATCTACTTATTAGTTTGTTAGTAGTCATAAGGGAATTATGTACTAGGATGGGAAACGGAATGAATCTTGTTGATGAATTGAATTGTTCGGAGGATTTGGGTTTGCCTCGAGCCAACCCTATCAATATTACTACAGTGAAGTTCTTCCATCATCTTCTTCTCCATTTCATAGTTATATTTTACATTACTATAGTGAGGTTCCTAACAGATTATTAGACAACATTTGTACATCGTATTTCATACTTGACCATGCCATGCTCTCTTTCTGAGAGGTTTTTTTTGACTGATAAAAAATTTTAAGAAAACATGTGGATGGGCATGAATTACAAAGGTAAAACAATTTATTGTTTTCATCAATCAAGGTGCATTCTTGGGCTCTGCCACCAACTTACAATGAATCTTGGATTTTTTTAGCTTAAATTATGAAATTGCTACCAGAGTAAGATATATGCCCTGTGTTACTATTGACTATAGCAGGAGCCTGGCTCTTCAGGAGCAACTCTGCCTGGTCCAGCCACAGGAGCAGCTGCCACTCCTCTTTGATTCAGTAAACACCTGAAATGTGCCAACCTTCCAGTAACTTTTCTCGGATCCTTAGCTAGCTTGTCATAAGGCGTCCAAAGTCGCTCTTCATTCAAAGGGGACAAAACAAGAAAGAAGATATATATCAGTGGAAAAAATTAGTAAAACTAGTTAATCTAACAAATACCCATGTAGATACCACTTTAGCAGCTGCTCAAATTCTTAAAACACAAATCATGAAGATAGCATATGGCTATACCAGCTTCAGATGGATTCCCGATGGGTTTACTTAATAATGTGTAAAGGGAAAACTTCACCCCAATGATGCTTAAGAACAAAAGAATGACTAATATTTTCTTGGTGAATGAAGAAGCTAAAATTCAAAAACTCTTTGTGGTCCGTTTCTCATCAATGTCCTTGGCATCTATGAAAGCTTAAACACTTGAGAGACAGTCATAATGCGAAGAAGATTACCAGTATCTTGAGTCTCCAGTATCTCTTTCATAGATTTATGGGTGGAAAAACATAACATACCAGGAATTTAATTTGACAGTGAAAAAGTTATAATTACCTGCAGCGGCTGCAGCTCGTGGCCATATGGTTTGTTCAATATCTGACCCATCAATGTGTTCACCCCACATGCATACCTCCCCACCTATAACTAATTCCTGCTGCTTGGGGTTTGTAATATTAGTGAGTGGCTCGTTCATATAGAACTGCTGCCATGTGTCATCTAGGTGATCCAAGTACCACTTGTCCTGGTTGCTTACAATGCACCTTAACCCAGATGCAACTACTTTCTGAGCAACACCACCTCCAAGCCTAACAGGAGAAATGAAAATTGTAGGCGAGAAATCAGCCCCACCAGAAATCTCAACACTGTCAGAATATATAAAGAAAAGGCAACATTTATGGATTCTAATTTGAAGCCAAAGTACAAAATCATGCTAGTAGATGTGTTATCCTTATTTCCTAATTTTTTTTTTTCTAAACATCCTTATTTCATAATTATTACAGGAAATCTTTTGCCCAGTACGCATCTCTATATTTTAACATGTTGCAAATTAATAGTAAAAAAGAGCGATTCCTGATCACGATGCATGCATTTAATTATTATCTTCCAGAAAAGAAAAAAGTAATTCAAGATCAGCAATCTTGTGAACTTTTTCAGAATGAAAATGGGCATTATGACGAAAAATCTATGAGCAGAGGTAAATGACGCATGAGCCTCCAACTTTAGATCATGCAATTAAGGACATACCAGTTGTGCACCACAGTCTTTCTGCTCAATTTATTGCCGAAATTGTTAAAAGTCTCTTCCCTGTAATTTCTCATGGGTGAATAAGATTAAAAGGTCACAAAACTACCTGTATAACCTCAGGCATAAAATCGTACCAGTTAATAATTTCATATCCATGGGACAGAGCTATGTTCTGTGCACGCAACACAAAATACTGATAAGCTTGAGATTCATTCATACTATGCTTAGTTAACCTGCAAATAAGAGTTCTCACGAGCATCATAGGCTATCTCTAAAATGTTTCTGGGTAATAAATGTTGAGCGAGTATAGTTTCCATGTCCTTGAGACAATGCAGTAAAATGGAACATGATCAGAGAACATGCTAATCAAAATTTAACATATTAAAAATTCCTCCTAATGGTAGCAGCAAGATGAAAATTTTTGGGAATGAAGAATTAATTGTAGAGTAATGCAGATACAGTCATGGGTTGTGCAAGCACCGCACACTCTTTTTTAAAAAGAGTGGGGTCCGCTATTAAAAAATTATTTTTTTCATGTAAGTCTCATATTTACTCATTTTTTCAAAAGGAGTGCGCGGGCACTTATGCATTTTATAATTGCAAATATCATTTCTCTTGATGTAATACAAACATGATGATATGTGAGTTCTTGAAAATCTAAGATACAATGTGGTGGGGATATGCTAATTAACTAACATATTAAAATATTTAAGCATATATTATGCTATTTTTTAGGTTAAAAGATAAATAACAATCATCAAGAATCATAAAATGTATGAGTGATGAAAACTAATCAGAAGCTATGAATGGCAATACACCTAATAAAATTAATATCTAATATTCATGTAGAGAAGATTTTAAAGGTGCCGAACTTTCTAAAACACTAGATCTAGCACTGTATACCTAAGAGTCCTTTTTTCATAAAGAATTTTGACTTTTGCCACCAAAAGCATGTGTCATGTCCCAGCTGTATTCTACCTTGTCTGAACTGTATCCGTGGGAAAAAAAAAAAAAAAAAAATCTTTGATGGATGCAAATTTGATATGAATTCCACCATGTCAGTACCGGACAAGGGTGATATTCAATAGCAGTGGCTATTTTGAAGAATTCATACTTCCTATTCAACCATTTATGATGCCGATACGCAATATATTAACTAAATTGTAGGCACACTAGAGGACAAAGACGGGAAGAGAGCTGAGTCACAGAACCCTCTATATCCCATAACAATGGGCAGCTAAAACTAGTTAGCAATGTGGCAAATTCACACTCTACAGTAAATGCAGAACATGTGGGAACTATACAGGGAACACAGAGAGAGAGAGAGAGAGAGAGAGAGAGAGGGAGAGAGAGAGAGGGAGAGAGAGAGAGAGAGAGAGAGAGAGAGAGAGAGAGAGAGAATAGACTTTAGAAATTAAGTTGTTACCATTTCCTTAAACGAGGAGTCGATATCCAGCAACCTGAAATGAAATACGTAATTGTTTGTCATTAAATTATCACCATCAAATTATCAAGTTTAGGACTATCTAAAATCAGATAATGAGTGGTGACCAGCATGTATAGTTATGGATACAGAAGATCTGTATCATAAGATTAATTTGAACAAATGCAAGCAACGTCTGAGTCTGAGTCTTAACACATATTGCTGAACCAATGGATACTGAATTCTTACGATCCTAAGATTGGGAGAGAATATATGCATTGCCCCACATGCATTTTTTAAAAGCTAAGCTCTACATATAAACATTACATGCATATATATTGAGCTATATGAATCAAGCTTATAGTAAGAGAGCCCAATCTTAGGATCATAAGATTGGGAGAGAATATATACATTGCCCCACATGCATTTTTTTAAAGCTAAGCTCTACATATAAACATTACATGCATATATATTGAGCTATATGAATCAAGCTTATAGTAAGAGAGCCCTTCAAACCATTTAGCTCCACAAAGAATAGTTTTAAGAGGGAATTCGACAGGATATAAAATTCTAGCAACTCTTGCACTTAAAGCCTTCGAATTAAAATATAATCCTATCATGAAAGATGATGGAGAAGATTGATTCTCTAATAAAACAGTCGACAGTATAATTTTACTTGGTTAGAGGACAATAGGAACAAAATTGAAAGTCAACTGTTTATTGATACTTACTTGTATCAACCTCATCGCCTCCCAAGTGAACAAATCTAAACTTAAAAACCTTACTGAAATCTGCAAGATAAAATATTTTTTTTAAAAAAGCACTAATTATTTCCCTTTTCATTTTGACAATAGCATATGTACTTTCAGACATCAAAGGAACCATTTTGTTAATGAAGAGGATGGTACAATGTTATCAAGAAAAACTGTGACATTACCTGATAGAATTCCATCTATTACTTTAAAGGTGAATTCATTGCTGACATCAAGTGGCTGCTGACAATTCTTTGACGGCCACAGAGAAGGATAGCCAATCCCCCTAAAGATTTAAACTATAAGCACCAAGACAACTTTATGCAATGTCATTACAAAACCATTAATCTCTAGACTTTGAGAGACCACAATATGTATAAAAAACCAAGAACATAAAAAAGAAGGAAAGAACAATATAAATTTGTGAAGATCTCAAATAAGTAACTCAATTAGATAGTAAGGTGAGAGCAGCATAGACACTAGCACTCCTTTTGATCTGAAAATCACAAATCCTTGCATTTTTAAGGAAAGTTCAACCTGTCCTGATAATCCTCTGAGTAGGGAAAGATTTGCTGTCTTTTTTTATGAGTCAGAACACCAGCACCTTTAAAATGGCATCTTTATTTTCCCAGTTATCCAAATGCTTTTGGTGTAAGCTTAGAATTTTTTTTCCAGTTCTTGCAATTATGATCTCAGATTACTTGTCATGGTTTATATATTTACTTACCGGGGAATAAAATCAACTTCAAAAATTAACTTACAGGGTTCCCTTCAACAAAATAAAGCAGTTATTAGGCTAATTTAAACAGAAAAGACAGGGCTAGACAGTTGTTAAGAAGTATGTTAGAGAGACAATCAAACTTTTCTAGCTGCAGGTAGCATATCTATGTCCAATAGTTACATTAGGCCATGGTAACAGTCTATGAAACTTAGGTATGTGCAAAGTTTGAAGTGAAAATAAGGTCTAGTGGCCAATCCTGTAGCACATGACAAGATGTGCAATCTTTTTTTTTTTTTTGGATAAGTGGACAAGATGTTCAATCTTCCTAGAATAATGTAAAGGAAAAGAAACTGAAAAACAAGAAACTACAATGAGCAATAATGGTTAGAGAGCAACAGAATTCAAATTCAACAACATAAGAGATAGTTGCAAATGAATGTTGATCAAAGGAAAAGAATGATGGCTCGTTGCATGCGTGGCAAGTAATAGTGGGTTTTTGTCAATGCACTGAGTCATTATCAGGGATCAATTAATTTGGTAAAGGAGATGTTTTTTTTATTCTCTTTTTCTACATTGAAGAAGCAAGTAGCGAGAAAGGAAAGAGATCATAGTTACCATGAGCGAGCATGTCCTGGAACATCAATTTCAGCCAATACATTAATCCCTCGTCTTTGAGCATAACTGTGTTATTAACAATTCATGTATTAGATGAAATAAATCATAGAAGATAGATCAGTATTCAGATGATGTAGTCAAGGTGAAAGTTTCTTGCCTCACAATTTCTGCAGCATCAACGAATGTATATCGTTCTGAAATTGAATATGCACCATCCCATAGTTTTGGATATGAAGGTATCTCCAAAGGGAAAGACTGTGTATCTACAATGTGCCAATGCAACACATTCTGCATGAAAGTGGGCAAAGACAGGTAGCATATTGGTAAGTTTGTCAAATCTGTTGTTTGCATTAAAGTAATTAGTTATTTGCACCAATCAAAGTGCAGTGTATGGGAAGTAAAACTTCACTCTAGGTCCACCAAACTCTCCACGACAAAATACATCAATTGAAGACTTTTTATTTTTTATTTTTTCTAGGACTGACTTATTCATATGTTTTCCTACATATCTCTACATTGATTGAAGCAGACCACAAAATCAGCAAATAATTGAAGAAACACAGAATCATATTGATCCCTTAACACCCCTCTTACCCCTTGTCACTGTAGCTTCCCTTGGGTTCTGTATATAAGATTCACCTGCCTATTCTTTTCTAGCTGTTTAATGATAACAGCCCAAAAGGCTGGTGACAATATGTAGCGATTCGATATCCATTTTAATGGTTATTACAAATTTTAACACTACTAGCACTCGGTAAAGTAGTCAATGGTCTCGTCCACCCAAATGAGAAATACGAAAATTCATTAAGCCAACGGTTCTCAAGTTTTCTACCACAAATAATTGGGTTCCACATTGGAAGGGTGAAGCTTATAGTAGTCATTATCTGCTCTCAAACGAAATACATCAAACGAATTCTAAATTATGCTATCTACCCAATCAAAGGTCCAAGAACAATTGCAGCAATATGCTGTGATGAGGAACTGCATGAAATTTTTGATGTTAGAATTGTGCTCTTAAGCACAGTTAGGAAATATAAACTGAAAACCATTGGGCAACAAGTGAAAGGGTCCATACCAGTTTTGCATAGGTCATCGAGTCAATAACTTTCTTTATTACCGGCAATGGCAAATAGTGTCGTGATGTATCTGCAACAATAAACAAAAAGGAAGAATCAGATCCACTTATTTCATGCTCTGAATAATCATATTGTTTTGCCATGGTAACTCACAGCAGTTATGGAGCCCCAGTAAGTTGACAAAAGACCAACAACGAACAAAGTGAGGCTAACTTAAAACTGAATATTTGCCAGTGGTTTTTGGAACAAAAGGCATCTCCTAACCACCATGAAAAAGGATTGGATGGTTAGATCTAGGGTTGAATCTCATAATGGTATCTTAGATGAATTTCTCTTGCCATGTTTTTAGCCTCCCTATCAATACTTCTGTTAATACTACATGCATAAATAGCACGAAGTGCATGTATATACAGGTGACTCCAGGCTCATACATTTATTCCTGTCACTCCACTCTGATTAGTTATGTAAAAGAAAAACCATCAGCTATATTTATTAGTAGTTTGTTCTCTAAAAACTAAATAGATGAATTAGGAAAAAATGGAAAATTGTATAGCCATTGATATAAAATTAGTTGAACTAAACATTTAATCTTTACAATTTACAGGAGTCAATAAGTGTTAAATATGTACATTATAATCTAAAAGAAGAAAATAAAAAATAGAGATTAAAGATTTTTAAATAAGAAGATTATGTTCTCAAACAAGTAAAAAAGAAAAGAAAATAGAACACATCAACAATAAGCAGTAAACTGACAATTCAAGGAGTACAAGAAAGGCATCTTACCTATCAAAAGCCCTCGATAAGAGAATCTTGGCTTATCAATAACAGTCCATGGGACCCTAGGAACTTGAATTACCTCCAATGTAAAGTTGAAATAACATAATTGACTGAACGTCTGCAATTTTTATATTAAAGCAAACACATCAAATTTTTACATGTGGTCAATAAACTCTTAGAACAACATCTTTTATTGTCATAAATGATGACACATAACCTGAAGCCCATGTAAAGCTCCATAAATAGTCTGTGCCTGCAGCATTTTGTAATACAATTGAATTAATCAGAAAATCATCAGCTGATCAAAAGGTACAGACATAAAGTATGCTGCTGATTTATAATATACTATACTGGCATTCATATGACATCAAGCACACAACGACATTTCAGAGTAGCACGCATTGACAATGAAATCATGGTTTATTGGTCATATCATTTAAGGATACCAAGCACAAACAACATATTGTCATGTCAGGCAGCAACGCCTATTATGCTGTACAACTGCAATTCGCCCCTTAGTTGTATCTATCTGTGGCCAATTCATAGACCACCACACAAGGATCCATAAGGTAGCTAGGATTATCTTTAATCAAGTCCATAGAATGTGAAACTTATAACCCCAAGGGGTTGGCTCAAGTGGTAAAGGCCTTGGGCTTGGAGGTATGCTCACCCGAGGTCTAAGGTTCAAATCCCCTTAGGTGCAAACAATCTCTAAGGGCCATCAAACTGGGGGACTTTTTCCTTGAATTACCCAAGGTGTACTTGCGGAAAACTTCTTGTTGAGATTAGTCGGGACGTTGTTCCTGGACACCCGGTACCAATAATTAAAAAAAAAAAAAGAATGTGGAACTTATAGTCATGACTAGCAGATTCTACAGAATGTATTGGCTAATTTTTTTAAAGAAAAAACTCGTGTAAAAACTATCTAGAATGCAAACTGGTGGCCAATATATGCACTATGCTTGAAGTTCTTTGAAACAAACTTACTCTTGTTAGTTTTTCATGGAAGACATACTTTTGTAATTCATTAAATGTCTCAACATCACGGGAAACTTCTGGCCATAAACAAGCTGAGGAAGCGTGGTTGGTTTATAATGAATTGGTGCTTCATGTGCAAAAGGAATGGTGAATCAAAGGACCATCTACTTCTTCATTGTGATGTGGCGAAGGCTATATGGTATGAAATCTTTGTAAGGCTGGACTTTGCTTGGGTGATGCCAAAGAGGGTGGTGGAACTTTTGGCTTGTTGGTGCTGAATATGGGGAAACCGTCAAGTAGCAGATGTTTGGAAGTTGGTGCCCCTATGTCTTATGTGGTGTATATGGAATGAGAGGAATGGAAGATGTTTTGAAAATAGAGAAAGCTCATGAGGGGGGATTAGAGACTTATTTTTCCAATTTTTGTTACTTTGGGCTAAGGCTATTGTATTAGAGGGGGTTAATTTTAATGACTTCTATGCTTCTTTTTTTATTTGTAGGCTGTAATTAGGTATTTCTTTCTCGTATACCACCAGTGTACTTGGGCTATGCCTAATTAGAAGAATCAATAAATTTTCTTACTTATCAAACAAAAAAAAAAAATTAAATGTGTCAACATCTCAACGTATTAGGTCAATGGTAAACAAGTTATCTGGGTAAAATGAATACTTCTGACTTTTCTGCCAGGTTGAAATCTATCCGCAAGTATGTTATCGGATAATAAATGGAATACTTAAAAAGGATGACGGAGTTACTTATTTTTTAAACCCCCCTAGTCACTATCCTTAATACATACGTCAAGCTAATTCTCAATTATTATTGTCGACAAAAAAGTATATCTAAAATGAAACTTTAATTGGTGCGAACAAGCAGAAAGAGAAGAGATTGCACTCACTTCCAGATGCGCATAGACAGGCTTCCCAGAATCCGGAACTGATAACTTATATGACTCATCGATACCATATCGTAACTGCACAGCAAGGAAGATCTTTCAGTAATAAAGTTCTGGGTTTGTTTGTACAAACGAACAAAAAGCATCTCTTAGATGGAAATGTCCCCATATCAAATACGCTTGGAGCATTTTGAATAATAGAGACAGGTAAACCAAAATTAAATGAAGTTGCGCAAATAGAGAAGAATTTGGATCTAAAAGAAAACTCTTCAAACAAATCATTATAACAAATTAGCCGTGGTCTCTTAATCATAACCAAAAAAGAATTTTCTTAGTGCTTAACCACGCTGCTTACTGGAATTTAATTTAAAAATCATGCCCATGCTCACATATGGAGAAAAAAAAAAGGCATTATCCGGGACCAAATGCCAGTTCAAGAACAATGGACACAAGTTACCGAAAAAAAAAACAAACCCACATCAACAGAAATCCCAAGCATACAGCCAACTCCAAATCATGAAAAGAAATACCACCTCATCATCCGCTGTCAAAACAACCACGTGCAGACCCTGAAGCAGAACCGAAGTATCTATACCAGAAAAATTAGCATCGACAACATGAGCAACTCGGATCACATCGAGCAACCTTGAGAACCCGTCCTTCAAAATCCCAGAAGCATCATTATACTTGCTTCCCTCAGTCTTGAGCCCAAAATCCTTACTGACGTAGAGAGTCCGATGTTCCCCGTGGCTCACCAACTTGGGCATTGGCCATATGTTGAGCCTATCCACAGTAATCGCATCTATTGCAAGCACTAAAATCGACACCAATACCAAAAAGACACACACTTTCTTCCCCATCGCAAATCTCTCCAGCTCCTACAAAAAACCAGCAAAAGACTGCAAAGGAAGCTAATATGATCAGTGGTAGAGAAATAGTAGGTAGCTAGCTTACCTAACTAACAGGAGGTGAAGGAAGTTGGAGAATGTGGACTGAGTGGCCTCGGGTGACGAATCTCTAAAGATGAACGAAAGGAGCAATATGTTTGGCTGAAGAGGAAGAATGTAGAATTTGGTAATTATCCATTGTTGCCATTAACTCGGTAATGTCTGTTACTACATCCGTGATCCATATATGCGCATTAGTAAAGCTGGCCGAGGCAGTGGAGGCTTGAGTGCGTGCGCCACTTATTAATTTTTTTCGTCTTTACACATGTCTTCGTGTTTTCATTAATGTAACGAACTTCACGTGTAGAGTTTTCAATCAGGACCGTGAATCGAAGTGGGTCCCTCTCAATGACGAATATGGGCTGTCGGTAAACCATGGGCTGTCACTTTCTGCTTCCAAATCCCCGCTGTCTATCGGAGTTTTCAAAGCCCTAGTCTGCTTTCGCGATTGAAAATTAAAATTTTGAAAATATTTTTAAAAAAAATGATATTTATAATTATGATTATGTAAATAGCGTTTAGTTATTTTAAAAAAAATGAATTAATATGAAGTTTATATAAAAAAAATTAACTTTTTAATTGTAAACTTTACTCTTTTTCAAAACGATTGCGCAACGTTTGTAATTTCACTACTGTATGTAGCATTGCTCAATTTCCAAACTGCCAGTGTCGGGACTCGGATCGATTGTATTTTCCGTCGGGCCTCAAATTTTTTTTTTTTTTACGTTTAAGAAAAATAAAAATTTTATGTATAATTATTTTTATTATTTTTTATTAATATAATTAATTATATTATTTTTTTAATATAAAATAATTATTTTAATCAATCACATCACTATAAATAATATACAAAAGTGATACTATGTAATATAATTAAAAAAATTTATCTTTTAAATCAAACTGTATTATATAAAAACTTTATTAAGTGTTTTCTATAAACCGACTTGATAATATAATTTTTTTCAAAAAATATGTGTTAATTATCATTATTTTAATTATTAAATATTTTTTAATACATATCAAATAATTAATAAAAAAATAAAATGCAACAAATAATTTTATAATTATTTAATACTACGTCTATGAATAAAAAGATAATTAGTAAGACATTTATTTTTAAAGAGTTTCTTAAATTCAGTCAATTTTTTTGTAGGCGGTAAAAGTAATTATCGTAATTGATCCACACTTTAAAATTGGTATAATTATTAAAACAACAATGTTATATACAATCGTAAAATTATAAATATCGCACAATCGCTTTAAAAAAAATGAGGTCTACGATTAAAAAGTTAATTTTTTTTATATAAGTCTAATATTAATTTATTTTTTTTAAAACGATTGTATGTTGTTTGCATAACTACGACTGTAAATATTATTTTATTTATTAAAAATAGTAACAATTTATTGAATATATATAATTGTTCCACTAGATCTCGTGATCCATTTGCAAATTTCAAATCACGTCATCAAAAGTCAATCCCTTTGACAAAGAGCCAACTATGTAATCATTGCTTTATAATGTTTCAGGGCCATTGAGCAAAGGTGGAACCTTTACTGGAAATTAACGAAATCCTAATGCTATTATTAGAAGGGATGTTGCTATTTATAAGCTTACACATTATAAATTATAAATTATATTTTTTTATTTTTTAAATTTGTTTAAATATATTCTTTTATTCATTATTTATATATCAAATATTTGGTAAAAAAATTAATTAATTAATTAATTAATTAATTAAAAATGTGATGTGTAATATATATGCTTATGTTTAGAACTTTTTTTATTATAATTATAATGTTCAGGCAAATTAACTATTTATAAAAGAAATATTATAAAGAAGTCTTATATCATGCATCTTTACTTAACTAATATATGATTTATCAATTTTTTTTCTTTTTATTTAAATCCACACATATTTAAGCATTAAGATAAAATGATAAAAATGACAAATCACGTATTAATTAAATGGAACTGTGTAGTATAAAACTTCTACATAAAATTTCTCAATTTATAAATGGACATGTGATTACATAAAACTTCTTACGTATTCACGTGTCCATCTAGCACGAGGTTGTTTAGATTGAGAAAGCCTCTCAACTTATTTCATCTTATCACATCTAATCATTATAATTTTCTCAAACTCACACACAAAATATAATAAATAGTTCACTTTTTTCAAATATTAAAATAAAAATAATATTATAATAATATTTTATTTAACTTTCATCTTATTTTAACTCACTATCCAAAAATCTTCAAATGTGCACACCAATGCATATGGCTCTTTTTTTATCCCCTTTCTTAAGCATTTTTAAACATTCGTAATCATTAAAAAAATATAAATATATATAAACTCATTAATAAAAGTTTTTAATCATTAAAAAAAATTAAAAAATATAAATGGATACACTTAGGCTTTGTTTGGTTACACAATTTAGATGAGATGAGATAAGATATTTTGTTGAAAGTTGAATAAAATATTTTTATAATATAATTTTTTAATATTAGTTTTGTTTTAAGATTTGAAAAAGTATAATTATTTATTATATTTTGTTTAAGAATTTAAAAAAATTATAATGATTATATAAGATATAATGAGATGAGATAATTTGATTTTATATAACTAAACTAGCATTAACATATATTTGAAAGTCGTACATCATTTCCTTTATAAATAGGATAGTGTTGTGGATGTAGCCGATCCAGAGAAAGAACAAAAAAAATTTAAAATTTTTTTAATTTTTTTATTTAATTTTTTATATTCTTAAATAAATTTTTTTAAAAAAGATTCATAATATTATTAAAATCATTTTTTAATTATTACATTAAAAAATTAAAATAAAATAATTAAACCCAATTGGACTCATTTGTCGGTGAGTGCAGCATTTTTGTTTTAAATATATATCTCCAAATTCGGATGCTTTTAAAGCTCTGTTCGATTCGCGTATCAAAGTGATATTTATTCGATTCGCGTATCAAAGTGATATATATTCGATTTCAGAGAATATAGTAATGGAAACCGTATCAAAGCCTTTATACTCACGAAATGTCTTCGTCAAGCCATCTCTTTTCCCAAAATAATTTTAAAAATAAAATCCCTCTTTTTCATTTTAAGTATTTGTGAACTTTCTTTCTTTAAATAAATAAACGTACATGCAAACGTGCTTATAAAATGTTTTCTTTGATTTGTAAGCATAGGGGGAAAAAAGAAGTGAGAATAATACGCCTACAAGTCCCGTTCTCAAAGCTATCTTTTCAGTTTTCATTTTCTCTTGAAATAATTTGAGAACTGACTAGGATGGGTATGGGTATTGAGAAGTGTTGAGAAAAGTTATGAATAATAGTAAAAAGTAAATAAAAAATAATAATAAAATAATAAATAGTAATAAAAAATAAATAAAAAATAATAAATAGTAGTAAAAATAAATAAAAAATAATAATAAAATAATGAATAGTAGTGAGAAGTGTTGAGGACAACACCCAAACACATCCAAGATGATGCAAAATTGCAGACCGGGGGCCAAGCTCGCGGAACACTCTTTAGTCATGATTTTAAACAAATTAAAAAAAATAAAAAAATAAAAAACTTAAAGTTGTAGACAGATCATAGATTCATAAGCTCATAGCAAAGAGATGACATGCATGTTATAAAAAAGACATATAAGGCGGATATATATATATATATATATTTAAATGATAGGTACACCTATAAAGATTGCCTATCATTTGTATGGAATTATGTTTTTTTTAACATTTGTATTTGTTTATATTTTAGTATTGTATTTCTTAGTTTCAATATTTTTTTAAATACATAAAAAAAAATGCTTTAAAAAACAACACAAGAAACTAATCGGTACCGACTGTCGGTGGGAGTAGCACTAAAAACGCTAAAATCACGTATGCTTATATACAACACCTTGCATACATGTGTACGTGTACGATGCATGTGCAGGGATTTTGGTGTTAACAACAAATAACCAACAAACTCGATCAAACATCATCGAAAGTATAAGGCTCCATTTGGGACTTAGATTAAACTGAGATTAATTCAGTTTAGTCTAATTTTAAGCCGAATGTAATATTCAAATACCAAACTCTCAAATCATTAAATTCATCTTATCTCTAAATTTCTTTACATGTGAAACTTACAATTTTTTTTAACTCAACACATTTTTATATATAGGACTCATAACTTTTTTTAAATTTGCATAAATATATTTAAATTCATATTAACATCCAAACACATTTTAATTCATCTTAGGTGGGCCCCATAAAACTCACTCTACCATCTCAACTCACTACTATTCATAAAGAATTCAACTCAACATCCAAACAGGACCTATGACTATATACAAAGGTCCAACTCATTAGCTTCAAACAAATAATTATTCTATTTGCAAGCCGATATGTAAAATATACCATACACATCACTTATGTAGCATTATTTGATTTATAACATTCAAATTATAAAATTTCTTTTTCAAATCAAATAATGTCATGTAATTTATGTTTGCAGGTCGTGTCATGGCAAGTCATTGACATTTGACTATATGGATCATTCCAATACAAACCGTGGCCCTTTAAGCTAAATGGGTCAAATTTTCAAACCCTAACACAACCTATTTAAATAATGAATAATATAACATAATTCATTTTTATCCGTTTAATAATTAATTAAAAATTAATCAACACAATACTATCCGTTTCAATCCATTTTATATAAATGGGTTAAACTGATCCACATAACTCATTTAATATCTCAAAAAATAAACAATAAAGATATCCATTTATAAAAATATTAACACTCGCCAGATTTTAACTTATAAGAAAACCAGTGTTACAAATCCAATAATAATAAATATGAATATAAGTTCAAAATTACAATCCCAATAATAAAAATATAAGTATATTAAGAAATACCAATATTACAACTCAATAATAATAAAATTGTAATTTTGAAATAAAATTAAACGGGTTATTGTGAGTTGATTTTAGGTTAAGCGGGTTAACTTGTTTATTAATTGGGTCTTAATGGGCCAACCTGTTTTAACCCCAAATCATTTATGTTAAACGCAAGCCCACTAATTTCATATCGTGTTAAGTTCATAGGTCATGTCACACATATTGGTACCCCTAATAAGCATTTTGTTAGATGCGTTATCTATACCGACTCGTAAATAGGGTTTTCTTTTTGGCAATCAGAGTCTTATGGTTCATGACATCCTTGTTAACAATTCAAGTTTCAACCTCGCATTTTAGGTAAGATTTCGGATCAAGGTCTTGAACTCATTTTATGTCATAAGATTCCTTCTCGATACAAAAGACAGATTTTGAAAGGTGTATTTTTCTCTTTTAAATAAAAGATCATATAATTATAGACAAAATACTTCAATTTTAGTTTATATATAGATATATACATGCATATATACTAGTAAAGTTTCCACGTGCAGGACACGTATACCCAATTGAAAATGGTGTAACTGAGCAATATGTCGGTCAATCGGACTGATCTTGTTCAGTGATCCTGAGCAAGGGGTATTTTCTTGTGATGCTCAAAATTTCCGAACAGTGAGTTTGCCGAATTGGATTTGCTAGATGATTTTGAGCAAGGATTATTTTATTGCAATGCTCAAAATTTTCAAGTGATGTGTTAGTTAGACTTGCCTTGCTCGATAATCTCGAACAATGGTTGGATTCTTGCACTACTTGGTATTACCAACTCGTGTGTCTGTCGAACTAAATGTACTCGGTGATCCCAATCAAGAGTTATTTTATTGTGATACTCGGGATTACCAATCAATGTGTCGATGAATAGCCTTGCTTCGTTATCTCAAGCAAAGTTTTATATTTTCTTGTGATGTTTGGAATTACCAGTAGTGTGTTTGTCATACTGGACTTGCTTGGTGATCTTGGTCAAGACTTATTTTCTTGCGATGCTCAAGATTTTTGAGCAATATGTCAATCATGCTGGCCTTGCTCAGTGGTCCTGAGTAAGTGCTAAATTTTTGCACAATGTGTTGGTTAGACTATGAAAGATACGTATGTCCAATTGAAAGTGTTGTTGTGTTTTTTATATAGAAAAATATAATTTTTAAAATACATATAAATTAGAACTAATCTTTAAGAATGAGATGCATCAAGGAAAAAAAATAATTGTTAATATGATAATGAACTAAATAATACGAAAGTGTTTTAGAGTTTTGTCAATTATAAAAAATAATTATTAATCGGTAGTAGCAAATGTAGCGAACCAAATATAGATATGTCAATCAAAACATGGTTTATGAACAAATTAAGTCAAAAGGCACATATACAACTATTGTAAAATTTAGTGTTTGTTAGCTGCGGGTATGCATTTGTTTCACATATGATTAGCTTATCAAGAAGATAGTCAACTTGTTTTATGGATATGAATTTGTTTTGTTCATAAAATTGATCTTCCCAATTCATGTATAGTTTTCTTTTACTACAATGCTCATGCATAGGTCTACATTGTTTGTATAAATAAAGATGATCTTGAAAATTGAATGTTTTGAACTAAACTAATGAAAATTTAAAATAGAAAGACACAAGAATAGGACGTTAGTTTGATACTCTTTAGTATGCTAACCCTTGTGATTGGACCGCATACTTGTAGATGTTAGGACAAAAATTTTATTGGATGGTTTTATTTCTAAATAACTCATTCCATATGGTGTCATTTCTAAAATAATGGCTCATAAACTTAATCCTAAGCATGTCATAGCTAGGCCTGTGCAATATATCTGATGGGTCGACCAACCCGTGAGATCCGATTGGAAATGAATCGATAAAGTCGGATCACCGTTAAAGTTGGTTTTAACCCATGTGGACCCGATAAATGTCAGGATGTTATTTTGAACCCGACTATTCAATTTCCGTTTTAATCTCCACCCTCGCTTCATCAAACCCTAGCCCTCCACTTGTCTAGTCCATGTGGTTTTTTTTTTTTTTTTTTTTTTTAATGGAGGTCCATGTCGTTGGTGCTCTGCATGTCTTTGGGCCAGTGAGTGACCCATGGGTTCTCCTCCTCGCAGCTTCTGGGTGTCTTGGAAAACCACTGAGCTACCTCGTCCGCCATGGTCGCAGATTAAAAAGCTCGATTGTTTTTTTTTTTTTTGTTGTTGTATATTCGCTCAGCCTTTTCTGATCTGGTTTGGCTTCACACTCTTCAACTCTTTCGCCTTCTTTGTTTGTTTTCTTTGAGCCTTTGATGTTCGATAAAATGAATGAAAACGTTTTGCTGCTTATCGGTATTTATATTGTCGATTACTACCGTTTGGGAGAGGCAGAGTTTGTAGAAGTGATTTATGAGTAAGATTTGGTGATGTAGTAAACCAAACATTTGGACATTCAATTGAGATTTGGGAGAGAATTTTGAAGAAAAAGAAATCAGAAGAAACGAAGAGGGGAAAGGAGGATTGATGCAGAGCAAGGACAACGGGTTCGACCCGATCTGATAGTTAAGGTTTGGAGTCGGATCGAGTTGATGGGGCTTCCCTGGCAGGCCGGGTCGGGTTGGACCTAAATTATGGGTTGGATGGATCGGTGTGCAGGCCTAGTCATAGCACAAAGGGATGATCAAATTTACCTAAAATTCTTCAAAATAAATTCTAATGGTAAAAATGTAGATTTATTTAAGAGAGAATACAATTTTAAGGTAAAATAGACAATAATAAAAATATGGAAAAAAAGAGGCATTAATAATCTAAATGAAAACCTTGATGATTTTTCCTGCCAAATAAAAAATATTTTAGAATCTTATAGACAAAAAGCATAGCCTATCAAACACAAACTACAAGGACAAATAGGTAATTTTACCTATCAAACACATTAAAATCTCAAGGACGAAGTAGGAGTGTAAAATTAGATCCGGATCCAGATATCCGGAGATATCCAAATCCTGATTCGGCTTTTTAAAACCGGGCGGATATCTGCATGGATAAACTGAGTTATAAACCCGAGCAGGTATCAGATCTGTACTCGGATACCCAGATTGTAATCGAATATCTGGATTTCATACTCTTTTTAAAAAAAAAAAAATTGTATTTTTAACATTGAAAAAATTCTTTTAGCACAATTCAAAAGGCCTTTTTTAAAATATATATCACTTAAACACCTTTTATTTTTTAAAAAAAAAAAAACACAAAAACTTTTTCACACTTTTTAAAAGGTTTTTAACAGCCATTATGTTTCTTTATTTTTAGGTATTTTTTATATAATGAATATCTTTATAGGCATTTTAAACTTATTTTTTGCCCATTGCAATTTTTATAAAACAAACAAAATAATAATAGACATCAATACACACACTACATCGCATATTACGTTGTTGTTTACGTCACAATGCAAAATATCTTAAGACTTCTCTAATTTTGTCTACCATGAACTTAAACTTTCCATATTTCAAAAGTAAACTACAGCTTACATCATCTCAAAACTTCTCTACATAATAACAGAACCCAGTCAGCCATGTCATCTTTATATGTCTGCTGCAAGGAAGTTCCCAGATAGTGATACCTACATATAGACATAAGTTGTGTATAATTAATCAGGGATGACAAAAGAGTGAAAAATTCTAATGGGAGTAGTACAAAGCTTACTACAATGACAAGACCTGTTGGCACTGAAATGAAAAGAACACCAAGAAACAAGAACAAACAAGCCATGAAATCAAGATGACAGCGGAAGTGAAATAAAACAGTGGAAGTGAAATAAAATAGTGGCATGAGAAACATCAAAGTCAGAAGCACAGTAGAAGCCATGTTCGTAAGGCCAATAGCCATAATTTCTTTGTTTTCATCGACTTGGAAAGAACGAAAAGGAAAATAATTTTGGAATAGAAATATAATAAAAATCAAATCAATAGCAATATATATATATATATATATATATCCAAACAAACACAAAAAAAATATGAATTAACCATAAAACATATGCCCAATAAAGAGAATAAGAACTGTAAATGATGTTTCTCAATATCTATTAATTATCATTATTTTGGCAGAAAACTACACTAGGCAGAAGCGACAGATAGAACTTCAAATATTAACTAGCACATCACACAGCGGGGAATAAAGGATGAAGAAAAAGAAAGAATGAAAATTGAACCAAAATCACAACAAAGTTTTAGAAAGTGAGGAAGCTGAAACTACAAGGACTTTCCCAAGCAGAGCAAGCAAATGGAAATTTGATTATGCTCAAGACTCATTTTCTTAACAGATAAATTAGAAGTGACTACCTGGAAAAACAAAATAATAAGATTGGGCCATGACAAAAAGGAAAATGAAAAAGGTTTGCCTCCTCAAATTTGATACTGTCTACAAGGCTTTAAAGTCCAACCCATAAGTATCACTTACTCTATCATCAACAAGTTTTCAGTGCAGTGTAAGAAATTGGCTCTTTTCATGGTTGGACAAATATATAAGACGATTCATGATATGGGTGAAGAAGAAGCAATTGGATAATGCACCAATATTAGAAACATTGTGCAATAATCTGACAGAAAGGCATCCAAAGTAAGCACTTGTAATCACTTGACATGGTTTAAAATATATTATAAGAAGTTTTGTCCAATGTCAGCCTATGAATACCCAAACAAAATACCTAACAAGCAGTGAGTATATAATATTACCTTGCTATATGCTTTCCATCTTCAATATTGGCATGTTTCATTGTCTAGTTTTGTCCAATGTCAGCCTATGAATACCCAAACAAAATACCTAACAAGCAGTGAGTATATAATATTACCTTGCTATATGCTTTCCATCTTCAATATTAGCATGTTTCATTGTCTGATCTAGATCCTCGAGCACCATAGACAAGGCACTACAATATTAGCATGTTTCATTGTTTGAACATAACTCAGTGCAAGAAATTTATAGAAAAAAGACCCATAGACATACCTGCAACGAAAAATATACTTTTCAAACCTCCAAGTACAATCAAAATCACAAAACCCAGATCTGGGCAAACCGACAAACCGCATCTAGATTTAAACACAAACACAAAAATCCATATTCAGACTTAGAACTCAAAAACATTATTGAGAAATAGAAAGGATAGAACAAACAACTCAGAATAGATTCAAATCATTCTGAACAAGTCCTATATACAAGAGATCTAAGAGAACTTCAAAACCAAGATAGAAACATTTTGCACAATGCACACATCCAACTAGGTTTCCATCCGTGTCGATTTCAGGCTTAGGGGAAGTTGAATTTCCATAGTGTTTTTCAAGAAGGAACAAAGCTATAGAGATGGGTAAAAATGAAGAGTTCAAGTTGAGAGAGAGAAGAACATACAGTAACCTGTAGGCACGCACTAGGGTTTCAGAGTTAAGAAATAGATGGGGCACATGACGAACGACGAAGGTGAGCCAGTGTTCTCGCAATGACGGCTAGGGTTTATGATTTTCATAACTTTGAGATATAGAGAGAGAGAGTTGTTTGTGACTGTATAGTGAAGCACTGAAGTCTGAGGTTGATCGTTGAGAGATCCGGTTATTAACGCAGAGAGAAAACGATAGTGTTTTCTATTAGTAAAATTTGATTACGAATAACCGGGTTAAAACCTAGGTCCAATAACGGATCCGGACGGGTGTTAAAAAAATTTATACTTGCCCAAATTGCCCTGATTTCTAGGTTTTGGATCGGACTAAAAAAAAAGTGGGGCCCGGTTCTACACCCTTAGGACAAAGAGATAATAAGAGAAAGTAATTTCTCTTTGCTCATCAAACACAAACCTAAGGACAAGAAAATTAATTTTTCCATCAAACATAATTTACTGTTGACACTATTATAGCACCATTATAATAGAAGGGAGATATATAGATTCGTCTTTTGACAATGTTCTACCACCTGATATATATATATATATATATATATATATATATATATTAATATCATCAATGTGTTTTTAAACCTATAGTACTTGGGTTTCATGAGTTTAGCATATATGTTCCTTGGAAGGGATCAAATAATAACAGGTCGATAGTGTTTTTTAGGCCCAGCCCATGGTAGGGGACTCATTAAGAGGGAAGAATAAGAAGAGAGAGGGAATGGACAAAAGGCTGAAAATGTGTCAGAATGAAAAGATGAGAGTGAACATAAATGATAGATAATATGACATAAATGAGAGGTGAAGGGAAATAAAGTAAAGAGAGATTGTAGAAGATAAAAGGGAGTGAACTAGACGACTTGAGAGACTTTTGGCCAAGCTTCTTTTAGGGGACTTTTCTCCTTCAACTTCTTCAATCTTACAACATCAGTTCCAGTGACGATATCTCCGCCAGAATATAAACTTCCGATATCTGTTATATAATGAGGATGAGAGACTGTAAAACAAATATATTATAATGGACTCTCTCCTCCCTGAATCCCCTTGGAAATAGTCCAGTGTTGAACCACGTAAATTTGTGTGTCTTCTTCTATTTTATTTTATTTGCATTTACTACATATTCACTGTCATGGATGTAGGTACAAAAATCATACAACCACACCAGACTACTATCAGGAGCTCAACACGATACCTATCGAGGCCCAAATTGCTATAGCAGGTCAAGAATGACTTTTTTTTCCCTTTCGGTCTGTTGTGCTGATTTTAGGTATTAACAATATTTGTTAAATTTTGGTAAATATGTAGATTATAAAAAAAAAAAACTAGGAATGATCTCAACTAAAATTATTCATACATATATATATATACTAGGTCAAAACAACGTGCAAAGCACGTTTATCTAGTTAGATTAAACATGATTTTCATAATATTATTTTATAATTTTTAAATTGTATAATTTAAATAATATACTTTCTTGATATTAATAATTATTTTTACATTTGAATTACCTCTAGTTTAAATTATTTTATTGTTGGAGATTTTTTATTCTTTTATTTTATTAATATTTAATTTTAATGTTTTTATTTGATTTTTCTTGATTTTTTATCATGTTGAATTTTTAATTTCGGGTGGGCTTTGTTCTAGTGGGTTTTTTTTTTGGCCAAATTCCTTCAGTTTTCGGGCCCAGCCCGTGTGCCTTAAGCCCAGCCCCCTTTCTCCCCTAAAACGACGTCGTTTGCTGTCTAGCCCTTAGGGTTTTGCTTCTTCTTTCTTTCCTTCTGTTGGCGCCGCTGCTTCCTCTATCTTCTTCTTCTTCTTCTTCTTCTTCTTCTTCTTCCTCTGTTTTCTTTTATTCTCTCTGAGGTTCCAACTTCCCAGTCTATGTCCTTCAAGCAACCATTGAAGTCCAAAACCCATGGGGTCGTTCAACTTCAAGACCATGTCAACGGGCTCGGCGGTCGTCGTGGCCTCCATGGTCACTCCGTTTGTACCGTCCCGTGGCTCCCACAACGTCAGCCAATCTAGTCCTGGCGCTTGGCTCATCCTTCGCCCAGAGGATGGCGCTTGGAACCCGTGGGGCAGCCTCGAGGCGTGGCGCGAGTGTGGCTGCTCTGATGCCGTTGGCTATCGCTTCGAGCTCTTAACCTGCACCGACGCCGCCACCATGCTTGCTGCCGACTCAATCAGCTCCAAGAACGGCGGGAAATTCAGCATAGATAGAACCTTTGGCGTTAGCAACACCCCAGGGCACACCACCAATAGCAGCTGCAGTCTTGGATCCAGGTCAAGATCGTTGCTCACTTGCGGAATGGAAGACTTCGAAGACGAGGTGCTGCAGGAGGTTTACACAGTGATGAGAAGGGAGAGATGGAATGCGGTGGGATTCAGGGTTTGTGAAATTACACAAATCCACAAACGGTGGCTTAACTGCTGTTTAACGGGAAGAACAAAACTAACGGTAAAAACAATATTTTCTGTTAAAACAAGAAATTTCGTTTGATACATACTTTTATATATAGAAGATATATAAACACATATTCAGTTTAAAAATCCTATATTAATGATAGAAAATGATATATATATATATATAAATATTTTTACAATATTTACATCATTTTATTTTAAATATAAAGTATTTTTATAAAATAATTTATCATATTAATACTGTAAATTGTACGTCTATTATTAGTCATTAACAGTATTATAAAATCTCAATAATGTATTTCAGAACTTCAGACAACGTTTGTTTTGTTTTTTGTTTTTTTTCTTTCTAATCCCAAAACACAGAAACAAACACCCAGCAGGCAGCACCCTCCTCTCAATCAAAAAAAGAAAAGCAAAGTAAACACTCTCCTCAATTTCATCGCCTTTCTTTATTGGTTTCGTTCCTTCGATCCCTGCAAACAAGTCTTCCAACTGTCTTCTTTCTTCGCATTCTGTACCGCATTGTTAGATTCAGTTCCGGTAAATGGATCGACCGCTCATCGACTTAGACGACGACGTTTCAACTCCTTATTCTTCTTCACCTCTCAATTCTCCACCGCCACCCAGAGTCTCTGATCGCTATTTCCAATCATCCGACGACGACGGCGACGATGAGAACGACGAAATCCAAAACGACGTTCTCTCTTCCAAGTCTATTGAGTCCACCTCCAAGCGCCTAGACTACATGCTCCAATTCCTCGACCGCAAGCTCTCCAACGACGCCTCCGGCCCCCAAAATGATGGCTCTTCCCTCCCCGAGTTCGTCGCCAAGGGCGGTGGCACCAGGATATTCAAAGTACCCGTCCGCTCCGCCGTGCACCCGGGTCGCCCGCCATGCTTGGAGCTCCGGCCTCACCCGCTTAGAGAATCGCAGGTTGCCAGCTTTTTGAGAACTGTCACCGCTACGGACTCCCAGTTGTGGGCCGGAAGCGAGTGCGGGATTAGGATTTGGGACTTCGGGGATTTGTACCGGCCAGGGGTCGGAGACCTGAAGACTGGGGATGAGTATACAGCACCGTTTCGGGAGTCTGCGTCGACTTCGCCTACCACATGTTTGCTTGGGGATGAGGGGAGCAGAGTGGTGTGGAGTGGGCACATTGATGGGAGAATTAGGTGCTGGAAGACGACGATATCTGACCACAATGGCGAATCCTGGAGTCGATTCAAGGAAAGCTTCTCATGGCAGGCGCATCGCGGCCCCGTTCTTTCATTTGTCATCACGTCTTATGGTATTTCTATGCCCTGGTTGATTGATATTCCTGCCAGAGAACTTGTTTTTTCTTACCTCGTTCCGGAAAATATATATTCAATTAATTTGCTGTTAGGATGGTAGAGATGTGATGATTTGCCGTTAGGATCGGAAGAGATGGGATGAAATGGAAGTTGAAAATGGAATAAAATATTATTTTTTAATAATATTATTATAAGATTTAAAAATTTTGAATTGTTTATTATATTTTACATAAAAATTTAAAAATATTGTAATAATGAGATAAGATGAAACATTTCTCGTATCTAATATGAGTCTTTATCATAAACACACCTTTCATGAAAGGGGCTAACATAGTTTGTCTTTCACTACCTGTCTCAGCTTGATGAAGTACACCCGCTTACAAAAATGAAGTGAAGAGATTCACCTTTTAATCGAGTGGCGTTCTGGCTAGAGTAAACTCACCACTGATGAGAATCATTAGAAAGCTATAATGATCTGCAGTAAAAACATCCTTAAATCAGGCGATATTGAATAATCCAGGGAAAGCTATCTTA
Source organism: Carya illinoinensis (assembly GCF_018687715.1). Lineage (NCBI taxonomy): Eukaryota > Viridiplantae > Streptophyta > Magnoliopsida > Fagales > Juglandaceae > Carya > Carya illinoinensis. The sequence continues at coordinate 41,977,945 of NC_056755.1, forward strand.
AGGGACCGATCTGTCACCCACATCATATATAGTAAGTCAAGTGAACACCCACCCCTCCTAATCAATTTCACAAGATTAACCCCAAACAATCCATTGACTTCATTTGGAACACCACCCTCCCAACGAAGTATCATATTTAATTCCACCACCAACCTTCCAAGGCTCTTATCTCATAAGCATAGTGTGTCATAACCAGTTCCTCAAGAGAGAGCTCAGTCGAATAGAATTAAATTTCGATCCCCCAAAGAACCCTCAGAGATTGGGGACAAACCTTGGACCAATTTACCAGATGAAATTTAGCATCCACACTCATACCACCCCACAGAAAATTCTACTGTAATTTTCTAGGTGGTTAGTTATGCCAATCAGAAGGGCAGGAGAGACATGAAATATGTTGGCAGATTTGAAAACCTTCTTTTAGTTATAGTCTGAACACCCTTGTAAAACTACAATTGCTTCAAACTAGCCAAATAGTGCCCACAGGGAGCAATTCGGATAGTCAAATCACAGACCTGTCACCTGATTGCTTCTATGCATAATAATAAGCAGTGCAAGTAATGAAGGTGATTGGGTTTTTTCTCAAAAAATATCCAAGTATTTCCTCAAAACAGAAATGATAGGCCAATCTCTATTCCTGAACCTCACAAAAACCTTATAAAAATCCTCCATGAAGTCTCCAGCTTTTTGAAAATTTTTTAATAGCTCCTGTGGCTTGAGATAGGAGACCTGTAGTCTCCTCTGCTCTTCTTATTGATGGGGCTATGGGAGAATACAGACAATGGCCGAGATCTGACCTGGAGAATGTATCCCAGATGAGCTTCACGGACAGTGAAGAAGAAACTTGAAATAAAGTCCTCCCACTGAATTCTGTACATCCAAGCAGAAACAACAATATCCATGTGTTAGAATTGGTACTACACAAAGCAAAGGAGATCCAACCTTGTGTAGGGATAATATGTGATGGCTTTGAGGACCGATCCACAGCTCTTCTTAGTGCCATAGAGGCTTTTCAAACAAACTCAAGAAATGAGCTCAGCTCAGCAAATAAAAGAGCTAGAGAACTAAAAAGACTCAACTGGATAGTTAATTATGAAGCTAAAGAGAGGAGTTCAGGTCGTGCAAGACCGAAGGGAAGGGCAACAGAAATAGTTTTTTGAAGCCAAAAATCATTTTGTGGAATGTAAGGGGGCTGAATGAGATGGAAAAACACCCTCAGAATCAGAAACCAGCTTCGGCAACGGAAAGTAGACATTGTATGTTTACAAGTAATGAAATTGGAACTCATCTCATGAAATACAGTTAGAAGTTTGTGGGGATGTAGTCAAGTGGGGTGGCTTCATTTTCCATCCAATGGAGAACATAGAAGATTGTGTGGGGGACTTTATGGTAGCTTGCTCGTTCAAGAATGTTGTGGATGGATTCCAATGGGCCTTTGCAGGTATTTATGGTCCTGATATAGATCATGCCAGAAAGTTATTAGGGGATGAGTTGGGTGGTGTAAACATCATATGGGACCTACCTTCGTGTATTGATGGTGACTTCAACGTCACTTGGTTTCCGAGTGAAAGGTCGGGTGGCTCTAGTTTCAATTAGGCAATGGTAGAATTCTTTAACTTCATCTTTGAACAAGATTTACTAGATCTTCCTCTTGCAGGTGGCTTGTACACTTGGTTGAATAACCGAGAACACTCCTCTTGGTTAAGGCTTGATAGATTCTTAGTATCCACTTGAATGGGAAGCACAATACCTGAATCTTATTCAAAAGAGACCCTCCAGGATTTGTAGACCCTTTTCCCATCCTCCTTGATTGTGGAGGTATTCCGGGTGGCCCAAGGTACTTTAAGTTTGAAAATATGTGATTGGAATCAGAGGGTTTTATTGAGAGAGCCTAACGGTGGTGGTCTTTGTACCAACTTCATGGAAACCCAAGCTATGACATGACAAGTAAATTGAACACTTTGAAGAAAGATACGAAGGCTTGGAATGAACGGGTGTTTTGCAAAGTGAAAGGCCAAAAACATGCTTTGTTTGAAGAACTCAAGGGATTGGAGGGTGTGGAGGAGGTTAGGGAACTATCTAAAGAGGAGAGAGCTTGTAAAGTTCAAGTGTCTGTGGAAAAAGGGTTTCTTTATTGGAGTAAATATCTTGGAGACAAAAATTGAGAGCCTTATGGTTGAAAGAGGGGGACAAATGCACAAAAATTTTCCACTGGATGGCAAATTCACAAAGGAAGGAACAATACCATGGAGACATTGTTGGTGGATGGGGTGGCTACTTCAAATCAACCAACGCTCACGGATCACATTGTTAAGTACTATAAGCAATTGCTTCCGGAAGAATTTTCTTGGAGACCGAAATTAGAACTTACCTTTGATGCTCTCAAGTTGTAAGAAGTAGCACGGCTTGAGCAGCCCTTTGAAGAGATGGAGATCCAAAGAGCGGTAAAAAGTATGGTGGGTGACAAAAGTCCAATTCCGGATGGATTCTCTATGGCATTTTTTCAAACTTGCTGGGAAGTGATTCAGGATGACATTATGGGAGCCTTTCATGAATTTCATGAAAATGGAAGGTTTGAAAATAGCCTCAATTCAACTTTTATTGCTCTCATTCCCAAAAAACCGGTGAGGTAGAGGTAAAAGATTATCAACCCATTAGCTTGGTAAGTGGGATGTACAAGATCATGTTGAAGGTTTTGATGAATAGATTGAGCTTGGCGGTGAAGAAGTTAATATCCAAGCCTCAACATGCCTTTGTTAGAGGTAGGAAAATTCTTGACTTGGTACTGATTGCCAACGAATGTTTGGATGGTAGATTCAAGTTGGGTGAGCCAGGACTTTTGTGCAAACTAGATGTGGAAAAGACTTAGGACTAGGTCAATTGGAGCTTTTTGCTTTACATGCTCGAGCGATTTTGCTTTGGTTCGAAATGGTGTTCATGGATCAATCATTGTATTTCAATTGCTTGTTTCTCAATCTTGGGCAAACGACACACCTATGGAATTCTTTAAAAGCTCACGGTGCCTAAGACAAGGCGATCCTCTTTCTCCATTACTATTTGTTCTTGTAATGGGAGCCTTTAGCAAGATTACGGAGGGCGGCTTCCTTTGTGGATTTTCAACGTAGGAGCCAAGTATATCTCACCTATTATTTGCTGACGACACTAATATTTTGTGGGACCAAACATGATCATATTAAAGCTTTGAGAGCTATTCTTCTTTGCTTTGAAGCTACTTCAGGATTGAAGGTGAACTGGACCAAATCAAAAGTAGTTCCGGTTTGAGATGTTACTAATGTGGAGAGCATGGTTTTCATCTTGTAATGCAAGATATCTCATTTGCTGATCAAATATCTTGGCCCTCTCCCTTGGGTGCACCATTCAAATTGAAATCAATTTGGGATGATGTATTAGAGAAAATGGAGCGGAAACTAGCTAGTTGGAAGGATGTACCTATTCAAAAGTGGTAAGGTCACTTTAATTAAAATTACCCTATCCAATTTGCCGACTTATTTCTTATCATTATTCCCGCTTCCTACCAAGGTGGTTCAACACATGGAGAAACTTCAGCGAGATTTTTTTTTTTTTTTTTTGGGGGGGGGGGGGGGGGAGGTGAATGATGAGTTTAAGTTTTACTTGGTAAAATGGGCTATAATATGATCCCTCATCTTAGAAGAAGGTCTAGGTATCAAGAATTTGCAAGTTTTTAACAATGCTTTATTGGGTAAATAGTTGTCGAGGTACCATCAAGAATAGGAGATCTTGTAGAGAAATATCATAGAATCGAAGTACGGTGAAGCATGGGGAGATTGGTGTTCAAATGAGGTAAGTGGGCCATATGTGGTGGGTCTTTGGAAGCACATAAGAAGAGGATGGGATACATACTTCCGAAATACCCGCTTTAAGTTGGGTGACAGATTCAAAATCAAATTTTGGCATGGCATTTAGTGTGGTGACAAGATACTCAAGGAAGCTTATCCAGAAGTCTATAGTATAGCAAGAATGAAAGAAGCCTCAATTGCATGAATATGGAAGATGGTCCTAAATATGCTTATGGTGGTGCATTTGGAGGGAAAGGAATGACGGAAGATTCGAAGATCGAGAGCGATCAATGGAAGAGCTTAGGAAATTGTTTGTCAATACTTTACTTCATTGGTCGGTTGTAATTGATTTCAATGGAATTTCCATGAATTTCTTGTATCAGTAAACTAGCACGCTCAGGCAACGCTCTTGTATATGTTCCGTATACCTAGGATTTTGCCTATTCTTATGATCAATAAAATTTTGTTTACCGATAAAAAAAAATCTTTGATGTCAAAATCTTTATTGGGAATGAGACCAATGAACGTTGCGTGAAGACTTCCTTTAAATTTTCCTTTTGCATGGATATCATTGAAAATGTTCATAAAACTTCTTTTGCTACATCCAAGTTCCTTAGAATCAGAAATCACCCAAATATATCTTTGTCCTCCATATCTCACAAACTTGGGAAAAATGCCATAGAGTAACTCTCAGGGCCTGGGACCTTATCACCATACAAGGCATTGGGAAATTATATCAGGAACTAGAGCCTCAACATGCTATAAGCTATTGAATAGGGAATAGATTGAAGGAGAATGTCATATTAGGGAACATTTTGAATTTGAAGGTATGTTCAAACATTCTTCACTGCGCTAGAGGTTACCAATTGCCTCCTTTCAGAAAAAAGAAACTTTTTAGAAGTACTAGTTATGACTTTACCTCTTTTGCTCTGTGTAATTTGAGATGTTCCATCCAGTCTAACTTTTTCAAGGCTTTGGATTGCTGGAATTCGTCGATGCACTTTCTACTTCCTCACTTTGTATTACTTTGTTCAGGAGATCTGTGGTCTGGTTCGGAAGGTGGTGTTATTAGAATATGGCCGTGGGAAAGTATTGAAAAATCTCTTTCTCTAACAAGCGAAGAGAGGCATATGGCTACTCTATTAGTGGAGAGGTCTTGCATTGATTTGCAGAGCCAACTCTCTGTGAATGGTTTCAGTAACATATTAACATCAGATGTTAAGTATCTGTTGGCTGATAACTCTAGAGCAAAAGTGTGGAGTGCTGGTTATCTGTCATTTGCTTTGTGGTATGTTTTAATCTTCAGCACTGTTCATGTATTTCAAGTTGAGTTCTTCTATGTATAAGCCTAGAGTGTAACACACCACTTGTTGTGGAATCCATTACAACTATAAAAAAGTCAAAATACTATTTACTAGTTGATGTGGCAGGTTTTCACATCCTCCACATCACTGGTGTGTTAAAATAAGGCTTGCAAAAGAGATTTTTTCTTCTCGAAATTAGCATATTGTACTGCTGCCAATATTCTTTGTTTAGATCCGTCCCATTGGTCTTCAAATTTAACTGGTGATTTTGGGATTAGCCATGAAGAGGATTTGAGTTTGATTTCTAGTTCCCTGACACAAATATGCTGGAGTAGAAGCCTATCATTTTTCTTCTTTATTAACTTAGACCTTGTTTGTTCATTCATGGCGCACATAATTTTAAAGATGATGAGGAAATAATGCTCTTAGTAAGTGGAAACATTTGGATTCTAGTAAGCCAAATGCGCAATTTCCAATTTCAGCTATAAGCCTTATATGTCAGAGTGGTTCTTACTTATTTTGTGGTACTATATGTGCATGGAATGATGGGAGATACATAGATGACTAAAGATGAACGCTTAATAATCTTTTTCTAATATTGTTTCCATGCATCGCATTGGGTTCATCTTTTTCTTTTTCTCTAAGTTTTTTCTTTCTATGGATTTAATATTTTTTTAATGAGTGTCTAGGATTTAGTATATTTTGCTGGTTTTGATTTTGCAGGGATGCTCGCACAAGGGAGTTACTGAGAGTGTTCAATACGGATGGTCAGATTGAGAACCGAGTGGACTCTTCATCATTTCAGGATTTTTCAATTGAATATGCCTCAAATTCAAAGAAGGAAAAAATGCAGGGTTCCTTTGGTTTCTTTCAGCGCTCATGTAATGCTATAATGGGGGCGGCAGATGCTGTCCGTCGATTTGCTGCAACGGGGGCCTTTGGAGATGACAATCGAAGAACTGAAGCACTGGTGTTGACTATAGATGGGATGATTTGGACTGGGTGTACAAGTGGCCTACTTGTGCAGTGGGATGGCAATGGTAATCGTATACAAGAGTTTCAGTATCACCCTTTTGCTGTTCAATGTTTATGTTCATTTGGTCCACGAGTATGGGTTGGTTATGCAAGTGGAACTGTCCAGATACTGGATCTTGGTGGTAATAAGCTTGGAGGGTGGGTAGCTCACAGCGGCCCAGTGATAGAAATTACTGTTGGAGCCGGTTATGTTTTTACCTTGGCTAATCACGGTGGTATACGTGGATGGAACATCACATCTCCAGGACCTCTTGACAGCATATTGGGTTCAGAATTGTCTGGCAAAGAATTTCTATACACAAGGATGGAAAATGTGAAAATGTTGTCTGGCACATGGAATGTTGGACAGGGTAAAGCATCTCATGACTCACTTATATCCTGGCTGGGTTCTAGAAAAGATGTTGGGATTGTTGTTGTTGGGTTGCAAGAAGTTGAAATGGGTGCCGGTGTCCTTGCACTGTCTGCTGCTAAAGAGACTGTTAGTTTTTCTTCTATTTTTTATGTTGAACCCTTTTTCCTGTAAGTTGACAATAATGCTACTTAACCAATTGCGAAGCTTGACATTTGGAAGAAAATAAGAGATTTCAGATGCTTATAGTTGACAACATTGATTTTAAGCCACATTGTTGGAGTTGGGAATTATACTCTTAAATGCCTTCGTATGAAAAGCGTCCTGCTGTCAAAAGTTATCCTTGAAAAGCTTGGGTCAAGAAGAAAAACATTTTCCAGGATGAAAGAAATACATTTATTTCATATAAATAAGTTGATAATTGTCAATTTTTGGCTATTTTGACATCTCTGGAGAAGCTTTAGAAATCCTCAGAGAACTTTAACGTGTTTTTTTTTTATTATTATTTATCAAAAAAAAAAAAAAACATGTTTAGGCTAAAAGCAAGGGAAATAGATGTGGAATGCTGTTGACATATTAGAGATTCACGCTTTGTTGAGAGGCATTATAACCTGGAATTTGGACAGATTATGTTGTTATTCTGTGATAGAAGGCATTATATCTTATATTTCATGGAAGATAAAGTCTTGATGTATATTTTTTCATAATTATGCTAAAGTGATTCATTGATTGATTATTGTGTTTTTATAGTTTAAGTAATACTTTTTTTTATTGTGTTTTTTTTTTTTTTTTGTCAAAAAAAAAAAAAAATGAAGAAAAAGATATATGCAACAAAGTGGGTTGAATCTACTGTGTAAAACAGAAAAGGAGAAATAGAAGTAGAATTAATGGTTAGCTCCCTCATTACCCAAGACTTTTTCTTCACATTCTTCTTCCTTTTCCCCTATGTAACCATTTTCTGATTTTAATGACCTTTTCAGTTGGATTTTATCACCTCTTGTTTAATATTTTTCTCCTGTCAACTGTAGGTAGGACTTGAAGGGAGTACTGTTGGGCAATGGTGGCTGGATATGATTGGTAAAACATTGGATGAAGGATCGACATTTGAACGTGTTGGTTCTAGGCAGCTGGCTGGCTTGCTCATCTCTGTGTGGTGAGTATTAAGTCATGAGAAGGTCTTGATTGAGCTCTGATGCATTCTCCAAGATTCACAAATGAAGCTCCTTTCAAATGTCATGGGAGTTTTGTCTGATTTAGTTCAGTGGTTTATTGTGGAATGGCATTAGAAATGAGTTGATCATGCTAACTATGTTTTCCTTTACACTGGGTAGTAATTAGGCCAATTTTTAATAGCCTTCCCTCCTTTCTGGTGTATCTGCTATCTGTCTCCTGAAATGAAATAGGAAACAATGGCTAAATTAAATTTCATGTGATGTTCTATTCCTCCATGATGTAAATATATAGCTTGATTCTCTTTCTTTCTCTTTAATCTTATTTAAGGCCTTTAACCAGGTCGACTTTCTCATCTTTGATAATTGAAGTGTTGTATTTCAGGGTTAGAAATAGTCTTAGAGCTCATGTCGGTGACGTTGATGCTGCAGCAGTTCCATGTGGCTTTGGGCGTGCAATTGGTAATAAGGTAGCTGTTCTGGCCTGTGCTACCGGTTTACTGTTTGATATTTACCAGGATAATAACCCTTTCCGTCATTAACAAAATTAATTTTACTCAAAAAAGTTGGTAATGAATACGTTTAGCTTTACTATCGTTTATGTTAAACAAATGTTTTCTCCCCACTTTCTTTGTTACCAACCTGAAGCCGGATCAGAATAAAAGATTATTCTGATGGCTAGCTAAACAACAAAATTTAGAGATTGTGATTGAGAAAAATCACAAATAGAGGGAAACTCTGAGATTAAGGTTTAAGATAATCATAAATCAAAGATCTCCTCTGAAGCCCACAAGCTGGGCTTAAATAGCTAACCAAAAATGGAAAAATTGTAATTAAGGCCAAATAATAGAATACAGAATAAGATAATTATGGTTAAAATCTAGCCTAAGAATCCTGAATGAAGTCGTTACTAAAGATAAACATTACTATAAAAGAAACTCAACCAAAAATGAAAGAGTTAACTAAAATTGATGATTGAGGTAAAAACGGCTGATTTTTGGGGTTGACAAGGGGCTCACCTAGTGAATCATGGTGACAACGACGTGCGCGCCAAGGAGAGCTTTCCGGATTGGGGTCATATGTCCGATTTTGACACTTGTAGCCAAAGTTATAATTAAAATACGGATGTCGCCACTTCTCTTCACCCAGCCAAGCAATAAGTCTCCTTGCCCAACCAAGGGATAAGGCTTTTCGCCCAACCGAGGCATAAATTGTTCCTCGCCCAAATATGCTGCTTCTCACCCAAAGCCTAGGAATATTCATGATTGGGCCTGGATCCTCCAGCATCACAACCACAAGAGGGTGAAAAAAAAAAATTAAGTAACCTCAAGCCTGAGGATACTAATACTAGAAAGAAAAGGGAGGGAAAAAAAAAGATGAGGGTTAAATGATGACATCTATAATCTTTAGCTTCATGCCGTACCGATTATGGGGTCAAATTAAAATGATGTAATGAGGAGTTTAACACAAATTTCTCTCTGTTTTTTCTTTTTTAATACCTATAAAAAACCAGAAAGTTGTATTATCATTTCAATAAACATACTTCTTTCTTCTGCTCTTAAAAAAATTCGAAATGTCTGCAATCATGTTCTCTAGTTTTTTTATTTAACTTTATTTCTCGTTCTTTATAATACTTTCATTATGTTGACTGTATGTCATTGTTGGTTACTCCTATGACTGATTTGCTAAACATTGTCTGAGCAGGGAGCTGTTGGTTTGAGGCTAAGAGTGTATGACCGGATATTTTGCTTTGTCAACTGTCACTTTGCTGCTCATTTAGAAGCAGTTAATCAGCGAAATGCAGATTTTGATCATGTATATCGAACAATGAAATTTTGCCGATCAACTAATGTTTTCAATGCTGCCGCTGGTACGGTGTTGTACCTGTTCTCGTTTTGCTTGCTTGCGTTCTCAATCTATTTATTTTGGCCTGTTTATAGTTCTGGCTTGCCATTGGTCCTTTCTGTTGCAGTTGGTTCTGCTGCTGCTGTTCAAATGCTCCGTGGTACAAATGTATGTAATTGTATCAATTGGGAAAGCTGCCATTTTCATTGATAGTGTTACTTGTATAATTTGATTGTAATTCCAGTATATGATAAGGCATGATTCCTCTACAGGTTACTGGTGAGCAACCTGCAGAAGGGATGCCTGAGTTATCTGAGGCAGACTTGGTCATATTTCTTGGTGATTTTAATTATCGGCTTGATGGTATCGCTTATGATGAAGCAAGGGACATTATTTCTCAAAGATGCTTTGATAGGCTTAGAGAAAGGGATCAGCTTCTGAGAGAAATGGAAGCTGGTAATGTCTTCCAAGGGATGCGGGAAGCAGTTATTACATTTCCACCCACATACAAGTTTGAAAGGCATAAAGCTGGTTTAGCAGGTTGGTTTAATCATAGCATATATAAATATGAATTTTTAGATTAATCTTATTTGCCAGGGCGTGAAAAAGAAAAATCAAAAGGGAAAAATAGGCTTCATTGATTTGTTGGTTCTAACTTCACATG